>NC_065583.1:67672308-68018433 GCF_024542745.1 Macaca thibetana thibetana | reverse complement strand
CCAGCTATGAATTTAGTTTGTTCTGGCAGCAGATTATGAAGAACTGTATTGCAAGAATGTGCATTTAAAAAAATTTAAGCCCCCAATGATTCTTATACTTACTCCAACCTGAGCAGATCTACACTTCCCTAGAATGTTGGTTCTGTATCTATTTTGGCGGGGGCGGGGGTGGTGGTTCATATTTTAAACAATTTCCAGAGGAGATTCTATTAATTGTTGTGAAATTTGAATATCACAACATTTATATGAGTTGTACAAGTTTTTGGAAAAAATACACAAAAATATCTTTTGCAAATTGAAAAAGTTGGTGTGGTTTTTTTTCCTCTCTCTAGGTTTTGTTAGAGCACGAGGTGGTGGTGACATTCGAGATGTTAACACAAACTCTGAGAATTGGGCTGTCGTTAAAGCTGCATTGGTGGCAGGCATGTATCCTAATTTAGTCCATGTGGACAGAGAGAATCTAGTGTTGACAGGGCCAAAGGAGAAAAAAGTACGATTTCATCCTGCTTCAGTTCTCAGTCAGCCTCAATATAAAAAGGTAAAATATTTTGAATGCTCTTGGGTTTTGAGGTGAAACTAATTTAGGCAGTTGACTATCAATGAAAAATGCTCCAAATACCTGCCTGCTTTAAGAAATTAGTAAGTTTTATATATATATGTATGTGTATGCGTGTATATATGTGTGTGTGTGTATATATGTGTGTGTGTATATATATAATATTGGAACTAAACTTATAAATCTTAGAGTTGGAAAAGGTAACGTGTTAAGTAATGAGTATTTTTGTACAAACTACATGAGCAATGACTTGTTTTAATTTTTGCTTAGATACCAATATGCATCATCTATTTCGCTGAGAGACTTTTTACAGTTTACAAGTATTTCCAGTAAACTAGGTGATAAACACAATTAACAATTTTTTAAAATTTATTTTCTTAATAGATTCCTCCAGCCAATGGCCAAGCTGCAGCAATTAAGGCACTGCCCACAGATTGGCTTATTTATGATGAAATGACCAGAGCCCATAGAATAGCTAATATTAGATGTTGTTCAGCAGTGACACCTGTCACTATATTGGTATTCTGTGGACCAGCTAGATTGGCAAGTAATGCTCTTCAGGAACCTTCGTCCTTTAGAGGTAAGTGTATTATGAAGGAAATAAAAATCTATTTGAAATGAATTTTTTTGTTTTTTTTTACTAAACCAAATGATGAAATTATAAAAATTTATATAGTAGCAGCTCTATTTTGATATACTAAGACTAATTAGGAAATACTAAGTTATACTACTGTTTTTGAAATTTATAAGGTAACTCGATGTTGATTTGTGCATTTTTTATTAATCTTGCTGTTGGGAAGAAATTTTTCACTTGAATTTAAATGATAGTTTAACATAAATAAAGGTAATTGTAAAAGAAATAATGATAGCCACCCATAATCTCACTTTTCTCATGCTAACACTTTTTAATGTTACATTTTTTCTACATGTTTACGTATTTTAAATTATGTCACCCAAACTGTTATTTTGTATTTTGTTATTTTCATTACAGAGATATCAAAAATATTTTTAGCATTTTATATTAATGACTGCAAAATAGTGTATCACACAAGTGGCATGATGCAGTTTTTTCCTTTAACTTTTATTTTAAGTTCAGGGATACATGTGCAAGATGTGCAGGTTTGTTGCATAGGTAAACATGTGCCATGGTGGTTTGCTACACAGATCATGCCATCATGTATCTATCAAGGCCAGTGTCCATTAGCTATTCTTCCTGATGTTCTTCCTCCCCACTACCACACACCCCAAGCAGGCCCCAGTGTGTGTTGTTCCCCTCTCTGTGTCCGTATGTTCTCATCATTCAGCTCCCACTTATAAGTAAGAACATGCAGTGTTTGGTTTTTCGTTCCTGCATTAGTTTGCTGAGGATAATGGCTTCCAACTCCATCCATGTCCCTGCAAAGGGCATGATCTCATTCCTTTTTATGGCTGCATAGTATCCCATGGTGTATATGTACCATATTTTCTTTATCTAGCCTATCATTGATGGGCATGTCTTTGCTATTGTGAATGCACTGAACATACAAGTGTACGTGTCTTTATAATAGAATGATTTATATTCCTTTGGGTATTTACCCAGAAATGGTGTTTCTGCCTCTAGGTCTTTGAGGAATCACCCTGCTGTCTCCCACAGTGGTTGAATTAATTTACACTCCCACCAGTAGTGTAAAAGTGTTCCTTTTTCTCCGCAACCGCACCAGCATGTTGTTTTTTGAATTTTTAATAATAACCATTCTGACTGGCATGAGATGGTATCTCATTGTGGTTTTGAATTGCATTTCAGTAATGATCAGTGATGTTGAGCTTTTTTTCATGTTTGTTGGCCACATGTACGTCTTCTTTTGAGAAGTGTCTGTTCATGTCCTTTGCCCACTTTTTAATGGGTTGTTTTTTCTTGTAAATTTGCTTAAGTTCCTTGTAGACTCTGGATATTAGACCTTTGTCAGATGGATAGATTGCAAAAATTTTCTCCCATTCTGTTTCCTATGGTGATAGTTGTTTCTTTGCTGTGCAGAAACTCTTTAGTTTATTAGATCCCATTTGTCAATTTTTGCTTTTGTTGCAATTGCTTTTGGTGTTTTTGTCTGTGCCTATGCCCTGAATGGTATTGCCTAAATTTTCTTCTAGGGTTTTTATGGTTTAGGGTTTTACATTTAAGTCTTTAATCCATCTTGAGTTAGTTTTTGTAGAAGGTGTTAGGAAGAGGCTCAGTTTCAATTTTCTGCATATAGCTAGCCGGTTCTTTCAGCACCATTTGTTAAATAAGGAGTCCTTTCCTCGTTGCTTGTTTTTGTCAGGTTTGTCGAAGATTAGGTGGTTGTAGGTGTGTGGTCTTATTTCTCAGTTCTCTATTCTGTTCCACTGTTCTGTGTGTGTGTTCTTGTACCAGTACCATGCTGTCATGGCTAATGTAGCTCTGTAGTATAGTTTGAAGTCAGGTAGTGTGATGCCTCAACTTTGTTCTTTTTGCTTAGGATTGTCTTGGCTATATTATCTCTTTTTTTGGTTCCATACGAATTTTGAAATCATTTCTTCTAAGTCTGTGAAGAATGTCAGTGGTAGTATAATGGGAGTAGCATTGAATCTGTAACTTTCTCTGGGCAGTATGGCCATTTTCATGATATTGATTGTTCCTATCCATGAACTTGGAATGTTTTTCCATTTGTTTATGTCCTCTCTGATTTATTTGAGCAGTATATGTAGCTCTCTTTGAAGAGGTCCTTCACTTCCCTTATTAGCTATATTCCTAGGTATTTTATTTTATTTTATATTATTTCATGTTTTTGAGATGGAGTCTTGCTCTGTCACCCAGGCTGGAGTGCAGTGGCACAATCTCAGCTCACTGCAACCTCCACCTCCTGGGTTCAAGCAATTCTCCTGCCTGAGACTCCTGAGTAGCTGGAATTATAGGCACGTGCCACAATGCCTGGCTAATTTCTGTATTTTTACTAGAGACAGGGTTTCACCATGTTGGGCAGGGTGATCTTGAACGCCAGACCTCAAGGTGATCCATCTGCCTGCCTCAGCCTCCTAAAGTGCTGCAAATACAGGCATGAGCTACCATGCTTGGCCTTTTCCTAGGTATTTTATTCTTTTTGTAGCAATTGTGAATGTGAGTTCATTCATGATTTGGCTCTCTGCTTGCCTGTTGTTGGTATATAGGAATGCTAGCAATTTTTGCACATTGATTTTATATCCTGAGACTTTGCTGAAGTTGCTTATCAGCTTAAGAAGCTTTTGGACTGAGACAATGGGTTTTCTAGATGTATGATCATGTCAACTACAAACAAAGATAGTTTGACTTCCTCTTTTCCTATTTAAATATGCTTTCTTTTTTTTGAGATGGAAGCTCACTCTGCCACCCAGGTTGGAGTGCAGCGGCATGATCTCAGCTCACTGCAACCTCTGCCTTCTGGGTTCAAGTGATTCTCCTGCCTCAGCCTCTGGAGTAGCTGGGATTACAGATGCCTGCCACCACACTCCACTAATGTTTTTTGTATTTTTAGTAGAGATAACATTTCACAATGTTGGCCAGGCAGGTCTCAAACTCCTGACTTCAAGCGATCTGCCACCTTGGCCTCCCAAAGTGCTGGATTATAGGCACAAGCCACTGCACCCACCTGGACTGAATACTCTTCATTTTTTTCTCTGGCCTGATTTCCTTGGCCTGAACTTCCAATCCTGTGTTGAGTAAGAGCGGTGAGAGAGGACATCTTTGTCTTGTGACAGTTTTCAAGGGGAATGCTTCCTGCTTTTGCCCATTCAGTATGATATTGGCTGTGAGTTTGTCATAAATAGCTCTTATTATTTTGAGATATGTTCCTTCACCACCTAGTTTATTGGGAGTTTATAATACGAAGGGATGTTGAACTTTATTGAAGGCCTTTTCTGCATCTATTGAGATGATTATGTGATTTTTGTCTTTAGATTTGTTTATGTGATGAATTACATTTATTGATTTGCATATGTTGAACCATCCTTGCATCCCAGGGATGAAGCCAACTTGATTGTGGTGGACAAGCCTTTAGATGTGCTGCTGTATTTGGTTTGCCAGTATTTTATTGAGAATTTTTGCATTGATATTCATCAGGGATATTGGCCTGAAGTTTTCTTTTTTTGTTGTATCTCTGTCAGGCTTTGGTATCAGGATGATGCTGGTCTTACAGAATGAGTTATGGAGGAGTCCCTCCTTTTCAGTTGTTTGCAATAGTTTCAAAAGAAAGGGTATCAGCTCCTCTTTGTATTTCTGGTAGAATTCAGCTGTAAATCCATCTGGTCGGGCTTTTTTTGGTTGGTAGGCTCTTTATTACTGCCTCAATTTCAGAACTTGTTATTGGTCTATTCAGGGATTCAGCTTCTTTTTGGTTCAGTCTCGGGAGTATGTATGTGTCCAGGAATTTATCTCTTTCTTCTAGATTTTCTAGTTTATTTGCATAGAGGCGTTTATAGTATTCTATGATGGTAGTTTGTATTCCCGTGGGGTCAGTGGTGAGATCCCTTGTATCATTTTTTTATTGTATCTATTTTATTCTTCTCTCTTTTCTTCTTTATTAATCTAGCTAGCAGTCTGTTTTATTGATTTTTAGAAAGAACCAGCTTTTTGATTTGCTGATTTTTTGGAGGATTTTTCCTGTCTCTATCTCCTTCACTTCTGCTCTGATATTAGTTATTTCATGACTTCTGCTAGCTTGGGTTTGTTTGCTCTTGGTTCTCTAATTTTTTAAATTGAGATGTTAGGTTGTTAACTTGAAATCTTTCTAGCTTTTTGATGTGTTCATTTAGTGCTGTGAAGTTCCCTCTTAACACTGTTTTAACTGTGTCCCAGAGATTGTGGTACATTGTCTCTTTGTTCTCATTAGTTTCAAAGAACTTCTTGATTTCTGCCTTAATTTCATTATTTACCCAAGAGTCATTCAAAAGCAGGTTGTTCAGTTTCCATGTAGTTGTGTGGTTTTGAGTGAATGTCTTAGTCTTGTGTTCTAATTTGATTGTGCTGTGGTCTGATAGACTGTTATGATTTTACTTCTTTTACATTTGCTGAAGAGTGTTTTACTTCCAATTATATGGTCAATTTTAGAGTAAATGCCATGTGGTGATGAGAAGAATGTATATTCTCGTCTTGTTTTTGGGTAGAGAGTTCTGTAGATATCTGTCAGATCCACTTGATCTGAGTTCAGGTCCTGAATATCTTTATTAATTTTCTGTCTTGATAATCTGTCTGATGTTGTCTGTGGGGTGTTAAAGTCTCCCGCTATTATTGTATGGGAGTTTAAGTCTCTTTTTAGGTCTCTAAGAACTTGTTTTATGAATCTGGGTGCTCCTGTATTAGGTGCATGTATATTTAGGATCATTAGTTCTCTTTGTTGAATTGAAGTCTTTACCACTGTGTAATGCCCTTCTTTGATCTTTGTTGGTTTAAAGTGTGTTTCATCAGAAACTAGGATTACAACCACTCCCTTTTTCTGTTTTCCATTTGCTTGGTAAATTTTCCTCCTTCCCTTTCTTTTGAGCCTATGTGTGACTTTGCATGTGAGATGGGTCTCTTGAAGACAGCATACCCATGGGTCTTGGCTCTTTATCCAGTTTGCCATTCTGTGCCTTTTAATTGGGGCATTTACCCCATTTACATTTAAGGTTACTTTTAAGGTTAGGTATTATTATGTGTGAATTTGATTCTGTCATCATGATGCTAGCTGATTATTTTGCAGATTTGTTTATGTGGTTGCTTCATAGTGTTACTGGTCTGTGTACTTCCATGTGTTTTTGTAGTGGCTAGTAATGGTTTTTCCCTTTCATATTTAGTGTTTCCTTCAGGAGCTCTTGCAAGGCAGGCCGGGTGATGACACATATCCTCAGCATTTGCTTGTCTGAAAGGGATCTTATTTGTCCTTCACTTATAAAGCTTAGTTTGACTGGATATGAAATTCTGGGTTGGAATTCTTTTCTTTAAGAGTGTTGAATATCGGCCCCCATTCTCTTCTGGCTTGTAAGATTTCCTCAGAGACTACTGTTAGTTGTTGGGCTTCCCTTTATATGTGACCTGGCCTTTCTCTCTGGCTGCCCTTAACATTTTTTCTTTAATTTAGACCTTGGAGAATCTGATGATTTTTTGTCTTGGGGTTGATCTTCTCATGGAGTATTATACTAGGGTTCTCTGGATTCCCAGAATTTGAATGTTGGCCTGTCTTGCTAGGTTAGGGAAGTTCTCCTGAATGATATCCTAAAGTATGTTTTCCAACTTGGTTCTATTCTCTGGTATTTTTTGGCTATCCCAGTCAGTTGTAGGTTCAGTCTCTCTAAATAATCCCATATTTCTCAGAGGTTTTGTTCATTTGTTTTTCGTTCTTTTTTCTCTATTCTTGTCTGCCTGTCTTATGTCAGAAAGATAGTCTTCAAGCTCTGAGATTCTTTCCTCTGCTTGGTCTATGCTGCTATTGATACTTTTGATTGGATTGTGAAGTTCTCATGTTGTGTTTTTCAGCTCCATCAGGTTGGTTATGTTCTTCTCTAAACTGGCTATTAGCTCCTGTATTGTTTTATCATGATTCTTAGCTTCTTTGCATTGGATTACAACATGTTTCTTTAGCTCAGCGAAGTTTGTTATTACCCACCTTCTGAAGCCTACTTCTGTCATTTCAGCCATCTCAGCCTCAGCCCAGTTCTGTGCCCTTGCTAGAGAGGTATCACAATCATTTGGAGGAGAAGAGGCATTCTGGCTTTTTGAGTTTTCAGCATTTTTGCATTATTTCTCACCTTTGTGGTCTTATCTACTTTTGATCTTTGAGGATGCTGACCTTTGAATGAGGTTTTTGTGGAGTCTTTTCTGTTGATGTTGTTTTTGTTTTCTGTTTGTTTTTCTTTTAGAGTCAGGCCACTCTACCATGGGGCTGGTGTGGTTTGCTGGGGCTCCCCTCTGGACTTCAGTTGCCTCAGTTTTTCCCCATACCTGGAGGTATCACCAGTGAAGTCTGCAAAACAGCAAAGATGGAAGCCAGCTCCTTCTTCTGGAAGTTCTGTCCCAGGGGGTTATTGACCTATTGCTGGCCCGCATGCACCTGTAGGAGGTGACTAGAGGCCCCTGTTCTGAGGTCTTACCCAGTCAGGAGGAATGAGATCAGGGACCTGTACAAAGAAGCAGTCTGGCTGTTTTTTGATACAGCAGGTGTGCTGCATTGGTGGGAACCCTTCCTGATCCAGACCGCCCGTATAGCCATCAGGCTGGAGTGGCTGAGTTGACCAAACCACAGAGATGGCAGCCACCCCTCCCCCAGGAACTTGGCCCCATCTCAGACCGACCAACGCACTGCTGTTGGCTGGTGGGGATTCCAAGCCAGTAGGTTGTAATTGGTGAGGTGCCATGGAAGTGGATCCCACAAAATGATGCTGCTTGGCTTCCTGGATTCAGCCCCCTTTCTAGGGATATGAACAAACAGATTTCCTGCCTTGCTAGGGATCCCAGGGCCAGAGTATGTAAAACTCCTAGGTTTCTCTGTGTGCCTTGAGTGGCTGCTCTGCCGAGACTCCATACAGATCTGTGGCATGGGCTCACGAAGGGATCCCCTGATTCACAGGTTTCAAAGATTCATGGGAGAAACATGGTTTCCCCGGAGGGGTCGTGTAATCACTCACTGCTTCCCTTGGCTGGGTGTGGGGGTTCCTTTGGCTCTGTGCTGCTCCTGGGTGAGCCGTCGCCTTCACCTACTTTTCTTCATTCTCCATGGGTTGATTTGTATGCCTAGTCAGTCCAAATATGAGAACCTGGATTTCAGTTGAAGGTGCTGAATTCATTGTGCCTTTTCATTCCTCTTTGTGAGTGCTGCAGACTGCAACTGCTTCTAATAAGCCATCTTTGATTGATCCCCTGGCATGACACATTTAAAATGTTCCTTCATAGTTGGACATCTTGATGATTTCAAATTACTTGCTATTTAGTGATTCAGCAAATATTTAGTACCTACTATATGTCAGGTACTGTGCTAGGCATTGAAGGTGTAATAGAGTGTGTCTGTCCTTAGGAATTTACACAGTAGTGAGGTTAGACAGTAAAAAATAAATTATCTGCATGATACTATTAAGAAAATACAAAGAGGACTGCCTTAGAGGTGACCTACTTGAAAGGAAGCCTAAACAAGTTTTTCTGAGAAGACTTAAATTGAGACCTACAATATGAGAAGAGCCAGCCACATGAAAGAAGCAGAAATGTGCTGCAGGTAGAGAAAGAGGGAAAGCCCCAAGAGTCTGTGCTAGGAAATGATCTAGGAATTGACAGAAAGGCTGTGTGATTGGAGTGCATTGGTCAATGGAAGAGGGCAACGATAAGGTTGAAAGGAAAGCATGGACTTGTAGGCCATAGAAATGCGAAGAAAAGGAAGCCATTAAAAGTTAAAGGAATGACATGATGTGATATGTTCCAAAAGGTCATTTTGGCTAAGGGGATAAATTAGAGGAGTAATTACAAGAATAGAAGAGTGGAAGCAGGTAGGAGGCTTTTGCAGTAGTCTTCTAACAGAAGATGATGGCTCAGAGATAGGATAGTGATTGTGGATATGAAGAGAAGTAGATATAAAGTTATTTTGAAGGTACTAGTAACTGCTAGATTGAATGTGGGTAGTAAGGGAAAGGGAGGAGTCAATTCTCAGATTTTGGTTATAGTAGCTTGTCACTCATTTGAGATTCAGAAAACTGCAAAGAGCAAGTTGTGTAGGGGAGAAATTAAGGGTTCTTTTTAGACATGTTAAGTTTGAGATGGCTAAGACATTCTAAGTAAAATTTTTTTTTGAGGAAGCAGTTGGATATGCATTTCTGGAGCTCAGGGAAGATGTCTGGGCTAGCAATACAAATTTGGAAGTCATCAGCTTGTAAATGATATTTATAGACATGAGAATGGATTTCCTAAAGAGAATGTATAAATTTGAGTAGCGGAAGAAAGAGTGGTTCAGTGTTGGAGGTAAATCTGTTTCAAGAAGGGAGTGATTAGCTCTATTGAATGTGCTTTGAGAGACCGAGGGCATTAAGTTTGTATGAAGAGAGTAGAAATAGTATGATTGATAATTTATGAGATTATGGGGATTGCTACATTGACATCTTCATCTGTGTGTCCTTTTGCTTTAATTCATTTAATATTTTCTTTGTGATAAAACTTTTTGAAGTGGGAATTTATAAAAATATAGATACTATTTATGCTTCTTCCTCCATACTCAACCGTATTAGCACCATTGAGAGTGAATTTCATGGCAACTATGCCATCATTTGGTGTTGGTTTTAAAGATAAAATATTTAAAGATTCCTTCATTTGCTCTTATTTCTGTCAAAAAGAAATAACTCTCCATGCATTTCTTTATATTTCCCTTTAGTTGAGTTTTTTTTTCATCTTCTGCCTATTTGGTTGATTTGTATGCCTAGTCAGTCTGAATCAGTAAAAACTGATATTTTACTCAAAAATTTGAATGATAGCTTTATAATTTAAAGATATTATTAATATTTTTTCTGTCATGTTCAATTCAATCTGTTATTCATTTTAATGTTACGTATTTTGAGTTCTGGTTTTGATTGCTGTGTATTTAAACTGAATAATCTTTTCCTATACTATTCACTTTCAAAACTGAGAAAATTTCATCCTTCCATTGATGTGATGAGTATTGTTTTTGTTTTCTATAATTTGATTTTTAAGATTTTTTAAACCATGTTGTGTTGATTCTGGCTTAAAACAAAGATCTAAGTTTTTCCAAGCGCTTTCCCCTCATCTGTACAATTTATTAGGTAGTTCTTATATATCCTCCTTTAGAAAGCTTGCATGATTGCATATTAAATTTGATATCTTTTACCTTTTTGTATACTCTGTTCCTTTACATTTCTGCCTTTATATTGCACCTTCTTGTTTAGTATTTTTGTTTAATAAATTCTTATATCTGGTAGTAGAAGCTCTAGCTGTTACTCTTTACTGCCTTTCTGTTATTGAGCTATTGTTTGATAATCTTACCTATTTTTTAAATAATGAATATTCATTAGTCATCTTCTTGTAATCCTTTTGCAAACAACAGTTCTTTTGTGTTTGTTTTTTTTTTGTTTGAGACAGGGTCTTGGTCTGTCCCTCCAGCTGAAGTACAGTGGTGCAATTACAGCCTATTGCAACCTCTGTCTCCGAGGCTCAAGTGATCCTCCCACCTCAGTCTCCCTAGTAGCTGGGACTAAAGGCACACACCACCATGCCTGGCTAATGTTCATATTTTTGTAGAGATGGGTTTTGCCATGTTGCCCAGGCTGGTCTTGAACTCCTGTGCTCAAACAATCTGCTCACCCCGGCCTCCCAAAGTGTTGGGATTATAGGCGTGAGCCACCACACCTAGGCCTCTTTTTGTGTGTTAATTTAATGTTTCCATCCATGAAATTTAGTATCTTTTATTTAGCCATGCCTTATTTTAAATTTATCTTAAAAATATATATATTTTTTGGTAACTTTTATAAAGGTTGGGGATACTTCCTAAGGTGATTCTTAAGATTCTTTTGTTGCTGTTTTCAGTTGTCATGGTGAATGGATTCTTTTTGTGTAATTTTCTTGCTGAACTTTACAAACATTATTGCAGACATATTTTATGTACCTTGTTACTTTACTAAACTCATTAATCCTTTGGATTTTGTATTTATTTAATTATATTACCTTCAGGTGGTAATACTTTCATTTATTACCAAAATGTATTCCTTTAATTTCTTTTTGAAGATATTAGAAAACTGAATTAATGGTCCATTTTGTCTTACTGAATTTTAAAGTTTCAGATTCTAAAGTTATACTATTGGTTATAATGTTAATTTTAATAAAAAGTTCCTTTTAAATAACGGAATAGTGTTTTTTGTGTGTGTGTCTGTGCATGTGTTTGTGTGTTTTTGTTTTTAAGAGACAGGGTTTCACCCTGTCACTCAGGATGGAGTGCAGTGGTGCAGTAGTCATAGCTCACTGTAACCCTGAACTCCAGGGCTCAAGCGATCCTCCCACCTTAGCCTCCTGAGTAGCTGGGACTATAGGCATGAGTCACCAAACCTGGCATAGAAGGTTTTTTTGTTTGTTTGTTTTGTTTTTGTGTGTGTGTTAAAAATGTGTTGAATTTACTAAATAGCATTTGAGCATTTGTTCATATAATCAGAAATTATTTAGTCTATTGATGTGGTATATAGATTTTCTTACAAAACTGTTATTTTGTTCTGAAAATAAACCTTCCTTGGACTAAGTGTGATTTATTACATTGCTGGATATTTTTCTAACATTTTATTTAAAACTTATATTTCTCTTCATTGGTGAGGCTCACCTGTAGGGGTTTGTGTGGTGTGTGTTCATACATGTTCTGGTATGTAGCTTTTAGGTGTTAATCAGGTTTTGACTTAGGTTTAGATTTGTCTCATTAAAGGAATGGTCATTATTTGATTCCATGCAAAATTGAGAGACTTGGTGTTCTGGATTTCTTTGTTGATGTTCTTTAAGGATATCTCTGTTTCTTCCTTAAATATATTTGGGTTCTTCTAATTCCTCTACTTTCAGTTTTAGTAATTTTCCTGTAGAAAATAATAAATTTCTTTGAAGATTTCAAATTTATTATTTATACATACTGTATATTATAGCCTATATCAGTTTCGTATTAATTTTATAATACATTCTGTATTAATTTTTATAATATCATTTTCACCTGATTTTGTAGATAGATTTTTGCTTTCTTCTTTATTAAATTTACATAGGGTTATCTATTAATCTTTTCAAAGAACTGGGTTATAGTTTTAATTATCATTTTGTGTTTCTAATTCATCTTTTTTTCCTATTTTCTTCTACTATTCTTTGGGTTTTATGCTATTTTTCTTAGATATATTTAGCTGTATACTTTTTCTTTTTAAAACTGACCTGTGACTTTATAAGAGTATTGCTTTGGGCACCTTTCATTGTTCTTGATATGTAGTGTAGTCATTCCTTCCTTGAATTATGTTGTTTCTTTTTCATCCAGTTATTAAAGATTGTGCTTCAAATTTTATATTCTTGTCTTTTTGTTTTGTTGCATCGTGATGAGAGATTATAGTCTTCAAATTGTCTCCTTTTTTTTCCTTTTAAATAAATATTGAGATTTAATATGTGATCTTTTGGCTTTGAAGAACTTCCCGCACAAATTGTTGTATGTCAGGAGGGTTTGTGTATGTGAAGCGTATTTATTCTTCTTAGTGTTTTGCCATAATGTAAGAAGGTAAAAGTGATTTTTTTTTTTCATTATGTACTTGGACAGTGGATGGCATTCCCAATGACAGTAGTGATAGTGAAATGGAGGACAAAACTACAGCTAATTTGGCAGCCTTGAAACTTGATGAGTGGCTCAATTTCAAACTAGAGCCAGAGGTAAGTTGCTTTCAAGTAGTGTAATACATTTCTTTCATTCAGTTAGTGTGAATTGATATGTAGTATGATAAAAATTTTTCCTTTACTGTTGAGCCCTTAGTATCAGAGAATACAGCTTGTTTTTCAGTTTTCATAGGGACCTCATTCATTCTCTTCTGTATTGGGGTTTATTCCAACAGAGGACTTGGAAAACCTAGTTGTGGCTCATTATTTAAGCAAGGTAATTGTCTTAGTCTGTTGTTGCTGCTATAGTAATTTATAAAGAACAGAAATTTATTTCTCACAGTTCTGAAGGATGTTAAGTCTGAGATCAAGGTGCTGACATTGGGCGAGGGCTGCTTAACCCTGCCTCCTCTAGAGTGGAGGAATACTGTGTCCTCACACGGCGAAAGGCAGAAGGGCAAGAGGGGATGGACTCCCTCCATCCAGCTCTTTTATAAGGATACCTAGTTCCATTTGTGAAGCCAGAGCCCTCATGACTCAATCACCCCTCAAAGGCCAACACCTCCCATTATTATTGCATTGGAGGTTAAGTTTCAACATGAAAATTTGGACAAAAACTTCTAACTATAGCAGTACTCCTTGAATATTTCTGGATATATAAGAAAGTATTGAGTATCGGGTACACAGGAACTCTCTTTATTTTGTATAACTGTGTTTCTGAGAGAAAGATATGATTCCATACTGTTTTCTCTTTTTCATATACTTCTGAATTGGGGGTTTGAGGGAGGAGGAATGTTTCTTTTCAAATTACAAATTTTGTGACAGAGCCTCCCCTTGATTCTATCTCTACTGACCAAGATCATTCTCTATACATTTTTGGGAGGCGCCAAGCTGTCAGTAGTTAACACTGGCTAGGTTTACTATTTTAGCATCCATTCATTCATCACTTCAACCTACTACACTCTCACTTCCATTCCCACCAATCCATCACTTCACTGAAACTGTACTTGCCAAGGTCAACTGTGTCCTTCTGTTATCAAAGTCAGTCTACTGTCCTGAATAAATGTGACTTCTCTATATTATTTATCACTATTGTCCATATCCTCCTTTTTGTACTCCTGCCCTTCACCAGTTTTCTTCCTTACTCCTGCCCCAAATTCTTTGTCACTAGTTACTGTAACATTAATCTTTCTTAATTCTTTCTCTGTAGTCAGTCCTTCTTAGTTGTTTCACAGACCCTGCTGTATGTGTTTGTGCCTTAAATTTTAAGTTGTCTAGCACTTTGTGGCTTACTCTTATCTTCTTACTCCCTCTGTACAGTCCCCGGGGACTTTACCTCTATGTGTATATTTTGCAATAATTTAGGAACTGGTGACTTTCAAGTTTAGAGCTGTATCTTAGACCTTTCTATGAATCCAGCTGCCTTCAGGACATGATCATTTGGATGTTCTACAGGCACTAAAATAACACTATGAACTACATATATTTTTATTTACCCTGCTGCTACTTTTCCAGTATTAATCACACTCTACCACAACTATTGTTTACTGTTTTTCTTATTAGACTATTTAATTTGATTTTGTGTCTTAGTGCCTAAAATATAATAAATAAATTTTATTTCATTCACCCATTAAAAATAATGAAATTGGTAGTAAATTATATGAAATGTGAAATATGTTTATTGGAAACAGTTGCAAACTAATGGAAACTAATCAAACAGGTGTTTTGCATATGTGATATTCATTTGCTTATATCTATTTGAACTATTACAGGCAGCTAGTTTATTGCTGCAGCTCAGACAGAAGTGGCATAGCTTATTTTTACGCCGAATGAGAGCTCCATCTAAACCTTGGTCTCAAGTTGATGAAGCTACCATAAGAGCAATTATAGCTGTTTTAAGCACTGAAGAACAGTCTGCAGGTTTACAACAACCATCTGGGATTGGTCAAAGGCCAAGGCCTATGTCTTCAGAAGAGCTTCCTTTGGCCTCTTCTTGGAGGTCAAATAATAGTAGGAAAAGTTCAGCAGATACTGAATTTTCTGATGAGTGTACTACTGCAGAAAGGTAAATTTATGACATTTTACCAAAATGGGTCACTTTTTCTTCAGGAAAATGAATTATTTATCTTAGAATCGTGTGCTTTTATAATATTTAAAAATTACTTTTTTATAATCTAAGATCCATGAAAATGTAGCAATAAAGTGGAAAGAGTTTTCTACTTGTCCAACTTAATTCTTCTAAGTATTGTTAATATGAATTTTAAACTATTGGTATCTGTCAGTTATTTAATAAGGCAACTCTTTGTCAGGAAAAGATCAAAATATCTAATTTCTAGAATTGGGTCTCTCAAAAATATATAGGTATTTTAAGATTATATATTTTACTTGATATATGTGAAGTAACATTTTACCTAGATACTCTGAGCCGTACTGGCTATGGCCATTTAGAAGAACAACCTCCTTATAAGCCTTATCTAGATATCAGTACTGCTGACTAGCATTCCTATAGAAAAGTACTTCAGTCAGTGACACATGCAATGCCAGTTCTTGGTGTGAGGGATCTAAAAGTGTACAAAAGAGATAAGATCTCCTCCAGAGGATTTACATTTGATTGAGGGGAGGCATATAATAAGTAAACAAATTTACTGTCATATGACAACATATCTGTTATAATTTAGCCAAATTCTTCTTTTGTTCTTTTGCAATTAAATGTGGTGGTGTTTTTGTTTATGAATATTAATGAGACACCTCATACTGAATTATTTATGTAAAAAATATATTCCAGTAATATGATAGTGGTTACAATAAATCATTGGCCATGATTCAGAAGTGTTTCTGGTTATAAAAACATTTGTTAGAATCAAATTTATTTTATATCAGGTTTTCACCTTGTTGAAATTCATAACAAAAAACATTCTTGGCTATGAGGCTAGTTTTGGCAATACTGTAGAAAAGTCTCTATAATAAGAATTTGATTTTATAGTTAAACTGAAAATAGAAACAATGGAAACATAAAAAATACATAATGCTTACTGTTTTTCAAGGATCAGGTGGGGTTTTTAGTACTTTTTTTTTTTATCAGATTTTTGCATATTTGAATGAAATATAAAGGCTTAATATCATTTAAGACTTTAATTAAAGAGGAATAAAACATTGGTTTCCATGTTCTTCAGATACTACATTTTAGTAGTAATTTAACCAGTTTCCTAGGAAAGCTTGTAAAATGCGTGCCTGAACCTTTCTTTCTGGTCTAGACCCTGCTGAGAAAAAGGGAGACTAAAAAGTACATTTTTTTACTTAGATACTCCCCAATACTCCCCACTTTTTGAAAATATTGTTCTAAAATTTTATTGAGCATTAGTTATTTAGAATGTGGGAATATATTTCCATAGGAATTATTCTGTGGTAGAGTTATTCCTAAACCAGTCTATGAAAAATTCTGTTAGATTCAAGAAACATGACATACTAATATATAATGCATGAGTGTTCCTTGTATGCTGATGCAAATGAATCAATAATTTGAGACAATTGAGGAAATTATTATTTTATTGGGATTGGTAACCACTTTGGTTATGTAGGGACAATGCACCCCATTTTAACAGATGCATATTTAAATATGGAAGGATAAAATGACATGATGTGTGGAATTTACTTTTAAATATGTAAGCCAAAACAGAAAAGAAGCAAGAAAGAAAAAACAAAATAATGTTAGGTAAATCAAGTCGGTGAAATGTTCAAGAAACTAGGTCAGTGGTACTGTGAGATGTCGTACATTCTGGATTTGTCTCTGCTTTTTTCCTGGCACTATGTATTTCTATACCCTATGTATCTTTTATTTTTTATTTATTTTTATGTTTTATTTTTTGAGACAGTCTCTCTTTGTCACCCAGGCTGGAGTGCAGTGGCGCGATCTCAGCTCACTGTAACCTCCGCCTCCTGGGTTCAAGCAATTCTCCTGCCTCAGTCTTCTGAGTAGCTGGACTTGCAGATGCACGCCACCACGCCCGGCTAATTTTTGTGTTTTTAGTAGAGGTGGGGTTTCACCATGTTAGTCAGACTGGTCTCGAACTCCTGACCTCATGATCTGCCCACCTCAGCCTCCCAAAGTGCTGGGATTACAAGCGCAAGCCACTGCGCCCGGACTCCATACCCTATGTATCTTATGTAAGCTGGTGGTTAGCTCTCAGGGCTTGATTGCATCCAATGTTTTAACAATAATATTTTATAGGTGGTGTTGTGAACTTTATATTGCAATACATCAGGAAGCACTTAATGTCTGATTGTCCCAGAAAGACTCGTACTTTAAGAAAAATTATGAAATTCCTGACTGCCATGTTTGTGGCATTTATTCATAGAATTTCTTAGAATAGAAAAATCTTGGAGTTTAGATGTAATCCTTTTATTTAACAGATAAGGAAATTAAAGCTCCGATAAGTTAAGAGGCTTGCCCAGGATCTCATACCTAGTTAGGCGTAAATTTAGAGCTGTCATAGACATCTGTATTTCCTGACCTTAGTGTTTTTAAATAATATTCCATAAATCATAAGATCATTGGGACTTTGAATTAAAATGGCATCTGCTTTGTATTATAAACTTATACATAACTGATCTTTGTATTACGAACTTATATATAACTGATCTTTGCTTCCTCCTTCTTGCTCAAGAATACTGATGAAATCTCCATCTCCAGCATTACACCCACCTCAGAAGTACAAAGATAGAGGAATTTTACATCCTAAACGAGGCACCGAGGACCGATCCGATCAGTCTTCTGTGAAATCTACAGACAGCAGTAGTTACCCAAGTCCTTGTGCTAGTCCTTCTCCTCCATCCTCAGGAAAGGTAGAGTATCTGAAAGAAAATGTAGTAAGGAACAGATTTGTAGCACATGTAATGCTAAGTAAATAAAATTGTAAAACAATTAGAGTACTTTTCTAATTGTGGCCTCTTTTCTAGATGTAAATTGAAGCTAGCAAACTTGATACACTTTGAGTAAATGTAAAATTTTTCCTGCATGGCAAATATTTCTAGTTATTACCATCTTGGGGTATTTTAGAATGCTTTAAAACTATAGATCATTCACTACTGGCATGTAGTTAGGCTGTTTATTATTTGTTTCCTATTTGTTTCGAACCTTTTTTTTTTGAAATGGGGTCTCACTCTTTTACCCAGGCTGGAGTGTTGTGGTACAATCATATCCACTGCAGCCTTGAACTCCTGGGCTCAAGTGATCTTCACACCTCAGCTTTTGAGTAACTGGGACCACAGGTGCATGCCACTATGCCCAGCTGATTAAAGAAAAATTCTTTTTTTATAGATGGGGATCTCCCTTTGTTGCCTAGGTTGGCCTCAAACTCCTGGGCTCAAGTGATCCTCCCATCTCAGCCTCCGAGTGGCAGGGATTACAGGTGTGAGCCGCCATGCCCAGCCCTTTAGAAACTTTTTTGCTAAAATAAATAACAAAAAGATTAATTTAACTTTGGTTCATAATTTCAGAATTGAAAACAGTGGTTTCTGTCTGTTGTTAATTGATTTCTACAGTGGTTATATTTAAAAAACAAGATGGGATAGGGTTAGGAAGGTAGGAAATGTTGATATGGAATTGAAAACTGTACCTTTAAAAAAACTTGTAATAAGAATAATTTCAAATGTTCATTATGTGATTACTTTTACTTTCCTGTTTTAGTAGCTGAGTAGGTATTTGATTAGAGGTTATTTAGCTGCATATTGTATTTTGATGAATGTGTCTATTGAAATACTCTTTGTTAAATAAGAGGAAAATAAATGTTTTTGTAGATTTGCATTCTTAGGTTTTGAAGTTTTTTGGTTTATTTATATACCTTTATTAAGGTGTAATTTACAATAAAATTCACCAGTTTAAACTGTATAATTTAATGAATTTTGACAAATGTAAACAATCATGTAACTATACCACGATTATCTACATATTTCCATCACCCCTACTCCCTGGTAACCCATTGTTCTGCTCTTTGTCCTTTGAGTTTTGCCTTTTCTGGAATTTCCTGTAAATGGAATCATATATATGTAACGTTTTGTGTCTAGCTTATTTCACTTAATAGAATCCTTTTGAAATTCTATTAAGTGAAATAGGCCAGACACAAAATGCTACATACATAAGATTGAATGTATCAACAATCTATCCATATTGTTGAGTATATTATTAGTTTATCTTATTGCTGAGTAGTATTCCATTTCTAGATAGACTGGTTTGTTTTTCCATTCATCAGTTGATGGACATTTGGGTTGTTTGCACTTTTTGGCTGTTATGAATAAAGTTGCTAACATTGTACTAACTGGTACTAACATTCAAGTTAAATCTTCGTGTCTAAATATGTTTTCTATTCTTTGGCAAATCCCTAGGATTAGTATTGTTTGAGTTGTTTGATAAATGTATATTTAGCTTTACAAGAAACTGTCCAACTGTTTTCCAAAATGACAGTACTATGTTGCATTTCCTTTAACAATCTTTAAGAATTCCATTTGTTCCATATTCTTGACAGTATTTGGCATTATTAGCCTTTGTAATTTTAGCCATTCCAGTTGGGTATGTAGTAATAGGCCATTATAGTTTTAATTTGTATTTTCCCAGTTACTAATGATGTTGAGCATCTTTTCATGTGCTTATTAGCCATTGTGTATCATCTTTGTGAAATGTTCAAATTTTAGTTCACTTTTTGTTGTTAGTTTTTGGTGATTTGTCATCTTTCACTGAGTTGTAAAAGTTTTCTGTATATTCTGGGTACAAGGCTTAATTATTATATGTTTTGCATATGTTTTCTAACAATATGTGTTAGATATGTTGTTTTTCCATTTCCTTAACAGTGTCTTTTGAAGAGCAAATGTTTTTCATTTTGATGGAGTCCATTTCATCAACTTTTTCTATTATGATTCGTATTTTTTGTGTACTAAGAAATTTTGTGTACCAAACCCAAGATCATAATTTTCTCCTGTGTTTTCTTTTAGAAGTTTTATAGTTGGCAATCTTTTGCTTATACAATTTTTCCAGTACCATTTGTTAAAAACCATTTTTTTTTCCATTGAGTTACTTTGACACCTTTGTCAAAAATCAACTGGCCATAAATATGTGGTCTACTTATTGGACTCTTTAGTTTCATTAATCTCTCTCTCTCTCTCTCTCTCTCTCCCCCCCCTTTATATATGATATATATTAATATATTTATATACTATGTATTTATATATTAATATATTGTATATAATAGTATATAATATATAGTATATTTATATATGATATTTTATATATTTGCCAGTGGTACACTGACATTATTTTAGTGGCTTTATAGTAAGTCTTGAAATCAGTTAATCCTTCACCTTCAATCAATTGTCCTTCAACTTTGTTTATCTTCTTCAATATTGTTTTGGCTGTTCCAGGTCCTTTGTACTTTCGTATAAACTTTAAAGTCAGCTCATCAGTTTCTACAGAAAAATATTTTGGTATTTTGAGTGGAATTGCATTGAATCTATAGATCAATTTGAAAAAAATCAACAATTAACACTTTTTAGTCTTCTAATCCATAAGCATAGTATATCTGTTCATTATTTGGATAGTCTTTAATTTCCCTCAACAATGTTTGATAAATATCAGAGTACAAGTATTACACATTTTTTGTTAAATTTATCCCTAAGTATTTAATGTTTTTGATACTGTTTTTTAGAATTTTAATTGGAGGTGTTCATTGCTAGTATATACAAATACATTTGATATTTATATATTTGCCTGAATCTTATGACCTTACTTCATTTATTAATTCTATTAGCTTTTTATACCATCTGATAATAAAGATAGTTTTACTTTTTTTCCTTTTCAATCTGATTGCTGTTTCTTTTTTACCTTATCTCTCTGGCCAGAGCCTCCAGTAAAATGCTGTTCAGTGTTGAGAGCCACATATCTTTGCCTTGATCTTAGGAGGAAAGCATTTTTTGTCTATTAGTATGGTGAATTCCTTGCTTGATTTTCTTATGTTTATATCTCACTTGGTCATGGTGTTATTTTTATATATTGCTGGATTTGATTTTGTTAAATGAGGGATCTTTGTTCATGAGGGGTATTATTCTGTAGTTCTTCTTTGTTATGTATCTTTGTATGGTTTTGATGTCAGAGTAATGCTGGCCTCATAAGATTAGTTGGGAAGTGTTTGTCCCACTTCAGTATTTTAGAAGAGATATGTAGAATTGGTATTATTTCTTCCTTGAATATTTGATAGAATTCACTAATGAAGCCATTTATTTATTTATTTTTATTTTTTATTTTTTGAGACAGTCTCACTCTGTCACCCAGGCTGGAGTGCAGTGGCGCAATCTCGGCTTACTGCAAGCTCCACCTCCTGGGTTCACGCCATTCTCCTGCCTCAGCCTCCTGAGTAACTGGGATTACAGGCATGTGCCACCATGCCTGGCTAATTTTTTGTATTTTTTAGTAGAGACAGGGTTTCACCATGTTGGTCAGGCTGGTCTCGAACTCTTGATCTCAAGTGATCCGCCCTCCTCAGCCTCCCAAAGTGCTGGGATTGCAAGCGTGAGCCACAGCGCCTGGCCAACAGTGTTCTTTTATTTTACACTTTACTCCTTTGTGTTACTGTTTTCATACATTTTGTTTTTATATAAATGCTATAATGTATTATTTTTACTTTAGTCAATTATCTTTTACGAAGATTTCAAAGCCAGAAAAATATATTTTTATATTTATTATTTACTAATCTTGTGCTCATTATTCTTTTGTGTTAATACGAATGTGCACTTTGTATTATTTACTACTGCCTGATAAACCTCCTTTCTGGGACTCTGGATACACAGATACAAGACCATTGCATATGGTTCAACAGGTCACCAATGTTCTCTTCATTTTTTTCAGTCATTTTTGGTGTCTAATCTGGTGTTCTTTCCTTCTCATGTGTTTTCAAAGGCTGTATTTTCATCTCTAGAAGTTCCTTTTGCGTCTTTTAAAAATTTTAAAAATATATACACACACACACACACACACACACACACACACATATATATATATATATGTATATATATCTTCTGGCTGGGCTTGGTTTATGTCTGTAATCTCAATGGTTTGGGAGGCCAGGTTGGGATGATAGCTTGAGGCCAGGAATTTGAGAACAATCTGGGCAACATAGGAAGACCCCATCATCTCTACAAAAGAATAAAAAAACTAGTTGGGCATGGTGATGGGCCACCTGTATTGCTAGCTTCTGGGGAGGCTGAGGCAGGAGGATCACGTGAACCCAGGAATTTGAAGTTATAGTGAGCTATGATTGTGCCATTCCAGCCTGGATGACAGAGTGAGACTCTGTCTCCCTAAAAAAAACTAAGTAAATAATATCTTCCATTTCTCCTCTCATTATGTTCAAGTTTTCCTCTACTTTCTTGAACATAATGAATGTTTTTATAACAGATGCTTTAACATTCTTGTCTCCTAACTACATCAACTCTGTCATCTCTGAGACTGTTTCTGTTTATTACTTTTGGCATTTTTTTTCTTTTACTTTTGTTTCTGTTTTGTCTTCTTGTTATCCAGTGCTTTGTGGAGAAAATATAAGAGTACAAATTTTATATTCCATATGCACATGGGAAACGGGTTCAGATTTGTAAAGAGCTAATAAAAATCTACTTGTAGATGTGTCTGATTGCTCATTGCAATCAGAGTCTCAAGATGACAACAGTATTTAACTTCTCTTTGGCCTTCATTATGTAAATAACAACCTTTGTATATTCTCCTGTTTTGTGTTTCTTGTAATTTTGTTGGGCAGCTAGGTTTTTGTATATTCCTTTCAATAGGGTGAGACTTTGTTCTAATTCACAGTTTAGTTGCAATCAGTTGAATCCTTTTGAAGTTTGCTTTTAAGTAATGTTAGGGTTGGGCCAGAGCAGTCTTTATTCTGTTACTAATTTAGTTCCAATACTAAGGTATGGCCCTTCTGTGGGCCAGTACCATATGTATTACAGGTTCTATCTCTTCTGGCTGAAGATAACATGAAATATTCCCAGCCATGTGTGAGCTCTAGGAATTGTTTGGTCTACTTGTTTTCCTTTGGATCTTCCCCTAGCCTTGGGTTATTTATCTTTTCTCTCACTCATGTTCAGGTCAGCACTTAGCCAAAAACTTGTGGGAACCCCTCTGCATTTTCTTTGGAGCTCTCTTTATGTGCAGCTCTTTTCTATCTAACATAGTACATTGCCATGCACAGTAGCCACTTCGGTCTCTGAACTCCAGTTTCTTTCTGCACAACTTAATGAGACCACTGGACTGTTTTTCTTTGTCCTCTGAAAACTGCCTCCAGGCAGTAAGCTGGAGAAGTATTTATTTTGTTTTTGGATTTTGAAAGTATATTAAAACATTTCCTGAAAGTATATTTGAGGTATAAACCAAAGTTGGTACTCCAGGATCCTTTGTTGATAAGGGATTTTGAATGCTGTGAAAATGAGTACTTGTTTTTAGCTAACTTTATTTTGGTTGAGTCTTGTATAGGTTTCAGACATGATAGAGCTATTTGCATTTGTTGAATATATGGTAAAATATTTTGGCTTGTATGTTTATGAAGATGTTATTTAATGGAGCCTATTGGTTTTGAAAGATCAGATTACCTTTCAAGAACTTATGTATTCTTTTATAGGGATCAAAATCTCCTTCACCAAGACCAAACATGCCTGTTCGATACTTCATAATGAAGAGTAGCAATTTGAGAAACCTTGAAATTTCTCAACAGAAGGGTATCTGGTCTACAACTCCTAGTAACGAACGGAAGCTAAATCGAGCCTTTTGGGAAAGCAGCATGGTTTACTTGGTATTTTCTGTTCAAGGATCTGGACATTTCCAGGTGAGCCACCCTGAATCAGTAAAATGGGGTTGTTCTGGCTATAGGTTAAATCATAGAGATTTTTAGAAAAACAGCTGGCTTTTCATTTCATCAGAATGCAAGAATGTCTTTTGCTTGATTGAGAATGAGGGATATATTGCATCTCTTTAGAGGATGATAGAACTGAAATCCTCTTTGTTTTTGCCTTGTCTTACCAGAGTCTTTCCAGATAAACTATGTTTCCTTCTGAAGACAACTTTAGATTTACTAATTCTCAGGTGGATTCAAATTAATGAGAAGCTTGACCTTTTGGTAAAATATTTATTTAAATAGGCCAAGGAAGTTAGTATTGACAATCAATAAACTAAGTATGTTTCTTAACCATCACCCATCTTGACTTAATGTATACCTGAATTTATAAAATAATACATTTATTATTTGATGTTTGTTATAATTTTTGGAAATGAAAGCCTAGAAGTTAACTTGTATCCATTTATCATGGAATAAATATGGACTTAGAACTGTTGCTGTTTTATTTAGAAATTATTATTGATATTTGAAATTGTTAGGAGGCTAGAACTGTTTTTTTCTCTAAAATTTGCTAAGAGAGCTTTCAATGAAAAATTTAATAAGTAGCTTATTTTTTGTTTTTGTTAGGTTTCTGTTATTTTAATATTATATCTTTATCTTAAAATTTTAAAAACTCAGCCTTCTCAGATAAATTAAATTTAGACATGTTAATCGCCTCCTCACCTCTATTCCTTCCTCCCATTTTACCTACAGGGATTTTCTAGGATGTCTTCTGAGATTGGAAGGGAAAAGAGCCAGGACTGGGGCTCTGCGGGACTAGGAGGAGTATTTAAAGTGGAGTGGATACGAAAAGAAAGCCTTCCCTTTCAATTTGCACACCATTTACTCAATCCATGGAATGACAACAAGAAAGTGCAGATAAGCAGGGATGGGCAGGTATACAATGGCATTTTTTTTAACCTTTATTTCTGTTTGTTTTCTTGTTATCCAGTGCTTTAATTGAGAATAAAATGTAAGAGTACAAATTTTACATTCCATATGCACATGGGAAACAGGGGTTCAGGTTTGTAAAAAGCTAGTAAAAACTTACTTGTAAATGTGTCTGATTGTTCATTGCAATCAGAGTCTCAAGATGACAATAGTATTTAACTTCTCTTTGGCTTTAATTATGTAAAGTAAATAACCTTTTATATTCTAGTGGCTTGTTTATTTCTGTTATGTTTTGCTTTGTCTTTATGATGCTACTTACGTGCATTTTAAGCTAGTTAAGATGATGGAAATTAATATATATTGACCAAATACTATGCTAACTGCTTTATAAGATATAATTTATTTCTTATGATTAAATTATTAGTCCAATTTTATATAGGAGAAAATAGACTCAAAGATTAGTTTTGCCTAAGGTTACACAGCTAGTAATGCATCTGAACCAGTATGACTCGTTTCAAATCACTGTGTAAAAAGTGTTTGGGTTCCTCTTAAGTGCTTATCATAGGTATCATTCCACAGGAGGACTATAAAGTGGCATTCTTTTCAATTGTGTGAGAATAATTTCATTTTTATTCTGTAATGATTTTGAAGAAATATCTGTTAGAAATAATTCTTAGAAGAAAAAATATTTTAATAATTTTCAAGATAAGAAGATGTAGTTGCTTAAGAGAGTTTCGTGGGAAAAACCCAACATCAAATATGCTAGGTTTCACAGTAAACCTTTGGAAGTTCCAGCTGAGTGCTTTTGCTAAATCTCTATTAAAAACAAAATCCACTATTTTTAGGTAGAAACAGTTCCAGAAGGACTCCATGGGAATCTGTTGCCATTTTGTCACAAAAGTTGAGAGATTTTGCAGATTAACTGTGATCTTAAATCTGGAAGTCAACTCCATAAACTTTAAAGCAAAGAATTAGAACAATTCATACCATATGATTTTAACATACTCTAGTAGGAAAATGAAATTTAAAGTGTTTTTCTTACATTTTTATCAGTATAGGTTTTGGTCATTAAAAATTTTCAATCCAGTTCTTTTTATGTTTATTTTGACTTCTGATTTATCTAGGAACTAGAACCTCAGGTTGGTGAACAGTTGCTCCAGTTATGGGAACGTCTTCCCTTGGGAGAAAAAAACACAACTGATTGACACTCAGGTTATACCATCTTGACTTTGAGTATTGGCAGTATTTGTGATCATTAGGAACTTTTCAGATTATTTATCTTTTTTTTTCCCCTTTCTTCCAGAACTCTTAGCTGTGGAAGAACATCATGCCTATTTATAACCACTGAATGCACTGACTTTCAAAAACTGAGATGGAGTGTGTATTACGAATGGGCTTTTTAACACTTTTAGAGTGTAGCTTTAGAACTACCATCTTCATATACAGGAGAAAGGAATCATTTAAATTTTTATAGTGATCATAGAGAATGATTATATGATGTTTGTAATGAATAAAATAGTAGTTTCATCATTTGGCACAATAGCAGTTATTTTAAACAAACTTAATTTGAAGTTAAACATTTCATTTTTAAAAACACTGAATTACAGTTCTTATTGATGACTTTTTAATGCAGAGTAAGTTGTTTAAGAAAGGCCTGAATATGTCAGAACATCTGAACACCGTTTTAAAAGAGTCAACTCTTAAGATTATCATTAGAAAACAAATACATCAACACCTATGAAAAGAAGCGGGGAAAACAACAAGGACAACAACAAAAAACCAATGAAATTCTACAAATGTCCCTTTTAAAAATCGTATGTGCTAAGGGCTATTCATTCTGCCATTTTTAACTTGAGACATATTAAGAAATAAGATGGATGTTCTTTTTCTGTGATTATGAAGTGCAATAAAATCTGAATATGGGGCAAAGTTTCTTCCTGATCAGATTAGATTAAATGCTTTATTTTATTCCTAATCCTGCCCCTTTTAACCTGATGTGTACCTTACTCTTTCCTCCCTCTCCCTCCCTTCCTCCTCTCCCCGCTCCTTCCCTGCATTTCTCCCTTCCTCCCTCCTCACATCTCTTATATGAGCACAGCAATTATGACCTTTTTGTTTTGGCTACAACTTGATTGAAACAAGTTCAAAATTTAAACAACTTCATACAAGTTTTTAAACATTCTCAACTGGTAGCTTGCTTGCTGTGTGTCTTCCAAAGTAAAACCTGCAAGCACCACAATTCTAAGTGCTGCTTTCCATTTTTTTTCAGTATGTTTTCACTGGCTTATGTTTTCAGATATGACTTTCCTTTTTCACATATATGGTTTAATAAATGGGGGATAATTTTTTTGTAAACCTGTGCTAGTGCCAAGTCTCATATTTCTTTGCCATCTCAGAATTATTTATCTTTTTACCACCACTGTTTATAAAATTTCCTTAGAGATTTTTGAAGTGAAAATAGAGCAACAGGGAAAAATGAAAGAAATGTCTTGGTTACTGAGCTCTAAATAGACAGGTTTGATAGCACTTCTCATGACACATTTTAGTTATACTTATAAAAGCAAACGAACAAACATGAGTGTAAATTAAAGACAAAAAGAAAACTCTGGTTTTATATTTGAGAACAAGTGAAAAATCATGGGTCAACATACAATCTTGAGAACCCTTTTACTTTCTCTAGGAAAGCATTATATAGTGGTGCATTAGTTTAGAAAGTCAGCTATAATTTTGCCTATATTTCTAGTTACTAGCTTTGGGGGCTTTTTGTACTTTAAGACATACCTGTAAATTGAACCTATGTGAATTATATTCCACTGTATGTGTATTATAGTTCTTTTCCTATTAGAGCAACTTGTGTTTCCCTGATAATGTGTAAATTTTTTAGGTATATACTTAATAGTTTACAATGTTCTAAATTTGGAAGGACTTCAAAAAAAACTTGTTTTAATTTCCATCTGTTTTGTAATATCTAGCTCTATATGTAAATGATGGGTTTGTTGGTATTTAAAATGAATACAACTTGAATGTAATTAAAATGCTGTTTTTTGGAAGTGATAAACTTTAAATATACTTATTAAAATGAAATTCTATTAAGTTATTCAGATGTTATTTCTTATACTTTATGATAAGACTAAGTTAACAATGATCAACAATATCCCCTGAGATAATAACTAATTTCAAATACCTTGAAGAATACTAAATTGATATAGAAGGTGATGGTTTGTATTGAAACTCCCTTCCCTGTAAATTGTCTTATTTCAATAGGAGATGGCAAAAATCTCACAATTTGTGTTTAGTATAAAATATTTTAAATATTAATAACATATGCAAAAATAGGAAACTTAAACTATATGGAAACATTTCTAAATATTATGAATAGTACCTTGTACTTAAATGTTAGTATTTTTCTAACTTTATTTGCAAAGTTCTTGTCTAAACATCCAGGAGAAAGTTAGTTATAGTACAATATCTTTTTTTTTAATAGTATAATATCTTGGTAGCTAACACTACTTTTTCTGAATAATTTAGTTCTTTTCTGTCAGCTAGTTAATGTTTCTTTTCTTTCAGCTAATGAAGCCATCCATTCCAAAAAGGTGGAGCACCTGCTGTTTTACCCAGACATTTCTTTGTAGAAAATGGTAGTAGTATCTTAGATACTGGGGTTCCATCAGTCCTTTCATCTCCCAGAGAATTTTAATATTTGCTTTCACTAATTCTCTGGAAGCAGTTTGTTGTCTTTTTTTTTTTTTTTAAGTGAGGTCTTGCTCTGTCACCGAGGCTGGAGTGCTGTGGTGAGATCACAGCTCACTACAGCCTCGGTCTCCTGGACTCAACCAGTCCTCCCACCTCAGCTTCCCACGTAGGTGGGACATGCCACCAAACCATGCCTGGCTAATTTTTTTTTAGAGACAAAGTCTCACTGTATTACCCAGACTGGTCTCAAACTCCTGGGCTCAAGTGATTCTCTGGCCTCAGCCTCCCGAAGTGCCGGATTTACAGGCGTGAGTCACTGTGCTCGGCCATATTGTCCTTTATAATAAATATTTAATATCACGTACACATACTAAGATATAACAGGTACAATTCTTGCTGTCCAGGAGGAGTTTATCTTATTTTGGGTAAAAATTTTATTTAAAGTTGTGAGTAACAATTTTATTTAAAATTGTAACAATCGTACACTTTTATATCACAATTGTTATAGACAAAGGTTAAGGTATTTAAGAGGAGAATAATCATTGAGGTCTTCATCGTTGGTAGAGCTGCATTTGAGCATGCCTTTAAGAAGAGAGAATTTGTAAATGGATTAGAACAAAGTTAAAACTAGTGAAGAGCTGGAAAAGGACAAGGTGTATTTGGGAATATATAATTCACAGTAGCTACCTGGTAAGGTTTTGTGTAACAGTTTTACAATGTGAAATATAGAGTGTTTAAGAAAAGCTAAGAAGTGATCATTCAATCAAGTGGAACTTGAGCTTTAATATGCAGGTGAGGTGGCTGTTAAAAATACTTCCTTGGCTTATACACAGGGTCTGATCAGTAGGTCATTAGTTTTGTAATAGGCCTCAAGAATCTTCATGTTTAGTACATACTTCAAGTACTGTCATTTCAAATGGACAATAATACTGAAACAGATTGATAAAGAAACTGTGTTTTAAAGTTCATGTGGCATCAACACAAAATATTCACATTTTGTATTTTATGCAATAAAACAGAAGTGATTGGAGTACTAAACGTAGAGATATATAATGAAGGATTTACCTTGTTGCAAGATATTATAATGTGTTATATCAAGAAATAGCTTTACATTTAAGGTTACAATACCTGCATTTGAGGCCAAGCTCCAACACTAGATATGAAAACAGCAAATCACTTAACTTTTCTGACTTCTGATTTCCATGGTTGAAAAGTGAAAATGGTATTTATCTATCTTACAAGACAATTAGAAGGGTCAAATGAGAGTGCTTGGAAAAGTATGAACACTATACAAATATAAATAGTATTATCTGTCTAATAGTGCCCAGCACAGAGAGGGCACTCAAGTGTGGTAGATCCCTAATGTATATTTATTCACACCTTTTTCTCTACTAAGTTCAAAGCCCGTTGAGAAATAAAATAGGAAGAGACTGAAATATTAGTTTTCTTGCTAATGAAGTTGAAGTGAAGATCATGGCTCAGATTCATGGCCACACGAAATTTCTAAATGAAACTATTCCTCATTCATTAAACTTAATCCTATGGTCATAAGCCTCACCTACAGGGACAGGCCACATATGCTGTTGTTGAGGAAGAGAACATGTGCATCTTGAGACCATGAGACCCAAAAAGGAAAATCCAGGAAGGAAAAACTTGAGAATACTCAGTCCCTTCAGAAATCAGTAAGACGATGTCACTTCTGCTGGAGGGAAGGAAACAAGGGCCTAAGTGCTTTTCTCATTACTTCTCTATGGGCAAGTGTTACTTTATAGTGCAAGCAGGAACTCTGCAGAAGGAGAGCATGTATTTTTCCTCAGGAGACACAAGGCAAAGAAAGGCAGAAAGAATCATCCATGAAGTAGAAGAGTACCAGAGTAACCAACCCTGAGGATAAGGGAGCAGACTGCTGGAGTTGATCTGTCACGCTGCAACACTGGTTTTGCAAAGATGTTTTATCTGAGAGGAGATGTCGGTAGATTCAGTAATTTTGGATGTTAAGCTGAAGTGTCTTATGATGAAACTGCTAAATATGCCTATTAACCCATTTGTGCTGGAGGTTGGAATATTTTGTGAAAAATCAGACCTTGGCGATGACCTTGAGCAGTTGTATATAAATAACACCCACATGCTTAGCGTTCCAATAATGGAACACCAGGTATAAAGGGATTAAGAAGTGTGGCTTAATCTGAGTTACTTGTGTATTTAATGAATACTCAAAGACCATGTATGTTCCTTCAGTTTCTAAGAAAGGAAGAAAGGATGACTTAATGGGTTGTTTTTTTGGGGAGAATGGACTGCGTGTGCTCAGTTTAAGTCTTCCTGAATTCTCCATCTGTGTACTTTTTCTTTAGGCAACTGACAATTTCATTAGGGGAAATGCATATTCTAACTTAAAATGAAAGAGGGAAATAATTTATATGCTAATATCCTCATCTCACAACTTTTTTGCATGATATTCAAGCCATTTGAGCATAGTATGCTAATAGAGATAAGCTCTTGCAGATATATTCTTCAGTTTTTCCTCCCTCTATATCATATACATATCCTAATCTACTTATATAAATTAAATCAAGACAGCACTTTAACATGCACATTGAAATTCAGTGAATGTTTGATAAATATTTTCAAATCCTCTGCTATGAAGTTGAAAGTCAAGAGTTTATAATATAGATTATCAATGTATTTGACACAAATTCAGAGAGTTCTCATTTAGCCAATTGGAAAAACCCTTTAATTTTATTAATCAAAATGAGAGATCAAGCCTAGAATAATACAAATATATACTCACATACCTGTGCATATATTGTATGCACATGTAGTGGGAACAGGCTTTTGGGTTTATGTTCATAGTAACAAAAAAGCTAATGCCATTTATTCCATTCTATTGCAGTTAGTCAGTATTGGAAATTAGCTTTCAATTTAGTATACTGTAAGTTTTCCTAAGTTAGTTGTGCAGAATCTTTTGGTTATTATATGAAACAGTTTCTTCATATTTTTAATTAGCTTTGAGACACAAAAATTCACTGTGCACTTATAAGAAAATACTGATATTTAGGAAATTAAAATGTATTCTCTTAGAGATTATATAAGTGGATGAATAGAGAAAATGTTTATTTGATCAAAACTTTCTGTGAGGTGGATTATTTTAAACTAAGGTAATTTTGGCAGCTTAACAACTAATGGTAAGAATGAAAAACACAAAATAGTACAAAAATTGCTGTTCTTAGCAATTTCTCAAGATAATATTTCCTAACTTCCTGTCATTCTCAAAGAATACATAGTGGCAAAATAATTACTCTGTGATTATATAACAAAATCACAGAGGCTTCAAAAAATCATTGTTCCTCATGCCTCACTGCCCACTCCCTCGCCCCTCAATACATGGCCAACTTACAATGATGATATATATTTAAATTATTTCTATGTCTACTGCACACAGTTATGAATCTAAGATTTGACTAATTTTTTAATTGTGAATTTTTTTTTTAATGGGATCTCACTCTGTCACCCAGGCTGGAGTGCAGTGGCACGATCACGGCTCATTGTAGTCTTGACCTCCTGGGGTTAAGTGATCCTCCCACCTCAGCCTCCCAGGTAGCTGAGACTTCAGGCATGTGCACCATAACCATCTAATTTTTGTATTTTTTGTAGAGACAGGGTTTTGTCATGTTGCCCAAGCTGGTCTCAAACACCTAGACCCAATCAATCTTCCCTCATTGGCCTCCCAAACTGCTGCAATTACAGGCTTGAACCACCATGCCCAGCTAATTTGTGATTTTTTTAAAAAAAATTGTGATTTTTAACATCAAACGTCAATGCACAAAAAGAGAAAGTAGTCAAATCCCATTTTCATGATTGATATCTTTGTCATAATTTTTCCAAATACTGTATAGTTTTTAGCATATTGAATATACCTTCTCAAAGCTGCTGTGGACTAAATACAAAGCTACTTGGAAAACGCAGATGAGGCTGGGCGTGGTGGCTCACACCTGTAATCCCAGCACTTTGGGAGGCCAAGGCGGGCAGATCACGAGGTCAGGAGTTCAAGACCAGCCTGGCCAATATGGTGAAACCCCGTCTCTACTAAAAATACAAAAATTAGCTGGGCTTGTTGGATCGTGCATGTAGTCCCAGCTACTCGGGAGGCTGAGGCAGAAGAATCGCTTGAACCTGGGAGGCGGAGGTTGCAGTGAGTCAAGATCGTGTGACTGCATTCCAGCCTGGGCGACAGAGTGAGACTCCATCTCAAAAAAAAAACAAAAATGGCAGATGAATGTAATATGAAGGAATATTGGAAGCTTTCATTTCTAGACATTCCCTTGTTTACTTATTCTGATGCCTACAGATTCATTATGAAAAATCTATTCCCTTGGATCTAGTATTGAGCCATTGTATTTTGATCTCTTGAGAAGGGTTGTATATGGATTTATTAGTTAACAACCTAGTTGAAAGATATTTGGGTTTGGGATTTGGGATGGAAATAGGCTGTGAAACAGAGCTATACATATATACATGTGTTCATGTATAAACCTGGAATCCAAAATAGTATTATTGATAATTTCTATTTGGGGGAATGGGAAGGGCCAGAAGGAGACATCTTGTGATGTTTTTATTTCATAATATGCACGTAAAGATTTGCAGCTGGAGCTGATGTCAGATTTCACTGCTGTTTCCACTCTGCCTTCTTAAATCAAGAACTTAATTTTCATAGATTAATTTGTCAGTTGCCATTATTTTTCATTTTATCTGGTACTTTGTCTAAAACTGTTCTTCAGTGAGTTTGTATATTTCACACCCCTATCCACAATTCATATTTGTTCCTTCTGATTCTCTGGGCAGCTTAGATTACAGCAGCCATCCACCTTGTATCTACTGACACCTTGTATTCACTGAACGACTCAGCCTGGCTCTAAAAACTACAGCAAAGATAAACAATGAGAAAAGAATAATCTTGAATGAGTACTATAAGAAAAGACATATTCATTTAAGAATTTGTTCTTAGAGATGCATTCTTCACCATTTAAAATGTTATATCCTGAGATAGAGAAAGTCTTGATGAATAAATCAAATAAACTTCACTCCTGAATAAAAGACCACAACTGAACAGGTAAACTACAAGTGACTACAACATTTTAGTTCTGGTGTGGAATGAGCTTTCCAGAACACAGATTTCCCCACTCTGCTCCAGAACTCTCCACAGTTCACCAAAAGGACCATACAGCGCAGTCAGTATGCCTCAGGCCACTGGATGCACCTTGATCTTTCCAGCCAAATGTAAAATCTTCATTTGGCTGTTAGAATCTCAAACAGCATATTCACAAGTGAACTATTCTTTCCCTCATCCTGATTTACCCAAAGGTGTCCTCCCTTTAACTGATGGCTGGTTTAAGTCTTTTGGTTGCTTAGGCCAGAAAACTTGAAGTCGTCCTGGACTCCTTTTCAATTCATTTTTCAATTCAATCCGTCAGAAAATTATCTTGAGTCTACCTTCTAAATTATATCTCAACTCCAGCTGTTTCTCACCACATCTGTCACAACCACTCTGTACTGAGCCACAATCAGTCATTATTACCTGGGTTATCGAAGTAGCTTCCTAAGATATCTTCCCTCTTCTGCCTCCTCTTCTCTTCCCCCTACACAAATCTATTTTCAACACAGCAGTCGCAGTGATCTTTTTAAAACATTAAATCTGTTCATCTCGTATTACTTTTCTGCTCAACACCCTGCAGTCGCTCCCTATTTAATTCAAAAGCCAAAGTGCTTACATAATCTGGTCTCTCATTATCTCTGACCTTCTGTCCTCTACTCTCCTTTGCTACTCCTCCTACTTTAGCCACATTGACCTCCTTACTATTCCTTGAATACACCAGGCATGTTTCAGACTCAGAGACCCACTAAAGCTCTTCACTTTGCTCTTCTCAGAATATCTGGACAACTAGATGTCACCATTTAGTATTAGTTTACTACCAAGTTTTCTTTTAAATGTCTTTAACTTTTAAAATGAACAGAGTAAAATGAAATTTTTAAAGACGTACAGTTCTTTGAATTTTAACACATGTACAAATTTAGGTAACCTTCACCACAATCAGGATGCTATTTCTTCATCCTAAAAAATTTCCTTGTGCTACCCCTTTGTAGTTACATCATCCCCCCCCACCCCTAACCCCTGCCAACCACCATTCTAGATTTGTCTTCTTGAGAATGTCCTATAGATAGAATCATACAGTATGTAACCTTTTGAGACTGGCTTCTTTCACTAAGAATAATGTCTTTGACATTCATCCAAATTACTGTTTTTATCTACAATTCATATTATTTTATTGCTGAATAGTATTCACTATTTTTGAGAATGACTGTATCATTTTGCATTCCTCCCAGTAATGTCAGAGAGGTCCAGTCGCTTCACATTGTTGATAGCTGTTACTATTGTCAGTATTCTTTATTTTCAGTATTCTATTAGATGTGCAATAGTATCTGATCATGGGTTTAAGTGGTATCTCTCTAATAGCCACTAATGTTGAACATCTTTCCGTGTGCTTATTTGTCACCCATATATCCCCTTTGGGTAAGTCACCCATATTTCCTCTCCAAGTCTTTAGATCATTTCAAAATTGTTTTCTTACTGTTAGTTTGAGAGTTCATTATAGATTCTGTCCTTTGTCAGATATGTGATTTGAAAATACTTTATTTGTAGCTTGTCTTTTCATTCCCTTAACAATATTTTTTATAATTTTTAATTTTGATAAACTATATCTTTTTTTATGGATAGTGATGTTGGTGTCATGCTAAGATCTCTTTGCCTAACCCCCAGTTATGAAGGTTTTCTATTTTTTTCTACAAGTTGTATAGTTTTATATTTAGATTCATGATCCATTTTGAGTTAATTTTTGGATAAAGTATGAGATAGGTTGGGGTTCATTTTTATGTACATGAATGTCCAATTGTTCATCACTATTATTTAAAAGACTACCATTTCTCTATTGAATTGCCTTTGCACCTTTGTCAAAAAATCATTTGGCCATATTTGTTTGGTTCTTGAGTTCTTGTGTTGAGGAGACGAAGTTGAGAGTGGGAAAACCAAAGCACCTAGAGCTCATAGAACAGACAGAAGACCAGAGATGAGAGAACTGCATAGAGAGTAAACCGCAACACTCTTCAGGGGATCCCTCTGGAGTGTCCAGCAAGCTGCTGATCAGTGCATGCATGCAAAACCTACCTGAAGTCAGGAAAAGAACTCTCTGAAAGGATTAAAGAAAACAGTGCCTGGTGCTTATAAATGGCAAAAAATAGTGCCTGTTCCCACCAGACAGACTTGCAAAACTTCAAAAAAGGGCAAAAAAGGGAAAATGGTACAAAAAACAAATGGAAATAGCAAATAGAAACAAACACAGCAACAAAAATAGAAAACAGATAATAGACTCAAACTGAAAGAATTAGTAATCTAATGACACGGCTTGGCTGGGTCCCCACCTAAATCTCATCTTGAATTGGAGCTTCCATAATCCTCATGTGTCATGGCAGGGACCTGATGGGAGGTAACTGAATCATGGGGGTGGGTTTTCCATGCTGTTCTCATGATATTGAATAAGCCACACAAGATCTGATGGTTTTATAAAGGGCAGTTCCCTGCACAGGCACTCTTGCCTGCTGCCATGTTAAGACTTGCCTTTGCCTTCACCTTCCACCATGATTGTGAGGCCTCCCCAGCCATGTAGAACTGTGGTCCATTAAGCCTCTTTTTCTTTATAAATTACGCAGTCTTGGGTATGTCTTTATTAGCAGCGTGAGAACAGACTAATACATCATATTAAATGGAATGGTCCAAAAATTCCAAATAAAAGGGAGAGCTTGTCAGATTGGATAAAAAAACCAAGATCCATGTACATGATGCCTACAAGAAATGAATCATAAATGTAAAGACACACAGGTTAAATGTTTAAAAAAATGAAAGAAATTATGCCATGCTAATATCAACTTTTAAAAAGCTAGAATGGTTATATTAATATCAGACAAAGGAGAATTCAGAACAAAGAATATAATTGGGATAAAGACAGTAATTTAGTAATAAAGGATCAATGGATATAATAATCCTAAAAGCTTATGTTCTTAATAAAAGAGCTTCAAAATGACTTAAGTAAAAATTGATAGAACTGCAAGGAAAAATAGGTAAGTTGACAATTATAGTCAGAGATTTCAATGTCTCTCAATAATTGATAGAAAAAGCATAAAATCAGCAAAAAATAGCAGGCTTGAAAAACAATCAACTTGACTTAATTAACATTTATAGAACTTAACACATAACAAGAGCAGAATACACATTCTTTTCAAGTGCACATATAATACCATGATAGACCAATTGTGGGCCACAAAGCAAATCCCAATAAATTTAAAAGCATTCAAGTCATACAAAGTGTGTTCTCTGACCACAATGGACTTAAATTTGAAATCAATAACATTCTACTTTGAACTAGCTAGAAAAAGCAATGTTCTCCCACTGATTTCCTCATAACTTCCAGTATTGACTTTCATTGGATCAATTGGTCATGTACTTGTCTCTACACCAATCACTGAGCTAATTAGTCTCTGTCAAATTTCTTCCCAAACACATGGACCAAGAGTAGAAGAGAAATGGTTCCCCAAAGGAATAGCAAAGTCATATTATCACAACAAGGATTCTGGGGCAGGCAGAATTATTAGTTTCCCACTACCAAAAGCTACTTGAACTAATTAATGAGTTTAACAAGGTTCCAGGATACAAAATCAATATACAAGAACCCAACTGTATTTCTATATATTGGCAACAAACAATTGTAAGTTAAAATAAGAAAAAAATGCCATTTACAAAGCATCAAAAAAGATCAAATATCTAGGAATAACTGACAAAAGATATGAAAGACTTATACACTGAAATGTACAAAATGTTGCTGAGAGAAATTAAAAATGACATAAAAAACAAAGATTTTCTTTTTCATGGGTTGGAAGACTCAATATTGCTAAGAAGCCAGTTCTCTGCAAAATCTATAGATTCATCAGAATCACAATCAAAAGTTGGCTTTTTTGTAGACATGGGCAAGCTGATTTCAAAATTTCTATGGAAATGTAAAGGACCTTAGCATAGCCAAAACAACTGAAAAAGAACAACTTTAGAGGGCCCATACTTATTTTTTATCTAATTCAAGACTTAAAGCTTTATGCTATAGTTTGGATATGGCTTGTTTGACCCCCTCCAAATCTGATGTTGAAATTGGGTTTCCAGTGTTGGAGATGTGTCCTAATGGGAGGTGTTTGGGTCATGAGGGTAGATCCTACGTGAATAGATTAATCCCCCTCTCTCTTGCTTTCTTGCTTGCCATGTGATCTCTGTACAGCTGGCTCCCCTTTGCCTTCTGCCATGAGTGGAAGCAGCCTGAAGCTCTCACCAGAAACAAATACTGACACCATGCTTCTTGTACAGCCTGCAGAACCATGAGCCAAATAAACCTTTTTTTTTTTTTAATAAATTACCATCTCTGATATTCCTTTATAGCAACACAAACAGACTAAGACACTTTAGTATACAAAACAACTTGGTTTTTACATAAATGTGAAGACATAGAGCAATAGAAAGTAATGGAAAGTCCAGAAATAACTCAACATCTATGGGCAACTGATGTTTTTCACAAGGACACAAAGACAATGTGGTAGAAAAAGTACAGTCCTTTCAATACAGGAGTTGGAAATTATTTAGGCAGATAGGGTAAGAAAGTCCTCAGTAAGCTTTCCTTTTTGTAAAAGCAGCCCCCAAATCATTTCTTTTCTAACAAAAAGCAGCCTGAAAAATCAAGCTGCAAGCATAAATAAGCAAGCTAAAATCTTTCATAGGTTAATACCAGCAGCTGTGCCAATAGAGAAAGGCTACCTGGGGGCCATGACGTTCAACACGGTGGCTCCATCTTCACTTTTATTTGTGAACCACGTGTACAGTAAGGAACAGACAACGTGGCGCTGGCCAGGTAGAGAGCCCATCTGCATAATAAAAGATTAAGTTGGGATGGGCAGCTTCCTTGAACCCCATGCAAACATCACAACTGGTTCGACCAATCTCTTGGGCCCTATGTAAATCAGACACCACCTCCTCAAGCTCATCTATAAAACCCTCTGCATTTCATCACAAAACTGGAAGACCCACTCAGGTGCCCCTCTCTCTCTGCAGAAGAGAAAACTTCTTTTTCTTTGATGTATTAAACCTCTGCTCTTAAACTCACTACTTCTGTATCCGTGTCCTTGAATCCCTTGGTGTGAAACAACGAACCTCGGGTATTTACCCCAGACAATGTCGCCGCTTCATTTTGGGGCCCTATCTGGGACATCGGAAGGGTGAGTATAGGAGCAGACCCTCAACTCTGTTCTTTCATTTCGAGGCTGTCGGCCTCCATTCTGGGCATTTTGGCTGTTTTGAACTGATTTCCCTTCTTGGAAACCTAGCCATTGCATGGGGCTGGAAGAGGTCCTGGAGCAATTGAGGATTTCTGGCCAGGTCTGCACCCTGGTGTTATGTGAAGTCTTCTGGACGGGCCGCTTCCAACTGCCCAATCAGGCATGGGCAACAGGAGCTCCAGCTTTACTTACCATAATTTCCTCCTTTCCTGTCTGCGACTGCCATGTCTCCTATGCAATGTGGTGGGAATTTTTACAGTTGAGGGAAGTAATTCTATTAGGCAAGATCAGGAAATGCTATAAGATGCTGCAGTAACCAGGAATATAGCTCAAAGGAATGTCATTTTTGTGATTTTTCCAGGAACAGAGGGTCTCCTGCACTCCCTCTGCCCCACCACTGTGAGCATTTCTCTGCTCTTGGGCTGGAGGGCACATGGCATTTCAAGGTCAACAGCACCACCTAGTGGAATAGAAATCTCCATGAGGCACGTTGTCGGCCCTTTGCCAAAACGCTTTAGCTTCCCAAATTCTCCTCCCTTTTGGCACCCTTCTACTAGATACCAGGCTTTATGCTGCTTCTGTAAATGGAAAAACTCTCCCTTCAGCAATGAGGAGGAAAAAATCCTCCAAAACCAAATTTTAGTCTCAATACTGTCCCATCAGCAGGAAAATGGCCATTCGGTCCCCACGTTCTTTTAAGGCACATATTCTGCCTCCCACTAAAACGGTACTTAAATAGTAAGAAGACTTTATGTCCGGAAGTTCACCGGAACCATTCTCTAAGGGCAAATGCTTTAGCATGGGCCATAATAGCAGGATATAGAGTTTAATCTAGTACACTCTCTCCATTAAATGGGTCTTGCCCAAATGAAACTATTACCTAGTTTTTCCTGAGATCCATCTTTCTGGGAGCCGCACAGACCAGATGAGTCTAGGAAATCAAAGGGATATCACAAGGGGAGGACGAAAGTCACATGAGTGAACATAATCCCAATTGCTTAGTTCCCTTGGTTCCATGCTGAGGATCATGCCTGCAACCATGGGTAGCACATTTAATGGATGCCAGGGCTCAGGGAACTAGGGAGGGGAAACAGTTGGGGGTATGCTCCCATTGTCTTTACCTCTACCTTGGGCCATTTCAAAGGAAAGGAAGGAGACTAAAGGGATACCTTTTTCTTGCTTCTCTTCCTAGATAGGTAACAGACCATCTTCAGCCTGAATTCCTCTGGAATGCATTCTGAAGCACTGGGACTCCTTTGACCCTAAATTTTAAAGAAAAAGTGGCTCACTTTCTTATGCACAAGGGCATGGCCTTCTTACTAGACCTTTGCAAGCATTGCACAATCAACTCAGCTTTTTTGCCAGTCATATCGGGGGGCCCAAAGGGAATGATTCCCCAAAATTAGAGAAACAAACCCCTGGGAAACCCTTGAATGCAATCCTCGAATGCAACTTCCAGATGCTCTGGCCCTTCCTGCCCCCATCCACATGTCAGCTCCTCCAGTTCTACAACCCAAACCCCTAGACTTTTCTATGGTATTTCTCCTTCCTTCTTTCACAGTTTAAAATGGCTCCTTTTCCTTCTTTTATAATGTTCCTTCAAACAGAGAAATGTTAATTTCCCCAAACCTTAAAGTGCTTGGCTTAGAGTTGAACTCGGGAGAAGCGAACCCAGAAGCCTGACATGCCAGCAAAAGGCTAAAAGTTTTTTTTTTGTTTTTAAACCATATGGGTTTTGGCCTCTCTCTCTCTGGGCAAACTGGTAAAAGGGATAATAAGGATCACTGATTACATTCTCTGTAAAGTTTTAATTAATGAAAAAGGATCTGTGTGGTTGGTCTTAAGCTGTCGTCAATCTGGTGTGCTTTGCATGTCTTTCTGCATGGTTCTGTCAAAAGAAAGGGTGCCTTGGGATAGGATGCAAGTGTAGGACCCCATAAACCTGCTGTTCAAGCCAGCCCTACAAAATGATCAGTGCTAAACTTTGCTGCAGGCCTCCATTTTGTTTTATGTCCTTGGGAACATGACCGGTAATCACCTGGCAATACTTTGTTTTAGTCTCTGCCATTTTACAATGGTGGCTGTCTTCTTGTGCTGAGTCAGTTCCTGAGTGGGGGCTACAAAATCAGATGAGCCAGTCTGTCAATCTGGGTGCTGCCAGTTGATCCATCAAGGGCAGGGTGTGCAAAGTATCTTGAGCACTGATCCTGGGAGCAGTTTAGGGAGGGTCAGAATGTTGCAGCCTCCAGCTGGATGACTCCAAGCCATGGTTTCTAATCTTGTGGCTAGTTTCTTGGTCTAGTCCCCAGACAGGAGGGAGGCTTTTTTTGCGAAGGAGTTGCTATCATCTTCGTTTTGGGCTGTAAACTGTAAACCAGGCTCCTCCCAGAGTTCGTTTGGCCTATGCCTAGGTATGGGCAAGGACAACTTGGGTGTTGGAAGCAAGATGGAGTTGGTTGGGTTGGATCTCTTTTACTGTCTCAGTCATTTTGCAATGACAGTTTCAAAAGTTGCTTACCACCCCTTCGAGAATACCTCATACACTCGTGGTTAAGTCATAACCTAATTGAGGCTTATTGGTTTCACCTGTGAGGTTACTTTTATTAAAGTTCAAAAGCCAAAAATCTTAACCAGTTGGTGTGGCTAATGTTGAGTAACAAGAGATCTTAAAGGATTTTCTTAAAGAGAGCTCAGCTTCATTAAAACTGGATATCCAAGCTACAGGTATATTTAAAAGGCCTGTACGTTTTTCTCTTCTTGGGTCTTGTTTTTCTGGAAAAAGGTTTTTATTCTCACTTGACTGAATTATTTTTCTCCATTTTTTTGTCTTGCCACTCTTTTTTTCTTTTTTGTTTCTTTTTTGAGACAGAGTCTCACTCTGTTGCCCAGCTTGGAGTACAGTGGCATGATCTTGGCTCACTGCAACTTCTGCTTCCCAGGTTCTAGCAATTCTTCTTTCTCAGCCTCCCAAGTAGCTGGGACTACAGGCACATGCCATGATGCCCAGCTAATTTTTTGTATTTTAGTAGAGACGGGTTTCACCGTGTTGCCCAGGCTGGTCTTGAACTCCTGAGCTCAGGCAATCCACCCACCTTGGCCTGCGAAAGTGCTAGGATTACAGGCATGAGCCACTGCACCCGGCCTGTCTTGCTGCTCTTAATGCAGATATGAGATGCCCTAAGATAACTTTTGGTAGCCTGGAATTCCTTGGGAAAAACAGAGGAGATGCCACAAACCCTGTTTTGGGGGGGGGGGGGAACCCTCTGTTTTCCTCATGAAATCCCAGGAATTAAAAGTAGATAAATCCCTCTCAAAAATCAAAGGCCCTGTTCTATTTTACATTGTGTTATCTGATGGTTTAGAGTTATGGGGAGTATCAGAAATTGCTTCACATTAAAGAGAGCTTTGGTGTGTAATACCTAGGTAGGAAATATACTTTAAGGAATGGCTAGTAGTAGTTACAGAGGGATACTTGACTCTTTGCACATTTGGATCAGAGAAGCATGCTCTTGACCACCAGGAAGATATGGAAACATCCCCACCCCCATTGAGAGATGAGACTCCCATGGGGGATGGGCTGATTACAAAATAGGCTTATTGGCTTTGTCTTGCCTTGCAATAAAATGCATGGTAGAAGCACTGCACTGTCTTCTCCTGTAGTATTTCTCTTCTTTTGAGGATCCAGGACCCAGTATAAAATGGCACCCTTAATTTTGGGGATCTGTCTTTGCCTTCAGTTGTGGCTGCTTATTAGACCCTAGAAATGAATGCTTTCCTGGCCCTGTTCCTCCAAGGGCTCCACCCTGAAGCCAGTAATTCTGTTAAGAAACTGGCAAATGAAAAATCTTACAAGTACTGAATCTTCTGTGTAGCTACATATGTGTTGTGTGTAATGTCTATAAAAGAGCTCTAATTGATTGGCTTAAAGAAAAATATGCATTTAAATCAAATATTTTTTAAAGCAAAGATAAAAGCTATAATGCCTTTCAGTGCAAGTGACTTTAATCTTTAAGAAATAAAAATAGTCTGAGGGATTATTAGTAAAATACAAGTGTCATCACAATGCAAACGGGTGGTCTACATCACATAAATCTGATACTAGGTTTGCTAAATGTTTCAAGATTGTAAGCTGCCTGCTTTACAATTTGGTAAGGCCTGGGGACATACAAAATTAACCACGCCCCTAACTATGCTGGAGAAAGTGACTTTATCTGTGTCTAGAACATAAAACAACTTACTAGGTTTCACATTAAAGTTAAAAACTGCTAAAAGTTACCATGATAACATGTAACTTAAACCACTAAAAATAGATTTACATATGAGGTGTGTAAAAGCAGTAAAACGTATTTTTAGTAGAAGATTATAAGAAGGCAGGGAAATGTAAATTTCACCTAGGAATAAAGGATTAAATTAAATAAAATAAAAATTAAATTAGATAAGAGAAATCTGAAGATTTAAGCAAGTTGTGGTGGAAATATTGTAAAATTAACCTTGCAAAAAAATCCTGTATGTAAACATTAACTAAATTCAAGAGTAATACAAAAGGGTATTATATGGTCTTTTCATAAGTTGAGCATTGAAATAAAAGTACAGTAAGGTTGTCTTAATACACTAGTCTGCCTTTTAGCAAAAGGGTTATAAAAGATTTGTAAAAATTTCACCTCATGGTCAAAATGGTTAAGATTAGATGGAATTGTCTATGAGGTTTCACTAAAAAATTGGGGTTAACATTAATAAATTAATGCAAGGGTAAAATTTGGCTTTGAACAGGATTTTCATATAATAGTAAAGGCTAATGAAAGGTTTTTGCCTTTTAAAAATTTTTGAGTCATCATTTTGGCAAAATAAATAATTTATGGTAATCTAGAATTCTATTTCATAACATCAATATTTTAAACCTCTAACGTATTTACTAGGTTTTCCAAAATCAAACCTCAGTTTCAAAATTGTCTTTCCTGACACTTCGCTTTTCGGAGGCTCCAGAAGGGACCCTGGAGTGTCCAGAAAAGAGAGAGAAACAGGATTATTTAACAGGTTTAGGTAATAAGATTGCCAAAATGATGTTTAAACTTCTTCGGGTTATATTTTAGTGAATAATATTAATATATGTTCCAAAATTGTGTGGGATATCAAAAAATTCTAATGATAAAATATGTTATATTTAATGGCAGTTATCTTTCTGGTCATCTTTAAGAATTTGGTATGTGTTATCAATCAAAAAGTTCATTGTAAATTAATTCTGAGCTAAGCAGTAAAGGGACTTATTGGAAGGATGTCAAGCCATTCACAGAATTAATGAGATTGAAGAACTAGATATTGAAATGGGCAGGGGTGTGGGTAGATGGAATTTTAGCCAAGGAAGGGTCAGGCCAGGACCTCTCCCTGGCTTCGCTGCCACTAGACACTGCAGAGCTGGATTTTTACTTCTTTCTTCAAACACTTTTCAGCCTTCCCTCTGTCTTTGCACCATGCTTTCAAAAATCAAAGTCTGATTGGAGCAAATGACCAGACAAGTGGGTGCTTTTCTGGCCAAAGAGAATCAGGCAGGCCTCTTCTGCCATGTCAGGTAGAACCCTACTTCTCACCAACCCTAATACAATGCAGTAACCTCCATAATAGGAAAGGCGTTTGAATTATGGTTGGATTTTTTTTTTTAAGACAATAGATGTGCTACAGGATTTACTGATTCCCATTGATTATAGGATCCTTTTTCATTTGCCTAGTGATTGAAATAATGTATAAAGTGGAGGTTCTTAAACCGTGGCCTATGCATATGATTCAAGGGTCATATATTATCTAAAATTGTGTGCAGAAATTTGATGTATATGCCTTTCGCATTTTTGGAGGTGGGAGGGTCCATAACTTCTCCAAGAGGTCTACAATCTACAAAAAATTGAGAAATACTGTCTGGAAACTTCCATATAATTGCATTCTTCTTTTGAAAGTTCACTCATTTGTCTGCATTGTCACTAGTATTACTGCCTTTTATCCGCTAGATGGTGACATTGTACATGTTTTCATACACCAATCATCCGCTTCATTGATACGAATTGAAAAAGCTCAGTGGTTTAAATGGAACCTCTTCAAAACCATTTTAGAGAAGGAAGGAATTTGAGAAATTGCATATTCCTTTTCCTTGTCTTACAGATGAGGAACTGCGTTCCCAAAAGTTTAAGAGAGAGCCCTGACTGAAAAAAAGCCCTTTGAAAAAATGGAAAGGACGCCCTGAGGGGAAGAATCACCTGGAGTCTGGGCTCTCCTCTTTCAACTCCAACTCACTTAAGGACGCACCTCTGGCTGGCTGAGGGACGGCGGGTGGTGCCGGTTGTGAACTTTAGATGTCTTTGACTCTGAGACACATGTATTTCAGTTATGACCATGACTGAAAATCCGATCCTTCTCTTGGGCAGTAGGGATCCTGATAATGCTAAAGAGGGCTTTACTTAGGGAAGAGTTTGCAAAGAAAGTCGTTTTTCTGTGACATAAGCCTCCCCTCTCCCCTTTCCTGGTTAGCTTTAGACATTCCTTATGTTCAGTATGTTATTTTCAGAGCCAAAGGTAACCCTATAGATATATGTATTATGATAACAGGAATGAGTGACTGAGGCAAAAGTCTTGTTATCAGTGGTGAATATCCAAGTTACTGTTGGAGAATCTGTGTGGGTCTGCAGCAACCACAGTTCTTGACTCCTCAGAAGAAAATTCAACCGAGGGGCATAAGGTAGAAGAAGAGACCAAGGCAAGTTTCAGAGCAGGAATGAAAAGAAAGTAAAGTACACTTGGAGGAGGGTCAAGTGGGAATCTTGGAGGTAAAGTGCCCTGTTTGACCTTGGACTTAGGGTTTTATATGCTGCCAGTGTCTTGCATCCCTTTTCCCTTGATTCTTTCCTTGGGGTGAGCTGCCCACATGTGTGGTGCTGCTAGTACTTGGGAGGTGAGTATGTGCAGTATGTTTACTGGAGTTGTATGCATGCTCACCTGAGGCGGTCTTCCCTTTGCCAGCGGAATGCCCCCAGAAGGTCATATACCAGTTAACTTCCACCATTTTGCCTCTTAATGCATATGCTTGAGCCCACTCACCTAGTTCCTGAGATCTTATTGGGAAACTGCCGATCACCAGTTTCGGTTGTTTTCATCTAATGGGAAACTGCCTTTCTCTGGCAGAGGCTGTGACCAATTATCATCTTAGAGAGGCCATGTGGCAAACTGCTTTCACCTGATGGTTGCCTGGCATTCCTGGTGGTGGTTGGGGGAGCCCTCTCCTGCCCGGCTCGTGCCTGATGATATGGTTTGGCTGTGTCCTCACCCAAATTTCATCTTGAATTCCCACTTGTTGTGGGAGAGACCTGGTGGGAGGTAATTGAATCATGGGGACAAGTCTTTCCCATGCTGTTTTTATGATAGTGAATAAGTCTCATGAGATCTGATGGTTTTAAAAAAGAGGCGTTCTCCTGCACAAGCGCTCTCATTTTTGCCTGCTGCAATCCACGTAAGATGTGACTTGCTCCTTCTTGCCTTCTGTCATGATGTGAAGCTTCCCCAGCCACACGGAACTGTAAGTCTAATTAAACCTTTTTCTTTTGTAAATTGCTTAGTCTCAGGTTTGTCTTTATCAGCACCATGAAAACGAACTAATACACCTGACTGGCTACCTACCGAAACAGTCTCAACTATCTAGGTTTATTAAGCCAGCTTTAGGGTATGTCTGGGAAAAAATAAGCCATAGACACATTTGTGATTGTTTTTCAGAGAGGTTTTCAGGAGGTTTAGTATTTAGACATTTCCTTAAAGCAGGGAAAGACATTTGGAAGAGAGACAGGTAGGCAGTTAGGCGAATGGTTACATTCTTTTGAGACTTTAGTTAGTGGCCAGTGAATCTACATTTTACATAGGATGAGGTGAACCCCTGAAAAGAAAAAAAGGAGTAGAGAAGAATCAATAATGCAGACATTTCTGGGTAGATGGAGGAAGTGATTGACCTCATCTTGTCTTTGTTCTGTACCTCGTAAGATAAGCTTATAACCAGGGCATAACAGACTTTAGTCTTAGGAACCAGACTTAGATTGTAGACCTACAGTTACAATTGGCATGTCCTTGTATATGGGAAGCCAGCAAATAATTTACTTATGAGTGACCTGTGGGGACAGCCCTCCCTAGATGCCTGAGGGCTTTCACTTCTCCACCTCTCCTTGACAATCTGGCTGATGCATAATGCTAGTAACAGCTATTCATTTGCAAGAGGATGTTGCATGAGTCAGCCTTCGGGCTTAACCTTCCTTTTGCACAAGGAGTTTGGGGTCCTGAGATTCTTTAAAATTTTCCTTTACAATAAGGAGTTTTGACAAAACTTAAGAGATGTGCTGTAAATATTAGTGTTTGGAGTTCCCAGACATGAAGATAGAGAAAGCCTCAAGTCACATGGGCTGCAACAGGGGAGCACTGTGGAAAAGTGGCTGGACAGATTCTCACAAGCAGTGAGTCTTCCTCAATGAGTTCTGTGGCATCCTTCATGTTCAGACCATTAAACCAAGGCACCAAATGGAGCTACAGCATGTGCTCAGGACCTACCTTTCTGGAGGATAATCCTTCCAAATGTATCCTCCAAAAGAGTCTTTAAGCAGTATCCAAAGATACTGCTATGTCTTTTCCGCTCCACTTCCCTATTCTTTTTGCTCCTCAGTCCTCAGCCACACCCTAGAGAAGACAAGAATCAAACTACCCTTCCTTCACACCTCTTTCCACCAAAGCTAACAATATTAAATTAACAAAGTGCCTTTTAAAAACCAACCTTTCCATTTGCACTAATAGACAAGCCTGGCTATATCTAAAACTCAAGATTGTGTCTGTTAAATTTCAGTAAACATTTGTGAAAGTCATGGTGATGGATAGTCACTGTTGTCTCTACAGGTCCACTATCCTATGCCTCAATATGCTGACCTTTATGTTCTTTGATTTCCTGTTAGGTTTGGCCAATGGGAAGCAGCAGCAAGAGATGGATAGATGAAAGGAGAGAGAGTTGGAGAATTTCTTTCCCTGCATCTGTTGGGTAGCTGGGCAGATTGGCTGGGTCTGAAACCAAACACAGGTTTAGCTACTTACCACTTGCAAGGTCAAAAATCAAGGACAAGGTGTGGTGGAAGGAAGGAAAGGAATGGCCAAGGTTTTGTGCCTGAAAGGAACCATTTCAAACTCTAGATAGAATGCAAGGGCTTAAAAAGGGAGATTGATGGCAGGGGGGCATGCAAGAGGGGTAAGGAGGTGCCAGTCAGTCTATGTAAGTTCCTCTGATGACTTACCTTGAGTTATTGCCCCATCTGTTGAATGGGCTGGCACCATCCCGGGCACAATCAGGGTGGAAGCTAACTGCAGCTTTGAGTAGTCTCCTGGTGGAGGAGAATTCCATAGGTACCTAGATTGTTTCAAGACTCAGTCCATGGAACTTCCAAGAAAACATATAATTAGATGAGGGGGATATTGTGCAAGGGAGTGCCTGGTGGAAGGAAAGAGAGCAAAGGTTACCATATAATTTTCAAGCAGCTAAACATAAAGTAAGCAAGGAGGAAAAGGTAAAAAAGGTTAAAAAAAATTAAAAATAGAGTATTTGGTTACATGTCCTTGACCCTCTGCTGAAGGCCACAGCTTGTGACCACCCTCTCCTAAAGCTACTGGAGTCTCTGGTTTCCAGTAACTTCTTGTTCCTTCCTTTGGCTCATCAGGCCCAGGAATGATAGCAGCTTCCTGTTATTGCTAGTCATGGGGTGTTTCATTCTCTCTTATCATTTTTCCTTAACCCTACTTGCTCCTTCGTAAACAGACCTTTCACTAATAACTCTTCACTCTTTCCATCTGCTTTCAGCCAGAAGCCTGACCTGCTCAGCTAGAAACTTCACTGAAGTTTCTATAGTCCTCACTTTACGATAGATCTCCATACTTATTCATTCTACATATCTGCAACTTTGTGTCCTTTGACCTGCATCTCCTATTTCCTCCCTCCTTCCCCCACCCCACCTCTGGTAACCATCGTTTTATTCTTTATCTTTGTGTCTTCGACTTTTTTTCTTTTTTAAAGATTACACACATAAGTGAGATCATGCAATATTTTTCTTTCCATGTCTGGAGTTTCAGGTCTTACATTTAAGCCTTTAATCCATTCTGAGCTGATTTTGTGTGTGGCATAAGAAAAGAATCCTATTTTATATTTTATTATATTTCATTTGGTTTTTAATTTTTAATTTCATCAACTGTGACTTTGTTGTTTGAAAAGAGTGTGGATAGCAAATCTCTTGCTCCACTTTGGAAATGCTCTCACCACCCACTAAAGTGGAGATCTCTACCTAATCTAACTCCTGGAGGGTTGTTAACAAAAATTAAAAAAGAAAGTGAAGTGGACATGCTTTAAAAAAATGTGTTTTATAAGAGAGGCAGCATAATCTGGAGACTCAAAACACAGACACCAGAGGCAACACTGGGTTTGAAGCTCCAGCTCTGCCTCTGATAAACATATAATTTAAATCTGTGCCTCAGTTTCCTCATATGTAAAACGAGAATAATAACAGATGTACTTCTTAGGGTTGTCGTGGGAGTTAGATAAAATACAATATTGTCTGATATATAATAAGTTCTCAATGAGTGTTACTTTTTGTTTTTTTTTTGAGACAGAGACTTGCTCTGTTGCCTGGGCTAGAGTGCAGTGGTGCAATCTCGGCTGACTGCAAGCTCTGACTCCCGGGTTCATGCCATTCTCCTGCCTCAGCCTCCTGAGTAGCTGGGACTACAGGAGCCCGCCACCATGCCTGGTTAACTTTTTTTGTATTTTTGGTGGAGACGGGGTTTCACCGTGTTAGCCAGGATGGCCTTGATCTCCTGACCTCGTGATCCACCTGTCTCAGCCTCCCAAAGTGCTGGGATTACAGGCGTAAGCTACCGTGCCTGGCCCCAATGAGTGGTACTTTTTATTACATCCCTTGATATTGTAATCTGTATATTACAATACAATACAGATTCTTCCTCTCAAAGAGGAAGAATCCAATTTTATTTATTTATATTTTCCATGTGAATATCTAGTTTCTACAACATCATTTACTTATTGAAGAGGCTGTCCTTGCCCATTGTATATTATTGGTGCCTTTATCTAAGATTACTTGGCCAGCCGTGGTGGCTCATGCCTGTAATCCCAGCACTTTGGGAGGCTGAGGCGGGCAGATCACAAGGTCAGGAGTTCGAGCCAGCCTGGCCAATATGGCAAAACCCCGTCTACTAAAAAACGAAAAAAAGTTAGCCAAGTGTGGTGGCATGCACCTGTAGTCCCAGCTACCCAGGAGGCTGAGGCAGGAGAATTGCTTGAACCCAAGACACGGAGGTTGCAGTGAGCTGGGATGGTGCCACTGCACTCCAGCCTGGGTGAAAGAGTGAGACTACCTCTCAAAAAAAAAAGATTGCTCGACTATATATGCGTGGGTTTCTTTCTGGACTTTCTATTCTGTTTTACTGGCAGATGTGTCAGGAAAACAGTAATATACTTTTTGATTCTTTTAGCTTTGTAATGTAATTTGAGATCAGGAAGTATGTTGCATCTAGCATTGTTCTTCTTGCTCAAGATTAAGTATTCTGAATCTTTTATGGTTCCATATGAATCTTGGGATTTCTTTTTTATTTCTGTGAAAAATGCCCTTAGAACTTTGATAGAGATTGCACTGAATCTGTAGATTGCTTTGGTAGTGTGAAATTTCAACAATATTGATTATTTCAGTCCATCATCATGGGATATCTTTCCATTTATTTGTATCTTACTCAATTTATTTAATCAGTATTTCATAATTTTCAGGTACAGATCTTTCACCTCCTTTGATTAAATTTATTTCTAAGTATTTCATTATTTTGGATAGTATTATAAGTTGGATTATTTTCTTAATTTCTTTTTCAGATAGTTCAATGTTAATGTTTAGAAAAACAACTGATTTTTTTGTATGTTAATTTTGTATCCTAATTTGTTTATTAGTTCTAACAGTTTTTTGGTGTTCTTTAGGGTATGTGTGTGTGTGTGTGTGTGTGTGTGTGTGTGTGTATATATATATGATCATAACACCTGCAAATAGAGACATTTTTACTTCTTTCTGATTTGGATGCATTTTAATTCTTTGTTTTGTCTAGTTGCTCTAGCTAGAACTTCCAGTACTATGTTGAATAGAGAGGGCATCCTTGTCTTGTTCTTGATCTTAGAGGAAAAGCTTTCAAGGCTTCATCATTGAGTATGATATTAGCTAAGGGTTTGTCATATCTTTGTTGTGTTGAGGTATATTCCTTTTAATTTGTTGAGTATTTTAATTATGAAAATGTATTCTGTTTTGTGAAATGCTTTTTCTGCATATATTGAGATGATCATATGAATTCTTTATTCTGTTTATGTAGTGTAACCATATCATATATTTAGATGCTCCAATATTTGATGTATATATATTTAATATTTTTATATCTTCTTGAATTGACCACTTTAAAGTCTATTTTGTCTAATGTAAGTATTACCCATACTTTCTTTTGGTTTTCATTTGCATGGAATACCCTTTTCCATTCCATCACTTTCAGTTTTTGTGTAACCTTAAAGATGAAGTTAGTCTCTTGTAGGCAGCATACAGTTAGATTGTTTAAAAAATCCATTCAACTATTCTGTGTGAGGGATTCTTAAGATTGTGTGTCTTCTCTTCATCCTGAAAAGTCCAGCCAAATGCTGAGAGCCTCCCATTTGTTTTCTCTGGTGTGGTGCCCTAAAATGCTCAAGTTTGTGTGCCTTTTCCCAGTTCGGCAGTGTTGGGCTGGTTGTCAACAGAAGACACTTGCATTCTCGTGAGGGCATACTCGAGGAGTCAGCCTGGGAAGGAGGTGAGGTGAACAGAGTATTTGAAATGCCTAAGGGCCAGCTGGTGGAGGTAGGAGTGTCCATTGGCAAGGTATCCCTAGCAGCTTGTGGGCAGGCTTTCTGATGGAGAGTATGGAGCAGTTAGTAGATTCTGTGGCCTTTTTTCTCTGCTCCCAGTCTCTTCCAACAACTCAGCCATGATGGTTACCTCAGTATTCTGGGTGGCCCAAGAATGAAGTGGGCTTCTTGAGCAGCTTTCTAAATGACTGAGGGAGTTGGGCACTCACCCACTATGCCTTCACTTTCCCTCATGGAATACATTATGGCCTGGGATTGGTGGGAGGTACTCTTTGGCACTGAGCTGTGCTGCTCTGGGAGAGGGATGACATGCATAAAGTGAAAATTCTATTTACTCTCTTCAGTACACATATTCTTGGATGTGTGCTGAGCTCCACCAGGTTCCCTGACTCCCACAAAGGTACTCTTCTCTGTGGATAGTTGTCTAAATCAATGCCTCTGTGGGGAAAATAGTGATAGAAAACTCTTTATTCCACCATCTTGCTGACATCACTCCTGTGGGATAGAATTTTGAATCTGGATTATCCACCACCTTGTTGTCAATGAGGGCTCTCATCACCAGGAACAAGTGGAGTGCAGATAGCCCCAGATACAAGGTAGCAATGCAATTGTTTAAACTTTTGACCATGCTTGAATCACATCATCACCTGCTCACTGTAGACTGAATGGCAGGGGCAATGACAGGGGACCTGACTTGGGCCATATACCTTGTAGTTGGGAACAGGGAGGACACTGTGATGGAGGTTCAATAAAGCCACATGAGTAGGGTTAGAGTTTACCAAATAAAGGGATGATGTGGTGTCCAGTCCGTTTCTAGATATAGTTCTAGTTACAAAAGTTCTTCACATGGCCTTTAAGGCTCTAGTTGACCTGGCCCCTGTCTTTCTAACTTCATCTCCTTCTCCTCTTCCCCAAGCATTCTAGGCAACACTGGCCCTTTTTGCTATTCCTTAAATATGCTGAGGATTTAATTCCTGCCTCAGGGCCTTTTGCACCTATTCTCTTTGTTTAGGAAGTGATCCTCTTCATGTTACCAAGACCACTCCCTCACTACATTTAGGTCTGTGTTCCAATGTCACTTTTTCAGACAGTTCTTCCCTGATCCCTTCCAGAATCACTTTATTCATCTTCTTAGTCTTTACCTAACTTTATTTTTCTCAAGAGTGCCAAATTGCACTTGAAATTGAATTATTTTTGTTTGTAACATTGTTTCTCATTCACATGAATATGAGCTCCATGGAGAAAGAATTGTGCCTTTTTCAGCACTGAATCCATTGCTTTCAGAGTAGTACTTAGAATATAATAGGTTTTGGATAATAATTATGAAATGAGGATAAAAGTTAGACTAAAATTGAGATGTCAACTAGGGTGGTTTAATTTTCACTGGAGAAAACAATGATAAAGGTTTCATGGAGGGGTACCGCTATCACTTTTTCATCCAGGCTAGACTGTAATGGCATGATCAGGACTCACTGCAGCCTCAAACTTTTGGGCTCAAGAGATCCTCCTGGCTCAGTCTCCCAAGTTTCTAGGACTACGGGTGTGCACCATCATCATGCCCAGCTAATATAAAAAATTAACAATTTTTTTTTTTTTTTTTTTTTTTTTTTTAGAAAAAGAGTCTTGCTATGTCGCCTAGAGTGGTCTCAAACTCCTGGGCTCAAGTGATCATCCTGCCTTGGCTTCCCAAAGGGCAGGGATTACAGTTGTGAGCCACCACATCCTGCCCAATGAGATGGCATTTGAATTGGACCTCAAGGGATCGGCAATATTGGTAGGCAGAAATGGAAAAGTCCAGGTAGAGAAACTTGTGTGGGGAAAGGCATTTTGGGGTACATATACAGGAGTGAGTAGTCTATATGGGGTAGTTTGGTAACGCAGGCCAAGTCATCTGGGGTCTGGTTCATACTGTGATCCAAGTTCAGTTGATAAGTAACGTCTAGCTATGGGATTCATATTTTCAAAAGGTATTGCTATTATGCTTTAAGTTAACTAATTTGTGGTTCCTGCTCATAGTTCAAATGAATTTACCTACTTAGTAACACAGAAGCTAGTTAATACTTACCTATAGTATGTGCAGTTTAAATAGTTACCCTCTTTGTTATCCCTGTGCAGGATTCTAGGATAATGTAGAGAAGACCAAGGTTCTAATAAAGTCAATAGATGATATGGGAGAGAGTGATGTTGATTTCTAAGCCTGTGTCAAAGGCCCACGTTTTGATAAAAGTTTAGGTAAGGCAGGATGTGGTGGGTCATGCCTATAATCCCAGCGCTTTGGAAGGCCGCAGTGGGCAGGTCACCTGAGGCCAGGAGTTGGAGACCAGCCTGGTCAACATGGTGAAACCCCATCTCTACTAAAAAATACAAAAAGAAAATTAGCCAGGCATGGTGGGAGGTTCCTGTAATCCCAGCTACTCAGGAGGCTGGGGCAGGAGATCACCTGAACCCAGGAGGGTGGAGGTTGCAGTGAGATGAGATTGCGCCACTGCACTCCAGCCTGGGTGACAGAGCGAGACTCCATCTCAAAAAAAAAAAAAAAAAAAAAAAAAAAAAGAAGCTTAGGTAAGTGCTCTTACAATGGATAGTAGAGAGGTTATTGATGTTTGCATTTTTTGTCTTGTTTTTGATATTCAATAGTGTATAGCTCTGTTTAATCAATATTTGAGAAATACTTAATATTTAACAAATATTAAATCAATAATTTAAACATTCAGATTATAGAAATTTCTGGAAACATGATTGAATGAGAGTAAGTTTGCCTTATTCTTCTTCCTGAAACCTACAGATATGAGCAAAAAGAGTCAAATAGAAAGGAAAAAATGTATCTACAACAAAACCAGCAGACAGCTAAATTCCACATCACAGACTACTAAAGAATATCTCCTAGAAGCAAGATCATTTGAACCAAATTAATTGAAGATGGATGTTCAGAACTTTCTCCTATATCCTCTGATATTGGGAAAGAATCAAATTTCAAATCAGTGAATTAAAAAGAGCCTTACTAGTAATCTTTAACCTGACACAGTAAGGATTAACTCTATGGATGGATCGAGGAGAAATAAAGAGAACCTTGACTGGGGCACCATTCTGTTCCAAAGAATGGCAAGAAAGGTGATGTTAAAAGTAGATCATGTGTTCCCACAGTCTTTGACCTGTTCCCTGACCAGGATAACTTTCAGAATGGCAAGGATCCTAAGAGAGTACACTCAGAACCAATATGTTTACACAACAGAGGATTAATCAGTTTGGTAGAAAAATATTTAATATTAAGGATGCTTGCTGGCTGTTTCTTGGCTCACTCCATATTCCTACAGCTGAAAGATCAGCCAGAGACCAAGAGACGAATATTGATGTAAAAATCCAAAATAATATATTAAAAAAATAGAATCTTGAAGGATATTAAAAAAGAATACCTTCTGTTCAAGTGGGGTTTATCTAGTAATACAAGGATGATTCAACATTAGGAAATAAAGGAATAGCAGAAGTTAAGTGATACCACAAGAAAATAATAGACATTCTGTAAGATAACTGGTCATTTTTCTTCAAAAGTCAGTGCCATGGGACAAAAAATAGAGATTTTTCTAGATAAGAGACTGGAAAAATGTGACAACCAAATGTAATGCGTGGCACTTGATTAAATCCTGGTTTGAGAAAAGCAAATATGAGACAGTTTTTTAGATAATTGTAAATATGTGACTATAAATGAGCCTTATATAATAGTAGAAAATTATTATTTATTTTAAGATATGGTAATGGTATTGTGGTTATGTAAAGAGAATGTCATTTTTCTTAGAAGTTGCTGACATATTTAGGGGTGAATTGTTATGATGTCTGCATCTTATTTGCAAATGATTCACTATACATAAGAAAGTAGAACGAACATGGCAAAATGCGAATAATTTTTGAATTTAGGTAATGGATATGGGTGTTTATTGTACTATTTTTTGTATTGTTTGTATGCTAGCCATAATTTTAAACATTGGGGGTGAAAGAATACACTTAAATATATGAAACAATTGAAGAAGTTACAAAAAGTCAAATGAGTGATGCTCAGACAGCCTGGCCAACATGGTAAAACCCCATCTCTACTAAAAATACAAAAATTAGCCGGATGTGGTGGTGCACACCTGTAATCCCAGCTACTCGGGTGGCTGAGTCAGGAGTGAACCTGAGAGGCAGAGGTTGCAGTGAGCCGAGATTGTGCCACTGTACTCCAGCCTGGATGACAAGAGTGAGACTTCATCTCAAAAAAAAAAAAAAAAAAAAAAAAAAAAGGAACAAATGAATAAAAACCGAATCAGCAGTAGCACAAAAATTTAAAATCAACACAGCTGAAAACAGAGACCATGACATGAAATAGAATTGAAAAAAATCACAGAGGATAAAGTAAAAAATAAAAAGATGAGAGCAATTAGAGAAATGATAGATATGGCTACAAAGATCGGTTACAAAGATCCAACATATATGATTAGTATTCCTAAAGAGCATAAAATATATTCTGGGGTTTCCTACCTAATTGAATTCTTTCAGGACTCACCATGTTTAAATCTACAGTTAATATCTCAAGGTATATCTCAAGGTATTCAAATTTATGTAATAGACAGGGGAGCTTAGGTTTCTACGGAAAATTAAAAAAAAATTTTAAAAGCCAAAAACTTTGAGGGCAAAATGGAGATTGTGGCAGAGGTATTTTAAAGTGAGTAGTTTTGACAATAAAATGATCAAAAAAGAAAGTGTTAATAATTATGAAAATGTGGTACTATTCAATGCTATCATGCTTTTGTAGAAATGTCTGATCCCTAGTTTGGATCTAAAGAAAGAGGAAGAAAGGAAAAATTCTGAAGTCATTCGCACACATGCAAGTTTCTCCAACTCTGTTTGATTATTGTTTCCCTATAGTTAATGTTAGATCTTTGTAGCATTAGTTCTTTCAAGCTAAACAATTTTTAGACTAAGTAGGAAAAGGAACTGGTGAAACAAGGCAACTTCTGTTTTCTGAACCCTGACAGGATGAAGAATTGGCTGGAGGTAAAAATCTCATTGAAAATCTTTGTCAGTGGGTGAGTTCTCTTTTCTTGCTTCTAGGATTTCTGTATCCTCTTAGGATACCGAAAACAAAATTACCTAAATTTCATAAAACTTTCCTGATCACACTTAGGAGTTTAGTAGGAAAAAGGAAAGAAAGGGCTGAAAAACTACATTCTCTTCATATATACCTTTCTTACTTCTTTCTTAGGTTACCAGCTATTCTTACTTCTTACACAGGTTACCAGCTATTCCTTACCATTATTTCTATAGAAGTTCTGTAGACCAAATACAGGGTTCTAACTTATGGTTCTGCTATTTATTTATCTGTGTGACTTGGGAAAGTTTTGAAATATATTCTAGTTTTGCCTTTGCAAAATGCAGATAATATGCACTTCATAAGGTTGTTGTGAGGACTAAACAAGATATCATGGAAAATATCTGGTTCAGAGTCTGGGGCAGAGAATGCCCGCAGTAATATCCTGATGTTTTTTATTCAATGATAAGAGCTCATAAGCAAGGAAATAGGATATGCCAAAAAGAATACCTCCTTCATTGAAGGCTTTTATCCATGACATCTGTTATATTACTCTATAATCTTAAAATTAGCACAGCATAGAATTCTGCAGGACATTTTGACAAATGAAAATAATTAGAAATTTTATTTTTAGTTCAAATAATGGTCCCTGAGCATATGAAAGTCTCCCTGATTCATTGGTAGTGGGTTTTTAAACTCCATTGTATCTATGGCTGTGAACCTACTGTACACATCCTCTGGGCCTTCTTAACAGATTTTAACTTGATGATAATTAATAAATTGATAATTGGTGCTAAGAGAATTTAATGTGTCATGAAAGGAGAAACAGAACAAGTAAGAAATATGTATTTCTATAAGTGACATGCTGCTAGAACAAAAGAAAAGCTTGAAGGCTGACTTGACCTTGGCTAACACACTAGAACATTAGATAGATTACCCCCACCCCCTCAAGAGGACCCTTCATTTAAACACCGATGGTTGATGCTATGAAAGTTATGCTTTATTATACAGTGATCTGACAGAAACTCTTGAATTATTAATAATTAGTGTTTAAATGTGAAATTCACACAGAATTATATCTGCAGCCTTTAAAGGAAAAGTGAAGCACATATTACCTTTGAAAAACTTGTAGTAGAAAGTCATATTCAATATTCCAGTAATTACTCTCCTTTAGTAAGAAAGATCTCTGTGTACGCTGTCTTCATCATTCTCAATAAGTTACCTAATGTTCAACACAGTTGTAGTCACCCAATAATAAAAGTTAAGAATCCATACAATGCTTTTTAAAGGGCTCCTGCAAGTTGTTTTTTTGTTAAATCTATTATTATTATTTAATGTCCAGAAATTGGAAATGTTTACTTATCAGAGATCATAGGTTGTTATGTGCTTCAGACTAGAGTCATGGCCTCAGAATAGGGCTGTCCAGTGAGAATAGCGCCTCTGGCATCATTACTTCCCTTGAAAAATGGAGAAAGAAGTAAGAAAGGTATATGTGAAGAGAATGTTATTTTTCAGCCTTTTCTTTCCTTTTTTTTTTTCCTAGTAAGTTCCTAAGTGTGATCAGGAAAGTTTTGCGAAATTTAGCTATTTTTTGTTTTCTGTATCCTAAGAGGATGAAGAGTTGGCTGGAGGTAAAAATCTCATTGAAAATCTTTGTCAGTGGGTGATTTCTCTTTCTATTTCTATGATTTCTAATGTACACAGATTACTAGCTGTGTCTACTGTCTCACCTACTGACTGATCATGTGAAAGGTTTGAGGTCCACACTGTCTACTCAGTATCTCAAAGCAGGTGTCTCAAAGAAAACTTAAATTGCCATGTCTAAAACAGAATTGAGCTCATTGTTTGTACCTCCCACCCCTATGTGTTCTCCTTTTGTGTTTCCCAACTCAGCAAATGGCACCACTAATCGCTCAGGTGACTAAGCCAGGAACTGGAGGATTATTCTTGCTCTGAATGTATCCTTGTACTTCAAGTCCCACTATCACAACTGACTATTTTACTTCTTAATATCTTTCAAATTGATCTGTTTCTCTTCATCTTAACTGCCATTGCTTTAAACAAGTCATCAGCATCTCTCACTTGGATGACTTCAGTAGCCATTTAATTGGTGTCTGTATTTCCCTTCTCCCTTTCCAATCGATTCTCTGTTACGCTAGTGATAGTTTAAAACCAAATTGGATCAACAGACCTAGTTAAAATCATTGCTGTTGGGATAAAGCCTGTTTGAACTGGCCCCGGCTTATTCCTCCGGGTTGATCTGTCATCTCCTCTTCATTGGCCACATATGTCTTCTTAGAATTCTTCAGCTGTAATGTGATCTGTCTCACAACACAGCTCACTTCAGTTCACTCCTATTCATCTTTCAGACCTCAGAGCAAAAGTTACCCTGGGAAGCTTTCTTAGACACTTCAGGCTCAGTGAAATACTCATTCTGTGCTGTTATTGCACTGGGTTCCTTTTCCTTCAACATTTATCACACATATACATTGTGTGATCATTTGTTCGATATCTGTGCAGGAACCCTGTCTATTAGGCTCACCATTGTAGCTTGGTGTCTGTCATATTGTAGCTTCCCTCTCCACTTGTTAATATTCATTTCCTAGTTTCATTTTATGGCTCTTTTCTATGTTTCATCTTCAGGGTTGGGTTGGGAAGGAAGTCAGAGTCTATTATAATTAGCCATCGTGTCAGGAACAGAGAACTCCCTATTTCCATTTCCTGTAATTTTCATAGTTAAAATTGTAATGACTTCAGTATGTTCCACCATGATGGTTAATATTAGGTGTCAGCTTGACTGGATTGAGGGATGCCCAGATGCCTGATACAGGATTGTTTCTGGGTGTATCTGTAAGAGTGTTGCCAGAGGAGAGTGACATGTGAGTCAGTGGACTGGGAGAGGAAGACCTACCCTCAGGGTGGGTGGAACCATCCAATCGTCTGCCAGTGCAGCTAGAACAAAGTAGGCAGAAGAAGGTGGCTAAGTTTGCTTGCTGAGTCTTCCGGCTCTTTGTATTCTTCCTGTGCCAGACACTTGCTTCCGCTTCTCTTGCCCTTGTACATCAGACTCCAGGTTCTTTGTGCTTCGGACTCTGGGACTTTCACCAGCAGCTTCCCAGGGGCTCGTGGGCCTTCAGCTGCAGACTGAAGGCTGCATTGTTAGCTTTGCTGTTTTTTAGGCTTTTGGACTTAGAGTGAGCCACTACTGGCTTCTCTTGTCCCCAGCTTGCAGATGGCCTTTTGTTGGACTTTGCCTTATGATTATGTGAGGCAGTTCTCCCTAATAAACTCGCTTTTATTTATACATATATCCTATTGGTTCTGTCCCTCTGGAGCACCTTAGTACATCCACCTTATTAATGTGCTTCAATGTGAGATATTTCCTAAGGCAGGGAAAATGAAACAGTAGTATTTAGGATCATATACACATTTAAAAAATATAAAAAGCAATGAGATGGCTACTATAAAAGTCAGGATAGATATTACTTCTGTGGGAGGAAAGAGATTGTAATTAGTAAGGAAAATGTCAGGAGCATCCGAAGGGTGGCAAACTTTTTGTTTCTTGACATGAGTGGTGATTAGGATGGGCCACATAATTTGTGAGGCCTGTGCAAAATAAAAATGTAGGGCCTCTGGCTTAAAAATTACTTAAAAATCTCAACACAGAGACAGCAGAGGAGTAAACCAAGCATGAGGCTCTTCTAAATGTGGGTTCCTGTGTGACTGCATGCCCATGAAGTCAGCCCTGACGGTGATTGTATTAGTATTCACTCTAAAATACTTTGTTCAGCTAGATATTTATATTTTACACATTTTCTCCATGTTTGTTGTATGTTACAACAAAAAATATTAGAAATAATTGAATAAAAAGAAATATTGAATAAAAAGAATGAACTAGAACTCTAAATGATTACCATGAGGTGTTCTTACTGATTAGGAGGAGAAAAAAAGGATAGAAATATAAACAAATAAGGCCGGGAGTGGTGGCTTATGCCTGTAATCCCAGCACTTTGGGAGGCTGAGGTGGGTGGATCACGAGGTCAGGAGTTCAAGACCAGCCTGGCCAAGATGGTGAAACCCCATCTCTACTAAAAATAAAAAAAATTAGCCAGGTGTGGTGGTGAGCACCTGTAATCCCAGCTACTCAGGAGGCTGGGACAGAGAATTGCTTGAACCCAGGAGGCGGAGGTTGCAGTGCCACTGCACTCCAGCCTGGGAGACAGAGAGAGACTCATCTAAAAAAAAAAAAAAATATATATATATATATATATATATATATATATATATAAACAAATATAAATAAATATGGAGGGTAGGAATAGTCTTAACCTCTGTACAACAGAAGACTCCAAAGGAGAGGAAAAAATAAGCAAAGAAGTATAAATATTTTAAGAAATAATAATGGAGAAATTTACAGAATAAGAAGAAGTAGAAGCAACCTAAACATTACAAAATAGTATAGTTAAAAATAAACTTACACTTAGATATACTGTAATAAAATGTAGAAACAACTAAGAACCAAAGAAAACTCTAAAAGCTTCTGAGGGAAGGAACAGATCACCAATAAAGGAACAAGAATAAAATTAATGTCAAACTTCTCTTTAATGACATGAGATGCAAGATCACAATGAAGTAGCATCTTCAAATTGTTAGAGAAAAAAATCCTTAGACCTTAAAATATACCAGTAGTCTTCTAACTTTTTGATCTAAGAACTCCTTTACACTCATAAAAATCATTGAGGACCCTAAAGAGATTTGGTTTATGTGTATTATGTCTATCAGTATTTAATGTATTAGAGATTAAAACTGAGAAAACATAAAAATAATGTTATTATTTCATACTTCATTTAAAAATTACTAATTTTATTTTAACACAAATAATATACTTTTATGAAAAATAACTATATATTTCAAAGCAAAACACAATTAGTGAGAGGACTGGCATCGTCACTGTCTAATCTGACTCAGAACTTGATCTCTGGGAAAAGATCTATCCCCAAGGCATTTGTCAAGTGTGATCTATGGAAATTCTTTAATATTTCAGTTTCCTGAAGCTGGGCTACCAGTTGGGGCAAACAAACCTGGCCAGATATGTAATAGGAAAGTCTAGGAAATAAGAGGTACATAAGAGACTTTGACAATTTTTGACATATTTTTTAGAATCTAGAAGGCCATGTGGATGTGCAATGCTTTGTAAATACCCAGGAAACACCAGAGCAACAGAGAGGGCCTTAGTTTGGTTGACCTAGAGGCACCATATAAGCAGGAAGTGAAGACTAAGGCAGAGTTGTAACTACCTAAGTGTTGAATGCATACCCCAACACACACCCAGAGTCCCCAGACAAATCAAATTGCTTCTTAAAATGCTTCTGAGAAGGGGAGAACACAATTTTAGGATAAACAAAGATACTTTACATCTAGAAAATGAGTGTCCTTTTGGTGAGCAAGAGAGAAGATCTGAACACAGTTAAATGTCTTTCTCTTCTCTATAGGTGCTGTGTAAGTGATGACTTCATTGCAGTTTACCTCTTCTCTGCCTGTACACTCTCTAGGGTAATTATAAAGGCTTCTGAAGTAGGAATGTGGATAATGAGAAGATCCCAGGTTATCTCATAAAGCATACCCTAATGTTGGACCTTATTTTCACTAAACTTAAAATCAGTAAACAAAAGCAAGCAAATGAAATAAACCATCTAATCACTTTTAAAGCATAAAAATGGACTCCAGGGTACAGTAAAATCTAGGACAACAGTGTTTTAGAATATAATATTAAGAAAAATAACGCTGAAAGCACAGTGTAAATAAAACCTGTTTTGAAGCAAAAGGGCTAAGACTAAATAAAAAATAAAAACTTAGGCAGTCTGGGGAACACAAGAAATATAAGATTAAGCTGAGTGAGTTATGAATAAGGAGAAATTCAACATCTGCTTGGGAAGTTTTTTCAATTTAGGACTGATAAAACTAAGCCCTGCCATTTAAGAGTTAATTCTTAGAAAAAACAAACCTTTATCAATATAGCTGTCTTGCTCTGTCAATTCTCTTTCAAAGGGTGGCACTGAGAGTGCGAATGGTGTGAAAAGAGGTCACAGGTATCTCCCGATATGTGTTGGCTGTGTCCCAATCCAAATCTCATCTTGAATTGTAATCCCCATAATCCTCATGTATCATGGGAGGGACCTGGTGGGAGGTAATTGAATCATGGGGTGGTTCCTCCATGCTGTTCTCATGATAGTGAATGAGTTCTCATGAGATCTGATGGTTTTATAAGTGTCTGGCATTTCCTCTGCTGGTTCTTATTCTCTTCCCTGTGAAAAGGTGCTTTCCACCGTTATTGTAAGGTTCCTGAGGCCTCCCCAGCCATGCGGAACTGTGAGTCAATTAAACCTCTTTTCTTTATAAATTACCCAGTCTCAGGTATTTCTTCATAGCAGTGTGAGAATAGACTGATACACTCCCTAAATTAGCAATGTAAGTTTTTCATGTTTTTATGGGGCCTACTGTGTTTTGATCATTTTTAATCTTATTATGAATAGGACCAGGGGAGGAAACCCTATAGGAGAAAGAATAGATTCATATAATTTTTTCATCCTGTTGCCTAATCTTAGACTTGCCCTATTTGTGAAGCATTACCATTTTTGGAGTTTAGAAGAGAATTGTGGTAAATCCCTTAAGTTCACTTCCTGCTGGTTAGGTGTACGAACCCATGTATGCCTTTCCTTGCTCAAGTAGGAGTTAGGTATATTTGAGCCTGATCCATTCTTATAAACTGGGCACCCAGAAGCAGGTGAAGCAATAAACAGACAACCAAATTAACATCCCCAGGTAACATCACTATCAAATATAGAAAAATGGTTTATAACTGGGTTAGTAAAAGAAGTTATTACTATTTTTCAAATTCAACTAAGCACCGACATTGTACCAGGCACTGATCTAGGCACTTGCACATATATTACTTAATTTCATTCTTAGTGTTTTTATCCCCTCAAAGTTCCAATGGGAAATTAAATGATAGTGTAAACCATTTGTGGCTAATATTGCTGCCAAATGCTTAGAGAAAATGCAGGCTTTTCTGAACGGTTTATTTCAAGATTGAGCTGAACTAATCTCAAATGGTTTTCTTTTCCAATTTAGATTGTTTGTTTGTTTGTTTGTTTTTGTTTTGTCTCTTTCCTTGGATCTCCCACAAAATGTCACACATCTGAGAATTTGTCATCCCAAGCATTGGAAAAATGCAGATACTTTTGAAAAGGACAAATTCTGCAAAGACGTCAGGACTCATCTACCCTTGTCAAAAAGTCTTTTTAATACATTGATTCAGCTAAAAAGTTTGCAACTGTTAACTCCTCTTTGAAATTTACAAGCTGCATTAAAATCCCTAAGAAAAAAACAGCTGAGTGTGTGGATGCATATAATAAGATTTTATGACATTACCAAAGGGAAATTCTAAGTCACCCATCCAGATAAGATGTTAACAGAGGGGACAAGGTCAAGATTAGGCATGGGAATCCAGATGACTGGACCACAACATATATTTGTAGACCCATCCCAACTCCAGACAGAAAGCATTTCTAACAGCTGCCAAGTGAGATGACTTACTGTCTCAGTTTTTAACCCTTACTTCAGATGATTATACAAAAAGGCATATAAGAAGCATGGTTGTGATGGTTAATTTTAGGTGTGAAGTTGATTTAGCTGTGACTGGATTAAGGAATACCTGGATAACTTGTAAAGCATTATTTTTGGGTGTGTCTGTCATTGTATTTCCAGAGGAGACTGATGTGTGAGTTTGATTGGATTAAGTGGGGGAAGATCTGCTCTTAATGTGGGCCAAGATAGAACAAAAACAGAGGAAGGGCAAATTGGTCCCTCTCCTGGAGCTGGGATACACATTTCTTATTCTGCCATGGGGCATCAGAACTCCAGGCTCTCTGGCCTTTGCAATCCAGGGCTTGGGTAACCTCCTGGATTCTCAGGTGTTTGGGCTTGGACTGAACTATGCTACCAGCATCTCAGGGTCTCCTGCTTGCAGACCACTGTCATGGGACTTTTCAGTCTTCATAATTGTATGAGCCAATTCCCCTAATAAATACCTTCTCACCTCTCTCTCTCTCCTTCTTCAATTGGTTCTGCCTCTCTAAAGAACTGTAAGACAAAAAATTGGTATGGAGAAGTGGGGCTGTTGCTATAACAAATACCTGAAAATATAAGGAACTGTGTAATGAGTAGAGGCTGAAAGAATTTGGAGGAGCAGCCTAGAAAAAAAATCTAGATTGTCATGAATGAAGTGTTAGTGTTCAGGGCAATTCTGGTGAGGGATTAGAGGACCTCAGAACTAAAGACAGTCTAAATTTTCTTAGGAATCACTCATGTGGTCCTGGTCAGAATGTTGGTACAATATAGACAGTAAAGGCCATCCTGATGAGGTCTTAGACAAAAATGAGAAAAAAAGGTATTGGAAACTGGAGTAAAGGCCATCCTTGTTATATAGTTGCAAATGACTTGGCTGCATTGTATCCATGCCTTTAGGGCTTTATGGAATGCAGACCTTAAGAGCAATGAACTAGGATATCTGGCAGAAGAAATATCTAAACAGCGAAGCATTCAGGCTGTTGTGTGAGCTACTTTTAACTACACACAGTGAGATGTGAGAGGACATAAATAACTTAAAGATGGAATTTATAATTAGAATAGAAGCAGATCAGAAAAATATGGAAAATTCACAGTCTGGCCATGTAAAGAGTAGAAAAGCATGTTCAGGAGAGAACACTAAGGGTGTGGCCAAGCAACCATTTGCTAAAGAGATTAGCACAGATAGAAGGAAGCCAGGTGTCATTCAGCAAGACAATGGGAGAAACACCCCAAAGTTATTTCAGAGATCTTTGAGGCTGCTCCTCCCATCACAGGCCCCGAGCTCTAGGAGGTCAGGATGGTTTCAAGGAATGGGCCTGGAGCATCCATGGGCTCACTGCCCAGGGACTCCTTGGGACTGTGATTCTGCATATCAGCATAGCACCCTTCAGCCACCCCAGCCACAACTCAAATGGGCCCAGGTGTGGCTTAGGCTGCCATTCTGGATGGCACTAGTGGTGAGTCTTGGTGGTATCCACATGGTGTTAAATCTGAAAGGTCTCAAGATGTAAGAGCCATAAGGGGATGGCTACCTCCACCCAGATTGTAGAAGATGTCACAGATAGTGCGGGCATCTGTGCAGAAACTTGCCCAGGGATGGAGTTGCCACAGAGCATCCCTAATAGGGTAATGCCTAGTGGAACCATGGGAATGGGACTACCACTGAGACCTCAGAGCTCTAGGGCCATGAGTGTGCAACTCCAGCCTGGGACAGCCACAGGCACAAGACTCCAACCTTAGAGAGCTGAAGTGTGGACTGAGACCAGCAAAACCATAGGATCAGGGGCGCCCAGGCTACCCAAGGCTCTGGGAGTCCAACTACTCCCCAGGATGCCTAGGATGCAGAATATGCAGTCAAAGGACATTATTCTGGAGCTTTAAAACTTAACGTTGATTTTCCTGTTGGGTTTTGGACTCATTTGGGACCTGTTACTCCTGTCATCTTGCATCTTTCTCCCTTTTGGAATGGGAATGTTTGTCCCATGCCTATCCCATTCTTGTATTTTGGAAGTAGGTAACTTGTTTTGATTTCACAGATGAAGGAAATTTGCTTCAATATGAATCATGCCTTGAGTCTCACCCCTATCTGATTTAGATGAGACTTTAGACTTTTGAGTTGATGCTGAAACAAGACTTTTGGAATGATTGTGATGGAATGAATGCATTTTGTATGTGAGAAGGACATAACTTTTTTTTAGGGGGTGGCAGGGGTGGATTGTTATGGTTTAAATGTTTCCTCCAAACCATTTGAAATTTGATTGCCATTGTGACAATATTAAGAGTGGGACCTTTAAGAGGTGATTAGGTCACCTAACGAGGCAAAGCCCTCATGGATGGATTAATGCCATTGTTTGCAGGGGGGGTTATTGTGGAGGTTTGGACCCCTTTTTCTCTTGTTCTCATGTGCTTACTTGCCATTCCACTGCCACCATCAGATGACTCTTGGCAGATGCCAGTGCCATGCCCTTGGACTTCCCAGTCTTCAGAGCTACAAGCCGAAGAAATTTCTATTCATTATAAATTCTCCAGTGGCATTCTGTGATAGCAGCAGAAAACAGACTAAGACAGTGATACTTCAAAGACAGGGTCAGGTTCAAAACCTGAGGGCATTTGTGGAATCCAGTGTGAGGACAGGAGTAAAAGGGACAACATGAGATTCTCTCCCTTCAACATTGGGACCCTTCACTTCCCATCTTCAGTCAGCATTGAAGGCAGGGGTTGGGAGGCCCTTACTCACCTTCCTCCCCACTTCATGTGATACAGTTTCAGCTAGTTCTGAATCTTTGATGGATGTTCTCAGTGAAACCATCTGACTGTCAAAATGTTTTCTCGGGGGTCAAAGTGCCCTTTGAATTCAACTGACACCAATGGGGTAGCTGACAGCTGGGGGGAAACAGGAAGCACTCTTTGCAGAGATTGATGGGTGGCAGCACAGGCACAGATAGGTGCTTGAGCAGAACAGGATGAAGGCCTTGGGGTCCACTGCTGCCTCCTCTCCATGATGAGAACACTGCTTCCCACTACATGCAATTGAGAAGCACAACTCCAAGGCAGAGGAAGAGGATTTACAGCTGGTGAAAGTGTGCCTCATAGGATTGGTACTCTAAAACAAAAATGGGATTCTCAGCAGTACATAAGCAAGTACGGGAGCATGGGACTGAGGAACTTTTTATTTTGAGAGCAAGAACACAGTTTTGGGTGTGTGTATGTGTTTTATTTTTTACTTGTTTGAAACAGAGTCTTGCTCTGTCACACAGGCTGGAGTTCAGTGGCATAATCATGGCTCACTGTAGTCTTGACCTCCTGGGCTCAAACAATCCTCCCACTTTGGCCTCCTGAGTAACTGGGACTATAGGCATGTGCTACCATGCCTTGCCGATTTTTTATTTATTTATTTTTTTTGTAGAGATGAGGGCTTACTATGTTACCCAGGCTGATCTTAAACTCCTGGCCTCAAGTGATCCTCCTGCATTGGCCTCCCAAAGTGCTGGGATTATAGGCATGAGCCACTGCACTCTGGCCTATATGTGTTTTACCATGGTAAAATATATATAGCATAACAATTTCCACCTCAGCAATTTTTAAGTGTACAGTTCAATAGTATTAAGCACATTTACATTCTTGTGCAACCGTTACCACCACACATCTTGAGAACATTTTTATCGTCTTGAACGCCATACTCATTAGACAATAACTCCCCACTCTTTCCTCTCCCCAGTAATATATAATAACAGGTATTTTTCTTTGTCTTTATGAATTTGACTATTCCAAGTATGTCATATAAGTAGAATCATGCAATATTTGTCATGTATATATATATATTTTGAGACAGGGTCTCACTCCTGTTGCCCAGGCTGGAGTGCAGTGGCACGATCTTGGCTTACTGCAGCCTTGAACTCCTGGGCTCAGGTGATTCTGCCACCTCAGCCTTGCAAGTAGCTGGTTATTACAGGCACGTGCCACCACACCCCACTAATTTGTTGTATTTTTTAGTGGAGATGAGATTTTGCCACATTTCCCAGGCTGGTCTCCAACCTTGGGCTGAAGCCATCCACTCACCTTGGTCTCCCAAAGTGCTGGGATTATAGGCATGAACCACTGTGCTTGGCCAAGGTATGTCGTTTTATGTCTGGCTTATTTCACTTAACATAGTGTCTTCAAGGTTCATCCATGTCGCCACATGTATCAGAATTTTCTTCCTTTCTAAGGCTGAATAATATTCCATTGTATGTGTACCATATTTTGTTCATCTTTTCATTCACTGATACACATTTTGGTTGTTTCCACCTTTTGGCTATTGTGAATAACAACACTGCTATGAAGACTGGTATGCAAGTATCTGTTTAAGAGCCTTGTATTTTTATCTTAAAAAATTACCTGTTATCTATAGTTTGTTTAGGGTTAAAACATTATTTATTCTTAATAGGTTAGTGTTTTCATCCTTGAGCATTGTACTAGCCTGAGAGAAAGGAAGATCTTTTCAAATGTTTCGCTAGAAAAAGTGGACATGACCTGGCAGCCTGAAGCATAGCATCTGTAACGTAATGGTAGTTTAAAAAAATCTTCTGATGGAAAAAATCTTTCTTAGATAACGTAATGGTAGTTTAAAAAAATCTTCTGATGGAAAAAATCTTTCTTAGATGATTATGCTGCCAAACTTTAGAAAGTGTTGGTTGGTTTGACTTTCTAAATCCTAACTAATTTCTTGACTTTACTTTCCAGTGTTTCAGGGGGCAGCCAGGATTCCTGTGCCCAGGTATAAGTGCCCAGCAGTTCTTGCTTTGGGCCTGTCTGCAACCTTTGTTACAAAGTAAGAAGTCTGCTTGTTTTACTCACCCATACTTTGCAGAGAGGAGAAATGAGGTGGCAGTGATGGAAGGAAACAATTACAGTGACTTTTGTATGCGGTTAGAAGAGTGACGCTGAAACTTAGGAAAGTGCTAATTCTGAGTGAAAGCCTGGCGGGGAAGTGGAAGTGAGAAAGCTGCATCTCCCAGTTCTCCCTGTGGGGCATTTTCTTTAGGCTACAAAGCTAACGTGATGGAGAGCTCCCTGTGAATTTAGGGATTTCTGTACATTTTCTAACTGTAGCTAGAGTAACTAGTTCATTTTCTTTTTGGTGTATGTATTCTTTTCACTATTTTAAAGGGAGTTAAGATTTTTGGCATTTGCTTCTGGCTTGCTATTGTTGATATGGGGAGAAACTGTCAAGATAGTTTCTCACCCATGAAAATCCACACCAATTGACTACACTGTAAAGTAGGTCATGAGAATCACAGAAACCATGGGAAAAATGTCTTAGAAATAAAAAGCTCTAGCCGAGTGCAGTGGCTCATGCCTATAATCACAGCTCTTTGGGAGGCTGAGGCAGGAGGATTGCTTCAGCCCAGGAGATCAAGACCAACCTGGGAAACATGGTGAGACTGTCTCTACAAAAAAATAAGAAATTAGCTGGGTGTGGTGGTGCTACTTGGGAGGCTGAAGTGGAAGGATATTTTGAGCCCCCAAATTCAAGGTGGCTGTGCCTGTATTAGGGTTCTCTAGAGGGACAGAACTAATGGAAGAGATACATATATAAGGGGGAGTTTATTAAGTATTAACTCGCACCATCACAAAGTCTCACAACAGACTGTCTGCAGGCTGAGGAGCAAGGAGAGCCAGTCCAAGTTCCCAAACTGAAGAACTTGAAGTCCGATGTTTGAGGGCAGGAAGCATCCAGCACAGGAGAAAGATGTAGGCTGGGAGGTTAGGCCAGTCTCTCTTTTCACATTTTTCTGCCTGCTTATATTCTAGCTGTGCTGGCAACTGATTAGATTTTGCCCACCCAGATTAAGGGTGGGTCTGCCTTTCCCAGACCACTGACTTAAATGTCAATCTCCTTTGGCAACACCCTCACAGACACACCCAGGATCAATACTTTGTATCCTTCAATCCAATCAAGTTGACACTCAGTATTAACCATCACAGTGCCACTGCACCCAAGCCTGGGCAACAGAGTGAGACTCTTCCTGTTTCAAAGAAAGAAAAGGGGCAATGGATCAAAGCTGGATGGAAAATGACTTTGATGAGTTGACAGAAGCAGGCTTCAGAAGGTTGGTAATAAAAAACTTCTCTGAGCTAAAGGAGTATGTTCTAACCCATTGTAAGGAAGCTAAAACCTTGAAAAAAGATTAGATGAATGGCTAACTAGAATAAATAACCTGATGGAGCTGAAAACCATGGCATGAGAGCTATGTGACACGTGCACAAGCTTCAGTAGCCGATTTGATCAAGTGGAAGAAAGGATATCAGGGATTGAAGATCAAATTAATGAAATAAAGCGAGAAGACAAGTTTAGAGAAAAAAGAGTAAAAAGAAACGAACAAAGCCTCCAAGAAATATGGGACTATGTGAAAAGACCAAATCTATCTTTGATTGGTGTACCTGAAAGTGATGGGGAGAATGGAACCAAGTTGGAAAACACTCTTCAGGATATTATCTGGGAGAACTTCCCCAACCAAGCAAGGCAGGCCAACATTCAAATTCAGGAAATACAGAGAATGCCATAAAGATACTCCTCGAGAAGAGCAACCCCAAGACACATAATTGTCAGATTCACCAAGGTTGAAATGAAGGAAAAAGTGTTAAGAGCAGCCAGAGAGAAAGGTTGGGTTACCCACAAAGGGAAGCCCATCAGACTAACAGCAGATCTCTCGGCAGAAACTCTCCAAGCCAGAAGAGAGTGGGGGCCAATATTCAACATTCTTAAAGAAAAGAATTTTCAACCCAGAATTTCCTATCCAGCCAAACTAAGTTTCATAAGTGAAGGAGAAATAAAATCCTTTACAGACAAGCAAATGCTTAGAGATTTTGTCACCACCAGGCCTGCCCTACAAGAACTCCTGAAGGGAGCACTAAACATGGAAAGGAACAACCGGTACCAGCCACTGCAAAAACATGCCAAATGGTAAAGGCCATCAATGCTATGAAGAAACTGCATCAATTAATGGGCAAAATAACCAGCTAACATCATGATGACAGGATAAAATTCACACAAAACAATATTAACTTTAAATGTAAATAGGCTAAATGCCCCAATTAAAAGACACAGACAGGCAAATTAGATAGAGTCAAGACATCTCAGTGTGCTGTATTCACGAGACCCATCTCATGTGCCTAGACATACATAGGATCAAAATAAAGGGATGGAGGAAGATCTAACCAGCAAAAGAAAAAAGTAGGGGTTTCAATCCCTGTCTCTGATTAAACAGACTTTAAACCAACAAACATCAAAAGAGACAAAGAAAGCCATTTCATAATGGTAAAGGGATCAATTCAACAAGGAGAGCTAACTATCCTAAATATATATGCACCCAATACAGAGGCACCCAGATTCATAAAGCAAGTCCTTAGAGACCTACAAAGAGACTTAGACCCCTACACAATAATAATGGGAGACTTTCAAACCCCACCGTCAATATTAGACAGATCAACGAGACAGAAGGTTAACAAGGATATCCAGAACTTGAACTCAGCTCTGCATCCAGCTGACCTCATAGACATCTATAGAACTCTCCACCCCAAATCAACAGAATATACATTCTTCTCCGCACCATATCGTGCATATTCTAAAACTGACCATATAATTGGAAGTAAATCACTCCACAGCAAATATAAAAAAACAGAAATTATAAGAAACTGCCTCTCAGACCACAGTGCAATCAAATTAGAACTCAGGATTAAGAAACTCACTCAAAACCACACAACTACATGGAAACTGAACAACCTGCTCCTGAATGACTACTGGGTAAATAATGAAATTAAGGCAGAAATAAAGATGTTCTTTGAAACCAATGAGAACAAAGACACAGTATACTTGAATCTCTGGGACACATTTAAAGCAGTGTGTAGAGGGAAATTTGTAGCACTAAATGCCCACAAGAGAAAGCAGGAAAGATCTAAAATCGACACCCTAACATAACAATTAAAACAACTGGAGAAGCAAGAGCAAACATTCAAAAGCTAGCAGAAGGGAAGAAATAACTAAGATCAGAGCAGAACTGAAGGAGATAGAGACACAAAAAACCCTCCAAAAAATCAATGAATCCAGGAGCTGTTTTTTTGAAAAGATTAACAAAATTGATAGACTGCTAGCAAGAATAATTAAGAAGAAAAGAGAGAAGAAACAAATAGATGCCATAAAAAATGATAAAGGGGATATCACCACCAATCCCACAATAATACAAACTACCATCAGAGAATACTATAAACACCTCTACGCAAATAAACTAGAAAATCTAGAGGAAATGGATACATTGCTGGACACATACACCCTCCCAAGACTAAACCAGGAAGAAGTTGAATCTCTGAATAGACCAATAATAGGTTCTGAAATTGAGGCAATAATTAATAGCCTACCAACCAAAAAAAATCCAGGACCGGACAGATTCACAGCAGAATTCTACCAGAGGTACAAGGAGGAGCTGGTACCATTCCTTCTGAAACTATTCCAATTAATAGAAAAAGAGGGAATCCTCCCTAACTCATTTTATGAGGTCAGCATCACCTTGATACCAAAGCCTGGCAGAGACACAACAAAAAAAGAGAATTTTAGACCAATATTCTTGATGAGCATTGATGCAAAAATCGTCAATAAAATACTGGCAAATCAAATCCAGCAGCACATCAAAAAGCTTATCTACCACGATCAAGTTGGCTCCATCCCTGTGTTGCAAGGCTGGTTCAACATACACAAATCAATAAACATAATCCATCACATAAACAGAACCAAAGACAAGCACCACATGATTATCTCAATAGATGCAGAAAAGGCTTTTGACAAAATTCAACAGCTCTTCATGCTAAAAACTCTCAATAACCTAGGTATTGATGGAACGTATCTCAAAATAATAAGAGCTATTTATGACAAACCAACAGCCAATATCATACTGAATGGGCAAAAACTGGAAGCATTCCCTTTGAAAACTGGCACAAGACAGGGATGCCCTCTCTCACCACTCCTATTCAACATAGTGTTGGAAGTTCTGGCCAGGGCAATCAGGCAAGAGAAAGAAATAAAGGGTATTCGATTAGGAAAAGAGGAAGTCAAATTGTCCCTGTTTGCAGATGACATGATTGTATATTTAGAAAACCCATCGTCTCAGCCCTAAATCTCCTTGAGCCGATAAGCAACTTCAGGAAAGTCTCAGGATACAAAATCAATGTGCAAAAAATCACAAGCATTCCTATACACCAATAACAGAGAGCCAAATCATGAATGAACTCCCATTCACAATTGCTTCAAAGAGCATAAAATACCTAGGAATATAACTTACCAGGGAGGTGAAGGACCTCTTCAAGGAGAACTACAAACCACTGCTCAGTGAAATAAAAGAGAACACAAACAAATGGAAGAACATTCCATGCTCATGGATAGGAAGAATCAACATTGTGAAAATGACCATACTACCCAATGTAATTTATAGATTCAGTGCCATCCCCATCAAGCTACCAATGACTTTCTTCATAGTATTGGAAAAAACTACTTTGAAGTTCATATGGAACCAAAAAAGAGCCCGCATTGCCAAGACAAATCCTAAGCAAAAAGAACAAAGCTAGAGGCATCACCCTACCTGACTTCAAACTATACTACAAGGCTACAGTAACCAAAAGAGCATGGTACTGGTACTAAAACAGATATATAGACCAATGGAACAGAACAGACACCTCAGAAATAATACCACACGTCTATAACCATCTGATCTTTGACAAACCTGACAAAAACAAGAAATGGGGAAAAGATTCCCTATTTAATAAACGGTGCTGGGAAAACTGGCTAGCCATATGTAGAAAGCTGAAACTGGATCCCTTCCTTATACCTCATGCAAAAATTAATTCAAGATGGATCAAAGACTTTTAAATGTTAGACCTAAAACCATAAAAACCCCGAAGAAAAGCTAGGCAATACCATTCAGGACATAGGCATGGGCAAGGACTTCATGACTAAAACACCAAAAGCAATGGCAACAAAAGCCAAAATTGACAAATGGGATCTAATTAAACTAAAGAGCTTCTGCACAGCGAAGGAAACTACCATCAGAGTGAACAGGCAACGTACACAATGGGAGAAAATTTTTTCAATCTACCCATCTGACCAATGGCTAATATCCAGAATCTATAAAGAACTTAAACAAATTTATAAGAAAAAAACAACCCCATCAAAAAGTGGGCAAAGGATATGAACAGACATTTCTCAAAAGAAGGCATTTATGCAGCCAACACACACATGAGAAAATGCTCATCATCCCTAGTCATCAGAGAAATGCAAATCAAAACCATAATGAGATATCATCTCACGCCAGTTAGAATGGCAATCATTAAAAAGTCAGGAAACAACAGATGCTGAAGAGGATTTGGAGAAATAGGAGCGCTTTTACACTGTTGGTGGGAGTGTAAATTAGTTCAACCATTGTGGAAGACAGTGTGGCGATTCCTCAAGGATCTAGAACTAGAAATACCATTTGACCCGGCCATCCCATTACTGGGTATATACCCAAAGGATTATAAATCATGCTGCTATAAAGACACATGCACATGTGTTATTTGTTCATTGCAGTACTATTCACCATTGCAAAGACTTGGAACCAACCCAAATGTCCATCAATGATAGACTGGATTAAGAAAATGTCACACATATACACCATGGAATACTATGCAACCATAAAAAAGGATGAATTCATGCCCTTTGCAGGGATATGGATGAAACTGCAAACCATCATTCTGAGCAAACTATCACAAGGACAGAAAACCAAACACCACATGTTCTCACTCATAGGTGGGAACTGGACAATGAGAACAGTTGGACACAGGTCGGGGAACATTACACACCAGGCCTGTTGCAGGGTAGGGGGCTGGGGGAGGGAGAGCATTAGGAGAAATACCTAATGTAAATGATGAGTTGATGAGCAAACCACCATGGCACATGTATACCTATGTAACAAACCTGCACGTTGTACACATGTACCCTAGAACTTAAAGTATAATAAAACAAAAGAAACAAACAAAAAAACCCACACAAACTTAAAAAGAAAAAGAAAAGTGACCTAAAAAGCAAACTGTTTCTAAGTGATGGAAATAATATGAAGAGCATACTATTTTCTGGCATTAATCTAATTGTTCTTTGTAGTTTTATCTCCATAGTAAAGGCTTATTGTAACCAAAAGATGGTCCGGCTGTTCTCCATGTAGAAAAAAAAGCCAAAATGACAAGAGCGAGGGGTGATAAAAAGAGTGAATTTTATTATCTTTTGCCAGAAGTGGGGAAGAGGCCAGAATCCTTTCTGAAAATTGCCACCTTTCCAATTTCTGAAGAGAGGGCAAGGGTTTTAAGAAGGGGACTTGGAATACATGGAGGGAAGGAGGGGCGGGACTTGGAATACAGGGGAGGGAAGGAGGGGCTAGGAAGTGCCAGTTGGCGTGACTCACTCCAACAGCTTATCTTGAATTATTGTTCCATCTGGTGAAGGGGCCGGCTCCGTCGTGGGCCTAAGTAGGTTACAAATTAATTGCTGTCAATCTTGCCGTTAATTTCTAGCTGGGAGGGAACTCTGGCCTCGAAGTATCTTCAGCTGGGGAGAGAGTTCTGGTGGTGCCTAGGTTGTGTCAGAATTCGGCCCTTGAAGCTTCTAGGGAAATATGTGACCAGCTAAGTGGTGGGCATGGTGTGAGCATAACAAACATCGAGGTAAATAAATGTGCATATGGCATGAGAGCATAACGTGGGTTGAAAGGGAAGGGAGTGGGGTTTTAAAGCACATTCCAAGGCTGTATTTCCAGACAAAAGAAAATACATCCATAGTTTGTCTCAAAGCTGTATTGAGACTAAGGAAAAAGGAGGAAAGAAAAAGTTTTCAAATGCAGTTTGAAGCTAAGCTGCTCAGTTACATTAGGTGTACCTGTTATTAAGTGAGTGAGTGTCCAAGTTAACAGCTCATGCATTGCATAAGTGATAAAAGAAAGTCTCTAAGGTTGAATAGGAAAAACTTTTAAAGAAAAAAGGTATTCTTACATTTGCATGTAAGAATCAGAAAATGTATGTACTCACAGCTGCTAAGTGTGACTACAACTGAGATGTTACTGGAAAGGGGTCCTGATCCAGACCCCAAGAGAGGGTTCTTTTACCTTAACCAAGGAAGAATTTGGGGTGAGTTCAGAATAATCTGAAAGCAAGTTTATTAGAGAAATAAAGAAGCAAAAGAATGGCTGTTCTATAAACAGAGAAGTGGAATGGGCTGTTCAACTGAGTATACTTGCAGTAATTTCTTGATTATATACTAAAAGTGGGGTAGATTATTCATGGGTGTTCTAGGAAAGGGGCAGGCAATTCCTGGAACTTAGGGCTCCTCACAGTTTTAGATCATATAGGGTCACTTTTGGACATTGCCATGACATTTGTGAACTGTCATAGTACTGATGGGGGTGTTTTTTTTTTTTTTTTTAGCATGCTAATACATTATAGTTAGTATATAAGGAGCAGTGAGGATGACCAGAGTTCACTTTCATCTTGGTTTTGGTGGGTTTTGGCTGGTTTGCTTACCACATCTTGTTTTATCAGCAGGGCCTTTATGACCTGTATCTTGTGATACCAGCCCTGCCAACCTCCTGTCTCATCCTGAGACTAAGCATGCCTAAACTCCCAGGAATGCAGTTCAGCAGGTCTCATTTTATTTTACCTAGCCCTTATTCAGGGTGGAGTTGCTCTGGTTCAAATGCTTCTGACGGAGGTAATATTCATTTTTAAAAGCCATGCTTTTCTTTTCTGCCTTTCCATGTATTTTTCTTCTACATCCTGAGGGATTCATAGGGCTGGGGATAGAGGTAAAGTTAAAGGATTGTTACAGTGGAAATAGAAAGAGAAAGAATTAGTGTTCAGTTTCTGGTATTTCAAACAGGATTTTGCATTAAGGCAAAAAGCTTGCAAGACAGACTTTATTGAGGAAGGACCATTTTTGTCAGTCTCCTCAAATTTTATACATATGAAGAACCAAACAGGGAGGACTTTGATCAGTATCATTTCTTCCACAAAGGTGAAAAAAAGATACTCCCTTTGATATTGTGAAATAAATCTGTGGTCTCTCTCATTTCCTGACATACAACTCCTAAAATCCTTGAAATCCCCAGAGTAGCAGGTGTGTTTATATAGGCCAATGAGTTGGCTGATCGCTGGGGGCTCCTGGGTGACCTCAGGATGGGGGCTGATTGCCATGGGAACCAACCATGTCATGAGAGGTTGGAACTTTCAGTCATACCTGCAAGTGACACCTGAAGAGGGGATTGTGGGAACCCTGATATATAGCTGATAGGTTAGAAGCACAGGTAAAACAATATGAGTCTTGCAAGTGTCATCTGAAGTCGGGGGCAGTCTTGTGAGGGCTGAGCCCTCAACCTGTGGGATTCTATGCTATCTCCAGGGAGACAGCGTCAGAATCTAATTGAATTAGAGGAGACCCAGGTGGTGTCCACTGCAGAACCGATTGGTCGGTTGGTGTGGGGGGAACAATCCCCACACATTTGGTGGTAGAAGCATTCTCTGTTGTGAGAGTAAAGAGTATTGTAGGAGAAAAAACAGTTTGCTTTTCTGCACATCCTCATACACAAAGAATAGGTGAAATGAAATCCTCTTGTCCTGAAAAGTTGTAGGATAAGGAAAGAGAAGAAAGGCAGAGCAGATGGGAGCGAGAGACATCCCCAACCCCTCCTCTCTGGGCTAAAGGATATGAGGATCAGCTGAGGGAAAGGCCAAAGGCCAGGAGCAGCCCTGTCCTCAATTGGCATTTTGGTGTTGGGGCTAGGGGATTATTTATAAATTTCTCCTGATTTGTGGTGGCAGCCACATCAAATTAAATGGTTGGCTGAGTGGTTTTAGGCACAGAAGGGGTGCCTAAGCTTAGCTATCCCACTCCCCTTTGTTTAAGGGGTAGCATAGACAAAATCCAGAAGATTTCAGTGTCCTCCAGCAAGGACATGAAATTTAGCCAAGGCAGTCACTCTAGGCTGTGCGGGTGGAAAGGGTGTCTTTGCAGTGCAGCTGAAGGATCATACAGGCCATGCAACCAGACTTCCAGTGGCCAAGTAAACCAGTGAGCACTGTCAGGCCTGGATCAACCAAAGAGACCATTAATGGAAAAAGCAAACTATGTACAATGTTTTAAAGAAGTTTTTGCTGAGCCAGTATGAATGACCATGACTTGGCGAATAGTCTCAAGAGGTCCTGAGGTGCTTGGGTTACAGCTTGGTTTTACACATTTTAGGGAGACGTGAGTTACAGGCAAAGACATAAGTCGATACATGGCAGGTACACATTTAGCCCAAAATGGGAGGACATCTCCAAGTGTGGAACATTTCCGTGCAGGGGCATACAAGTCATAGGTGGGTTTTGGGAATTCTTTAGTTAATTGGTTGAGAGAGTTAAAGTATCGTCTGGAAACCTCAAGTCAGTAGTACGGCGTGCTTGAGTTAAGAGGTTTATGGGGGGTCAAGGCCCTTGTTATGTAGATAAAGCCTCATAGGTATCAGCCCTCAGAGAGAATAGATTGTAAATGTCACTTTTCAGATCTTAAAAGGTGTCAGAGTCTTAAGTAATCTCTTGTACATTCAGGACAGGCCTAAAACAGGAAGCCCAGGCTGTATTAATGGAGATTCTCTACAGGTACAAATTTTCCCTACAAAAAATGGCTTTCCAGGCCCATTTCAAAATACATCAATAAAATGTATTTTGGGGTAATGTATTTTGATTTGCTTCAGAGTCTGCTATCCGTCAGGTGATGCTATTTTAGAGTCAGATTGAAAAGTAAGCCATGTTATACTGGGTTAATAAAAAACTCATTTACTGGTCAGGCACGGCGGGTCCCACCTGTAATCCCAGCACTTTGGGAGGCCAAGGCAGGTCGATCACTTGAGGTCAGGAGTTCGAGACCAGTCTGGCCAACATGGTGAAACCCCGCCTCTACTAAAAATACAAAAATTAGCCAGGTGTGGTGATGCATGCTTGTAATCCCAGCTACTTGGGAGGCTGAGGCAGGAGAATTGCTGGAACCCGTGAGGCACAGGTTGCAGTGAGTTGAGATTGTGCCATTGAACTCCAGCCTGGGTGACAAGAGCTAAACTCTGTCTCAAAACAAACAAACAACAACAACAAAAACCTTTTACCAAGATGCTATGGTTTGTAGGGTGTGACTTCACCCTGACCTTGCATGGCCTTAGATCTTGTTTATAATTTGGTATCTTATTGCTACAAAGAGTCTGTTCTGTCAGCCTTTTGAGTGCTATTTTAACCTTAATGCTGGTCAGTTGTGCATAAACTCCGAAAGGGAAAGGGTATAACGAGACACTTCCAACTTCCTTACTTGTCATGGCTGGAAATTCAGTTTTTCAGGTTTCTCGGGGTCTCCTTGGCCAAGAGGAGATCCATGCAGTAGGTTGGGGGCTTAGGATTTTATTTGTTGGTTTATAAGACCAAATCACAAATTACACCAGGCACTGACTGGTACTGTAAGTACTGGCCAAGGAAGAAGGAACCAGGCTGACTAGGGAGGTTGATGTAGAGGTCAGAGAAGCCAGAGGGTACCACCCAATCCCAGATCCCAGATCTCCTTCTCCACTGCTATGAGCATGCAGTACACTCCCGTCACACAACTGCATGACATCTTAGGGCAGGGGTGGTGGGTGGGAGAAGCTTGGAAAGCCTGGGCGTGGTCCTAGCCTGGTAAGTCCTAGGAGAAGTCTGGCTATATCTGTCTCCTGCATGATGCAAGCCAGGGACTCTGCCTTGCAGCCTTCAAAAGAGATAAGTTAATTCAAGAGAGTTCAGAGTATGGTCTCAGACAGAAAATTACTAGATTGAATTAAAGGGTAAATGTTTTCCCTCTGCTACTAACTGGTGGGTAGTTGTGCAAATGATCAGAAGAGTTCTAATAAAAAGATACGTTTTCTCTGCCTGTCTGACTGAAGAGTGAGAAACTTACATCCATGCAAGGGCACAGCAAGAAGGCAGCCATCTGCAAGCCAGGAAGAGGACCTCACTGGTTCCTGGCCATGCCAGCATCCTAATATTGGACCTCCAGCTTCCAGAACTGTGAGAAACAAATGTCTGTTATCTAAGTGACCCGATCTATGGTATTTTGTTATAACAGCCTGAACTAAGACCTATTTCTTACTCATGAATTTTTCTAAATCTTTGAAAAAATTCACTGGCATGATCACTTAAAGGTAATGGGTTTCCTTAGTTTGTTGCCCACATTGTTAAGTAGAAATTTCTTTGTAATAAATTCACCTCTCTCAAACATATTACCCTTTGTTACTTTATCAGACAAAAGAAACAAGGAAAATATATTTTTATTTTTATGATGCATACTCCTCTTTAAAATGAGATGGTTTGAAAGGAACCTGGCAAATGAAATAGATTATTTACAAAAAGGAAGAAGTCACTGTTCTTTCTGCCTCAGTAAAGAAATGATGTTTTCTGAAAATGGCTCCATACTGTCTCTCACTGAAATCCAAAACCCCCTCTCAAGAGTTGAAGTTTGGGGATTGTTGTATCCGTCAAAATTTCTTAGCAAGGTTTTTATGCTTTTCTGAGGCATGGGTAGGTGCAGCTCCTAATGTAGTTCTTCTGGTCCTTGCTTTTCACTGGGGAAATTAAGGTAGTAAGCTCCTTGTCATTCATGTCTGCCATATGACTAACAGCTTTTAATTGAGTGGCTGTATATTCAGTATACTTCATGGAGAAGAGTGAACTGGAAAACCAAAATGTAGGCATTGGCAGACATTTGTCCATGAGTCTCTTGACTTTCTGCACATCTTATGAGCAAAAGCACTGAGTGACTTTGTTTTGGGCTATTATTTCAATGACATTTTATGGCAAACATCCTTGGAAGATAGAGATAGTATCTCCTTCTGGAACAAAGACAGCCACGCTTAGTGTTCATTGTAAGGTATTGGTTTCCTGTAACACCCTACTGAGTATGCAGGTAGCACTTGGCTCTCATTGCTTTACTTTTTGGTAACTGGGGCTTGGAACTGACTTAAGAAAAGGTGAATACTCTGGCAACTGCTATTGCTGTGAGTAACCAAGTGTTTGATTCTGGTCCAGGAGTTTCATATTTTCTGTTAGGATCCATAAGCTGTGGCAAGCTGAAAGTGAAAGAAGAATAGATCGTCAGAGAAAGTCAGCTTGCAGTTATTGCAAAAGGAAGAAATTGATCCTTTGCAAACAACAGCCAGGTATCTGCCACCATGGCTTACTTTCGTCTCTATTCTCCTTTCGTCATACTGATTTCCTTGGGTAGCATGCTCTCCTTGTTCAAGTCCTGGTCTTCACTCAAGGCCCAGGAAATCTGTCCAGCCCATGAACGGCATGGAACCTCTTGTTATCTCATTTTTCAGAAAAATGCATTGCATAAAGTAGGCGATAAATATTTGTTGATTTTGACGGCATTAGGCCTTCTGTGTCCTCTGGCCATGAGCACTTGGAAGACAGGAAGTATGATATCTGGAACTTATTAAAGGGTTTAGCAAATATTAAAATATAATGTAAAAAGTCACATTACCTAGAAAAATATATGTTTAATATGAACTATGTTTTTAAATACCCATGACTGATTTCAAACTTACGTTGTGGGGAAAAATCACTCTCAGTAATATAAAACAGGTATAAAACCCTTCTTTAGGGAAGGACATGCTATCTTCCATTCTTTTCTGGTCTTTGGGATCGTGCAATAACTTTTGGCTACATCTAAGAACTTAAAGAATCAGTGTGAGAAGAGATGCATACTGAGAAATATTTTTACCTCAAATATTTCATTGGAATGATGGTACGTTTGATAAAAAATTAATAAGGAGAATGGTCAGAGGTTGTGGTTTCAATATCTAGAGCTAATTTAACTACATGTATGCCTCAAGCTGAACTTATTTCTTTGCACAAAGAAACTAGGCGTGTTCTTGAGTACACAATGTCGTAGGACCAATGCTCTACGCTGAGACTCTCTCTACAGCTATTGACCTCATTTGAAAGCATTCCAAATCATCTCTTGAAATACAAGAAATTTAAACACTTCTTTTCCATATCCATTACCAAGATTCCTTCAAAACTCCATCTCTTCCTTTTCTTCTCTGGGGTTACTTTACAGACCTGAAAGCTTTTAAAGTTTAATCATTCCTTTTAAAGTAATTCTTTGAAAATGGCATGCAATCCAGTGGGTACAAAACTTTACTCAAAGGAATTAAATCCAAGGCGGCTGGCTTTGTCATTGGCAGAGATGTGTACACTGGGGAAGGACTGGCAAATTGGATCTCTAGGGTGAGAGCAGTTCCTAAGTTCTCATAAGCGTGATCAAGGGGAAAACATAAGCAAATATCCAATAAGATTTTTTAAATAAATGACTTTATTTTAATAAAGAAACCACGAGGGAAACATTTAAGAGTTTTAATAAACAGGAAAAGTAAACCAAGAGTTTTGAACTTGAAGATAAGTGAAAAAATACATAAAGAAGTGCTATGAAAGCTGTGGTTCCCAAAACATTGTTGGAATCACCTGGGGGAATCCTTAAAAATGACTGAGGCCTAGTTCTCACTCCCATACATTGCAATTTAGTTGGCATGGGGTGCCACCTGGGCACTGTGAGTTTTCCAGGTGTTTCTAGTGTGTGAGCAGTTTGGGAACAAATATGCCACAGAGTATTACCTCAGCAAGATGCTTCATGCTCTGCAATGAGTTTTTAAGGACATTAATTACCTGTAGTGGGCTGAATGATGGCCCCCAGAAGGATATGTTCACGTTCTGTTACCTTATTTGGGAAAAGTGCCTTTGCAGAGGAAATTAAATTAAGCATCTTGAGATGAGGAGATAATCCTGGGTTGTTGGGTGGGTCCTAAATCCAACGACAAACATCCTTTTTAGAGGGAGGCAGAGGGAGATTAGAGAGAAGAGGAGAAGCCAACAAGAGCTGTAGGACCAAGAAGGCAGAGATTGGAGTGATGCACCCACAAGCCGAGCAATCACCATAGCCACCTGAAGCTGGAAGAGGCAAGGAGTGGAATCTCTCCTAGAGGCTCTGGAGGCAGTACAGCCGTGCTGATACCTTGATTTAGGGCTTCTGGCCTCCAGAACTGTGAAAGAATACATTTCCTTTGTTTTAAGCCACCTAGTTTGTGGTGATTTCTTATGACAGCCCTGGGAAACTAATATATTACCTAATGCTGCTAAGCAGCAGGGCAGATGCTGATATGAAGGACAAAGTTGATAAACGCTAGCTTCCTGCCACAAATGCATCACAGCCATAAGAGAGCTTGGTGATTCAGATCTAATTGTCTCCACTGTGAGCAGCTGGGCTGGGGCAGGCCATGGTTTGCTAAAGTGAAACCTCCTCTGTCTGCTATATCCTTTATCTTTATATCATTTAGGATTTCTTCAGTTGCCACAAGAAAAAATCCAACTCATCTCTCTCATACTGGTAAACAGATGATTGACAGAGAGGTCCTAATGGAGTACTCAATAGCTTAATTAGGGGATCAAACAATGTAAGTGGGATGCATTTCTTTCCATCTGTCAGCTCTGCTCCCTTTGCTTGGGCCCCATTCTCAGGCAAGCTCAGTCCTTTGTGGGAGAGAGAGCAGCAGCTCCAGATCTTATGTCCTTGAAACTTCAACTGCTCCATCCCAGAATTATCAGCAAACTTCTCCCGGTAATTCATGGGCAGTGACAGGGCTAATTGCTAATTCCTGAACCCATGGCTATGGTCAGGGGAATACCATATATTGACTGCTGTAGGCTAGTATAAAGAGTGCCCGTTCATAGATATGTGCTGAGATCTCTGAATGTTTGATTCTGTCTCAAAGCTAAATTTTAATGATTAGGGGTTTTGATTCATTGTAATTTATTCTTACAGATAGAATACTTGTATTTTAGTCTTGCTGGTTTTAATTAGTATTCAGAAACTGTCTTTTGGGCATTTTTCCTTTTTGTTGTGGAATTTTCCTTGGCCACAGGCCCTGCATGGAATGAAATCTGTCCCTGTGTGATTAGTTAGATGACAAGCACTGCGTAGTGCCTCCACAAGGCAGAATGGATGCATCTGAAGGACCATATTGGGGACCACATGGTTTGGCTTCTAGGTACACATATGTGGGCATTTCCTGTAGAAGCTGCTTTTCCTGAATAATGAGCTATTTGAAACTGAAATATGCTTACCTCTTGTCATCACTGAGATGCTGACATAAGGGTGTCTTTTATTCCAAGTAGTTATACGGAAATAAACCCTCCCTTTCTTTTGAGTATTTGGCCTGAAAGTCCAGTTTAACAGCCCATTCCTAGACACTAGGGATATATAAGGTATTTCTTAAGTTGCTTTTTTTCCTCCTCCTGCTCTCCCATTCCCTTTTAAGTTAAAGAAATTGAATTGCTTGTTCTGTAGAGTTTTCATAGTCTGGATTTTACTGATTATATTCCTGTGGTGCTGTTTAACATCCTTTGTATTTCCTGTAAATTGGTAATGGGTTCTAGAGTCTTCATCAAATTCAGATTCAGATTTGATTTGGGGCTTGGGGGAGGTCTCCTTCACAGGTGGTATTGTGTTTGTCCTTTGGGAAACGCCCACAGTCTTGTTGTCTCTCTTTTTTAACATTAGCAGTCTTTGATGATCAATGCCTACATCTATTAATTCATTAGTAATTGCAAAATGACATTCCAATTTTATCATAACCCTATATTTTTAATCTATTAAAGTAATGCATGCATAGAGTAATACAGTCTAAAAAGTCAAATAGTATAATAGAATATACCAAAAAACAACATTTCCTACAACAAACAATTTAGTGAAAAGAGTAGCATTATTTTACATTTTTACAAATCTTTTAAATGTCTAACTTAATAGAAGACAGCTGGATTCTCATAGCTTCTCTCCATGTATCCTCCGGAAAACTCCCCTATACACTAATGAGAATGAAAAATGCATATCATATTCTGGTATTATTATAAAAATAGTTTTGATCATGTAAACCCCCAGAAGTGTCCTGGGGACTCTACACTTTAAGAACTGGTGCTCTGGAGAACACATTTTCCTCCTCTTGCTGGGGTGAGACTGGGTTGGTGGTCTGTCTGTGCAAGTTGGGGAAAGGATCTGGGAGTCAAAGTGCTCCTTATGTAGAGTTTCACCCAGTTTTGTTTCAACCTTCACCTCTCTTTGCTGTACCCTATCCCTTCACCTTGGTATCTGATGTATTCAATTCTCAAGATGTACTAGAGTTCTACAGCATGAATTGCCTTGTTTTTGTTTGCATCCTCCTTTATCAATTCTAAAATTCCAGCTTTTCCCACTCTGCTAAGTAGATGTAGTGATTTTGATTGATTGATCGATTGATTCTTGATTCAGAAAGAGTCTCACTCTGTCACCCAGGCTGGAGTGCAGTGGCATAAAGAAGACTCTCTAGAGCCTCAAACTCCTGGGCACAAGCAATCCTCCCACCTCATCCTCCTGAGTAGCTGGGACCACAGGCATGTGCTACCATGACTAGCTAATTTTTAATTTTTTTGTAGAGATGGGGTTTCACCATGTTTCCTAGACTGATCTCGATCTCCTGGCCTCAAGCTATCCTCCCATATCACCCTCCCAAAAAATATAGTGGTTTTAAAACATGTCTGCAAATACTTTGACTCTTCTTCCAATGAAAGGTGGGGTCTGTATTCTCTCTTCTTATATATGGGCTGACTTCAGTGAGTGACTGACCAACAGAATACAGTGAAACAATAATAAGTGGTGTCCAAGGGTAGATCAGAAAAAAGGACGCACTTTCTGACTGGTTCTCTTGAGACACTCATTGTCTGATACCCGAGGTGCTATGTAAGAAGTCCTAGGCTGCCATACCCTGACAAGGCCCAGACTACGTAAAAAGATCACATGCAGGTGTTTCAGGAGACAGACCAAGCTGAGGTTGCAGCCAATAGCTAGCTAGCATCAACTGCCAGATGTACGAGTGACAGAGCTACCAGGAGTTGTTGAATCACCCCAGTTTTTGAGTCTTCCCAGTTGAAACCACAACATTGTGAAGTGAAAAGATGTTCCTGCCATGTCCTTTTCAAAGTCCTGACTTCCAGAATCTATGAATATAAAAAATAGTTGTTTTAAGTTGCTAAGCTCTATGGTAGTTTGTCATACAACCACAGATCACCAGGGCAGTCAGTGGTCACTCATTCTTCTGTTCTCCATCTTCTAGAATGCTCTTGTCATCATTGGTCCATTGTCTTCTAGTTTCTTGCTCTTTTGTCTTAATTTGTTTATACCCTTTATTCCTTTATTTTAGGGATTTTGGCAGGTAGTAGAGAGAATACATGCTCACTTTACAGTGTTTCAAAGGGCTACTTTTCTACATGTGTTATATCCCACTGAAGTTCATTTGAAGATTGTCTTCATTTTTAATGTAGTGTGGCTTTAAATTGGCAACTCTGTGAGTGGGTATGCCTATGTACATGTGAAACATATTTATTTGACCTTTCTGAGAAGTTAGAAGAATGGCTACTCCATGAAAACAACCGTGTGGGTATTGTCAGCAATGCTCATGGTATTCCTCTAAAGCTGAGGTGCTCTAGATAAAAACACATGTTTTTCCACATCCTGGTACTTGGGAAAATGGCATATTTTTGAGTTATTGTAGAAACAGTTATAGTGCTCAGAATCTCCAACGGGAAGTAATTGCTCAATAATGTTAAGTATTTTGCTTTCTCCATGGATCCCCACACCTGTCCGATAACAAAGGATCAAATCAAACCCAGTAGGGTTTGGTGAGCTCTTTCAGAAGGGTGATGTGTGAGAACATCTCCTAAGCAGTGCCTGAAGAAGATTAGTCTGGAACTGCCTGCTGTCCATCCAAGTGAGATTAGGCTGGTGGGGCTAATGCATTCTGTTTGATCGTATTACTTTTTTGAAGTTTAGGAAGAGGTAACACCCAAATGGACCCCACACACTGAATATTTAACTTGTTCTAGCCAGTATCCAAGGCACTTCTTTGTTTAAAAATTCCATCAAGATTTTGTTTTTCTCTAGAACCATTGAGTATACTACTAAGGAACTAGCACTTCTGTATTAAATGAATAATAATGAGATCCTTTGGAAGGAGCTGCAGGCTGCTGCACATTCCGTGAGACAAGTGAAAAACTGGTGTTCTCTCAAAAGCGCCACCTTGTGGCTGGAGGCCAACCAACTCAGGACATTACAACAACTCATGACAGAACAAGCTGGCTGCAAGGAAGGAGAAAACAACAGCTAATTTCACTGGCTACAACATCCTGGCTAACCAGTGGTCCTGAGTCTGTCCATGTGACAACTTCACTGCTAGCATAACCAGCATTCAAGAAAGCCAGCACACTAAACATATCTACAACCAAGGACTCTCACGGAGTCTTATTTAACTTCCCTGCCACCTCCACTAGAGCAGAAGCTGGTATCCACACCTGGGAGACCTGAAGACAGATCACATCACGGGACTCTTTGGAGACACTTCTCAGCACCAGCCCGGAACCTGGTAGCCCCAATGGGTCGCTAGATTCAGAAGAGCAATAACAATCACTGCAGTCCACCTTCCAGGAAGCCCCATCCCTAGGGGAAGGAGGAGTTCATCACATCAAGGGAATACTGTGTGGGACAAAAGAATCTGAACAGCAGCCTTTGAGTTCCATATTTTTCCACTGAAATAGTCTACCCGAATAAGAGGGAACCAGAAAAGTAATTCTGGTAGTATGACAAAATGAAGTACTATAACACTCCAAAAAGACCACACTAGTTCCCCAGCAATGGATCCAAATCAAGGAGAAACTCTGAATTGCCAAATAAAAAAATTCAGGATCTTGATTATTAAGCTACTCAAGGAGATACCAGAGAAAGGTGTCAACCAACTTAAAGAATTTTTTTTAAAAAAATTCAGGATATGGATGAAAAATGCTCCAGAGAAATAGATATCATAATGAAAAAACAATCACAACTTCTGGAAATGAAAGACACCAATAGAGAAATACAAGATGCCCTGAAAAGTTTCAACAACAGAATAAAACAAGTAGAAGAAAGAACTTCAGAGCTCAAAGACAAGGCCTTTGACTTAACCCAATCAGATAAAGACAAAGAGAAAAGAATAAAAAAATGAACAAAGCCTCCAAGAAATTTGAGATTATGTTAAATGACCAAACCTAAGAATAATTGGTGTTCCTGGAGAAGAAGAGAAATCTAGAAGTTTGGAAAACTTATTTGAGGGAATAAGTAAGGAAAACTTCCCCAGCCTAGAGAGCTGGACATCCAAATATAAGAAGCTCAAAGAATACCTGGGAAATTTATTGTAAAAAGATCATTACCCAGGCATATAGTCATCAGGTTATCTAAAGTCAAGACAAAAGACTCTTAAGAGCTGTGAGGCAAAAGCATCAAGTAACCTATAAAGGAAAACCTATCAGATTAACAGCAGATTTCTCAGCAGAAACCCTGTAATCCAGAAGGGTTTGGGGTCCTATCTTAACCTCAAACAAAATATTTGCCACCAAAAATTTTGTATCCAGGAGAACTAAGCTTCTTAAATGAAAGAGAGATAAATCCTTTTTCAGATAAACAAATGCTGAGAGAATTTGGCACTACCAAGCCAACACTACAAGAAATACTAAAAGGATTTCAAATCTAGAAACAAAACTTCAAAATACACCAAAATAGAACCTCCTTAAAGTATAAATCTCACAGGGCCTAAAAAACAATAACACAATGAAAAACCCAAGGTATTCAGGCAGCAACTAGCACAATGGATAAAGTAGTACCTTACATCTCCATACTAACATTGAATATAAATGGCCTAAATGCTCCACTTAAAAGATACAGAATGGCAGAATGAATAAAAATCCATCAACTAGTATCTCCTATCTTCAAGAGACTCACCTAACACATAAGGATTCACAAAAACTTAAGATAAAGGGGTAGGAAAAGACATTCCAAGCAAATGGAAACCAAAAGCAAGTAGGAATAGTTATTCTTATATCAGACAAAACAGACTTTAAAGCAACAACAATTAAAAAAGACCAAGAGGGACATGATGTATTGATAAAAGGACTAGTCCAACAGGAAAATACCACAATCCTAAATATTATGTATGTACCTAACATGGGCACTCCCAAATTTATAAAACAATTATTACTAGACATAAGAAATGAGATAGACAGCAACACAATAATAATGAGGGACTTCTCATGCCTGTAATCCCAGCATTTTGGGAGGCTGAGGTGAGCAGATAACCTGAGGGTGGGAGTTCGAGACCAGCCTGGCTAACATGGTGAAACCCCATTTCTACTAAAAATATAAAACATTAGCCAGATGTGGTATGTGCCTGTAATCCCAGCTACTCAGGAGGCTGAGGCAGAAGAATTGCTTGAACCCAGGAGGCAGAGGTTGCAGTGAGCTGAGACCACACCATTGTACTCCAGCTTGGGCAACAAGAGTGAAACGCAGTCTCAAAAATAAATAAATAAATAAATAAATAAATAAATAAATAAAATAATGAGGGACTTTAATACTCCACTAACAGCACTAGACAGGTCATCAAAACAAAGTCAACAAAGAAACAGTGGACTTAAACTATACCCTAGAAGAAATGGACTTAACAAATAATTACAGAACATTCTACTCAACAGCTGAAGAATATACATTCTTTTCATCAGCTCATGGAACTCTTCAAGATAGACCATATGATATGCCACAAAACAAGTCTCAATAAACTTAAGAAAATTGAAATTATGTCAAGTACCCTTCCAGACCATAGTGGAATAAAACTGTGGGTTTTATTTCCTGCAAAAGGAACCCTCACAACTATACAAATACATGGAAATTAAATAATCTGCTCCCGAATGATCTTTGGGTCAACAGTGAAATCAGGATGGAAATTTAAAAATTCTTTGAACTGAAAGATAATAGTGACACAACTCATCAAAACTTCTGGGATACAGCAAAGGCAGTGCTAAGAGGAAAGTTCATAGCCTTAAATGCCTGCATCAAAAAGTCTGAAAGAGCACAAATAGACAATCTAAGGTCACACCTCAAGGAACTAGAGAAACAAGAACAAACCAAACTGAAACCCAGCAGAAGAAAATAAATAACAAAGATCAGAGCAGAACTCAATTAAATTGAAACAAACAAAAAATAATGCAAAAGATAAATGAAACAAAATGCTGATTCTTTGAAAAGATAAACAAAATTGATGGACCATTAGCCAGATTAACCAAGAAAAGAAGAGAGAAGATCCAAATAAGCTCAATTAGAAACAAAACGGGAGATATTACAACTGCTACCACAGAAATACAAAAGATCATTCAAGGCTACTGTGAACACCTTTATGCACACAAACTAGAAAATCTAGAGGAGATGGATCTTAGATTAAATCAGGGAGAAATAGAAACTCTGAACAGACGAACAATAAGTAACGAGGTTGAAACAGTAATTAAAAATTGCCAACAAAAAAAAGTTCAGGACCAGATGAATTCACAACTTAATTCTGCCAGATATCCAAAGAAGAATTGGTACCATTATTTCTGAAACTATTGCAAAAGATAGAGAAAGAGGGAATCCTACTGAAATCATTCTATGAAGCCAGTATCACCCTAATACCAAAACCAGTAAAGAACATAACAAAAAAAAGAGAAAACTACAGATCAATATCCCTGATGAACGTAGATGCAAAAATCCTCAACAAAATACTAGCTAGCTGAATCCAACAGTATACCAAAAAGATAATCCACCATGATCAAGTGGGTTTCATACCAGGGATGCAAGGATAGTCTAACATACACAAGTCAATAAATGTGATACTTCATATAAACAGAATTAAAAACAAAAATCATATGATTATCTCAATAGTTGCAGAAAAAGCATTTGACAAAATTCAGCATCCCTTTATGAATAAAACCCTCACCAAATTGGCATAAAAGGGACATACCTCAAGGTAATAAAAACCATCTATGGAAAACCCACAGCCAACATTATACTGAATGGGCAAAAGTTGAAAGCATTCACCCTGAGAACTGGAACAAGACAAGGATGCCCACTTTCACCACTTCTATTCAACATAGTACTGCAAGTCCTAGGCAGAGCAATCAGACAAGAGATAGAAATAAAGGGTATCCAAACTGGTAAAGAGGAAGTCAAACTGTTGCTCTTTGCTGATGATATGATTGTATACCTACAAGACCCTAAAGACTTATCCAAAAAGCTCCTAGATTTGATAAATGAATTCAGTAAAGTTTCAGGATACAAAATCAATGTTCACAAATCAGTAGCACTGCTATGCACCAACAGCGACAAGGCTGAGATTCAAATCAAGAACTCAACCTCTTTTACAATAGCTGCAAAAAAAAATAATAATAATAATTAGAAATATACCTAACTGAGAAGGTGAAAGATCTTTACAAGGAAAATTATGAACCAGTGCTGAAAGAAATCATAGACAACACACACAAATGGAAACACATCACATGCTCATGGATAGGTAGAATCAATATTGTGAAAAGGACTATACTGCCAAAAGTAATGTACAAATTCATTGCAATTCCTATCAAAATACCATCATCATTCTTCACAGAACTAGAAAAAACAATCCTAAAATTCATATGGAACCAGAAAAAAGCCTGCATGGCCAAACAAGACTAAGCAAAAAGAACAAGTCTGAAGGCATCACATTAACTAACTTCAAACTATACTACAAGGCTATAGTTACCAAAACAGCATGGTACTGGTATAAATATAGGGACATAGACCAATGGAACAGAATGGAGAACCCAGAAATAAAGCCATACACTTAAAGCCAATTGATCTTTGACAAAGCAAACAATAACATAAACTGGGGAAAGGACACCCTAGTCGACAAATGGTGCTGGGATAATTGGCAAGCCACATGTAAAAGAATAAAGCTGGATGCTCATCTCTCACATTATATAAAAATCAACTCAAGATGGATAAAAATCTAAAATCTGAAACCATAAAAAGTGTAGAAGATGACTTTAGAAAAACCCTTCTAGACATTGGCTTAGGCAAAGAGTTTATGACCAAGAACCCAAAGCAAATGCAACAAAAACAAAGATAAATAGATGGGACCTAATTAAACTAAAAAGCTTCTACAATGGAAAAGAAATAATCAACAGAGTAAACAGACAGCCCACTGAGTGGGAGAAAATCTTCACAAACTGTGCATCCAACAAAGGACTAATATCCAGATTCTACAAGGAACTCAAATTAATCAGCAAGGAAAAATAAATAATCCCATCAAAAAGGGGCAAAGGACACAAATAGACAATTCTCAAAGGAAGATATACAAAAGGCCAAGAAACGTATGAAAAAATGCTCAATATCACTAATTTTTATGGAAATATCCATCAAAACCAGGGGATAGCACCCTCTCTGGCAAGAATGGCCATAATTTAATCATCTAAAATAACAAATGTTGGTGTGGATGTAGTGAAAAGGGAACACATTTACACTGCTGGTGGGAATGTAAACTAGTACAACTACTATAGAAAATGGTGTAGAGATTCCTTAAAGAACTAAAAGTAGAACTGTCATTTGATCCAGCAATCCCACTACTGGGTATCTACCCAGAAGAAAATAAGTCATTCTGTGAAAACGACACTTCCATGTGCATATTTATAGCAGCACAATTTGCAATTGCAAAAATATGGAACCAGCCTAAATGTCCATCAACTAAAACATGGATAAAGAAAATGTAGTGTGTACACACACACACACACACACACATGCACACACCATGGAATACTACTCAGCCATAAAAAGGAATGAAGTAATGTCATTCATGCCAACCTGGATGGAACTGGAGACTATTATTCTAAGTTGAAGTAACTCAGGAATGGAAAACCAAACATCTTATGTTCTCATTTATAAGCGATAGGTAAGCTATGAGAATGCTAAGCTATAAGCATAATATAATGGACTTTGGGGACTTGAGGGGAAAGGGTGGGAGGTGAGTGAGGGATAAAAGACCACACATTGGGTACAGTGTACACTGCTTGTGTGATGGGTGCACAAAAATCTCAGAAATCACTGCTAAAGAACTTTTCCATGCAACCAAACACCACTTGTTTTCCCAAAACTATTTAAATACAAATTAAAATTAAAATTAGAGAAAAAACACAATGATATAACATGAACCAATCCGAAGTGTGATTAGAGAAAACCCACAAAAGAGAAGGGTGGGAATTATCTAAGTCGACCACATTCTTTCTCTTAGAGGGCTCTTTTACTTTTGAGATGCCATGATTTCTGTGTACAAGGGCCCTCTGCCAGGAATGTCTTCCCTTGACCCCCACTTATAAGCAGAGTAAATGCTTAGTTCTCATAACTCAGATCTAACAGCTCTTTTTGAAGGCTTCCCAGTTCAGCCACACTATTACCTTATTATTCTCTCTTTTGGAAGAACTTGTCAGTTACTTTCATTGTTGATGATATGGGTATGGTTTTTAAAGATCCTCTAATTGAAAAATTATAACTTTATTTTTTAAAAATGAAATTTAATGCTTGGGCCCCATTCAGTTAATTCTGATTTGCCCCACTTTTTTTTTTTTTCCCCCAGGGAGGTTTCGTATAAATTCTGAGGAATAGGCCAGGTGCAGTGGCTCACACTTGTAATCCCAACTCTTTGGGAAGCCAAATCAGGTGGATTGCTCAAGACCAGGAGTTCAAGACTAGTCTGGGAAATATAGCGAGACCCTATCTTTACACTAAAAATAAGAAACTAGCTGGGTATGGTGGTGTGTGCCTGTAGTTCCAGCTACTTGGGAGGCTGAAGTAGGAGGATTGCTTGAGCTCGGGAGGTCGAGGCTGCAGTGAGCTGTGATTGTACCATTGCACTCCAGCCTGCGTGAAAGAGCAAGACCTGCCTCAAAAAACAAATAAACTAATTAAATAAATTCTGAAGAATCTCCCAGCACCCATGAAAAACGAACATCTTATCTTTGGTTGTCATTGGTCCCTGTTGACATCTGCTTCTGTCAGTCATACCAGCTCATTCCTGCCAGACCCAGTTATTGGCTTTTATCCTTGCCAGCATCCATGAAACATGGACTTTCCCAAATGGATTCAAATGCAAGTCCTAGAAGAATATTCTCTGTTCTTGATTTGACAGACATTGAGGCTTTTTCAGGTCCTTGGGCTTTTTCTGCTATACTGAGCCTCTGTAGGTACAGTCAGGTCAAATAAAGTTTTTGATGCTTTTCCAAGTGACATTGGGGTCATGAGCACTCAGTGAGGGTGTCTAAAGCTTCTCTTTCTTGGTCACCATATGTGCTCTGCCACTGTGGGGTGTGGGTGAACTCTGGGACTTCACATAGGAAACAAAGTTCATATTTCCTCTGTGCCCACATCCCACACTTGTAGTGGCTTCCTTGTGCTGAGAGAGGCCAAGGACAAAGTTGCCAGGGGCACTCCCCAGTCTCCGGTTCTCTTGTCTCTTTCTGACTCCTCATGCAGCTCAGAAAACCTCCTGTGTGGGTGAAGAATGCTTGCTGCAAGTGGTCTGCTATTTTTTATATCTGACTTTAGAAGTACCAAAACCAGTAATTTGAATCCTTTGTTCTCTAGGCTGCCTCTGACACTTCTCCTTCTGTCCCTTCACCCTTGAAACAATGGTGCCAATTTATGATTCTCTGTCAGGTATAGTGTGACTGCATGCGTGTGTGCGTGTGTGTGTGTTGAAGTAAAACAAAACATTTCTCCCTAAAATATTGAGGATTGTTAAGTTAAAAACACTGAAAACCCAGGGGAACACTCTGCCTCAGCCTCTATTTGCCTGATGGTGGAGGTAAATCCTTCCTTACTGGAGACAGCACCTGCCTTTCAGCCCAGAGAAGGCACCAGCAAGCACCAGAGAACCCCAGGAATAGATTTTACTGTCTTCCCATGTTTTCCCACCTTTTAAAAGACTGTAACTGCTCTCCCCTTTTTCTTATCACTATGTAGGATTGTTAAAATGCTATGTAAGCAAAGCCCCTAAACCACTGCCTTGAGAGAAATACTTTTGAACAAAGGCCTCTCCCGCTGATGGGTACAGCAGGAGTTAATAAACTTCTGCTTGTTTTTCTTTTGTTCATTTGACTTTTGTTTTCAGGAGAATGTCTCAAGTAAGAACCAAAAAAGGGAAAGAAGAGAAATTATGCTTTCTCCCTTACAGGGGTAAGTGGCTTATTTTCCTTTTTTTTTTTTTTTTTTTTTTTTTTTTTTTTAATATTTTATTTTTGGAGATCTGGTGTGTTCTTTCTGCTCTTTCTCCTATTTTCTTCTTCTTGTTGCCTGCTGCCTATAATTCACATATGACAAGTGGAGCAGCCTCAAGGTATTCTTCACGATGAAAGTCAGATTGTGAGGAAGGCAGGGCAGAACTGAGCCTGGGGCCCTGATAACTTCATGCAGCAAAAGTCATTGCCCTGGACTGCTTGACCCCAAACAACCCTATCCCTGGGCTTTTTTTTTTTTTTGGTCACAGAATACATCCTTTGTGTTTAAGCTACTATTATTTTTTCTTTGTATGTAGCCAAACCTAACCTAATTAACACTGCTATCTTCATCATTTCAAACCTGAATCTACAAGTGTTGCATAGAAACCAAGGTAAACAGAGTATTATTCTTGTTCTCAAAGAGCTCAGGAGCCAATATGAGGGGTGAAAACCTGCACAAGTTACTTTGGCACAAGATAAAGTAGGAGAAGTACAAAAGAGATGGGTGAATACTGTCAGAATTCAGAGAAGAAAGATGTACATAAAGTTTAGTGTGGAGCAAATGTGGTGAGTGGCTCAGCAGAAGGTAGATTTAGAAGAAAATGGGTCAATTTTTTAAAATGGATGAAGACAGGAAGGGAAGGGCCTTCTAGGCAAAATACATAGCATGAGGAAAGGGGGCTGCATAGTTTCCGTGCCAGGAATTCTGCGTTGCCTGGGTTGGCAAAATTCTAGGTGGAGAAGAGGAGAGTGAGGAGAGATGAGGCAGGAGAGTTAGGTTAAGGCTACCTCTTATAGGGCACTGAGTGCTCATGCACCAGGGTCAGTGTATTGAAAAATAGTAACAAGCATTTCTCTTTGTTTTTTCCATGTAGCTGACCTTCTCCATAGTCAAGGCACACAGCTTCCTAGAAAACAGAGACATTAGGATTCTTAAAGTTAGAATGCAAAGAAAAAGCAAGTGCCATTATTTAGCTTGTGACATTCAAAATGGATTCAGTAGCAAGACAATAAGCCTTGGAAGCCAAATTTTATCTTAAAAGGAGAACTTTCTGAATTCCATTAATAGGCAAAGAATAGAGCCCTGAGGCCTCAGATTATAGGATTCTACCACCGTTTTTAAAAGATTCCCCTCTTCCTTTTGTTGTGTAAGCCTGGAGGCTTGATGCCCAAGTAGGAATGAAACTGTCTTTGCAAGATTATAACAATGAGAAAAATATGACAGTGAAAGAGACATGATCCAACCAACCCCCATCTTGCCTTTAACCTCCAAATTGTCTTTGGTCATTCTTGGGCTTGGGCCAAGCTAACTTTGGGAAAAAATTAGTTTATAGTTTAAATGATAATAGTCCTTCCCCAAAACTAAACTGCCTTTGTAAAACTAATGAAAGACTACCAAGTTAGGAAGATGAGAGGAGTCTGAATTCTGCTAAGATCTAGGCATGAATGATTATCAACCATTATTCTGGTGATCACAAGATTTGCAATTTCTGCAATTACTTTTGCAGACGACATCACTATTGTAGAACCTAAGAGTGTCCTAAGAGTGTCCTAAGAGTGGCCTTTTGAGATGTCCTTTCAGGCTTTTGCATTTCTGATGACCAGATGGCCCCACCCAGACCTGTGATTTCTGGCTCAACTGCTCCTGTGGTCCCACCCAGAAGCTGACTTAGCACATGAGGACAATTTTCCACACACCTACGATTGCATCCACAACCAATCAGCAGTACCCATTCCCCTATCCCCCTGTTTACCAAACTATCCTTGAAAAACCCTAACCTCTAAATTTTTGGGGAGATTGATTTGAGTAATAACTCCATCTCCATCTCCCATGTGGTGTGGTTGGCCTCATGTCAATTAAAACATTTTTTTACTGCAATTCCATAGTCTCAATGAATTGGTATTGTCTGTGCAGTGGGCAGGATAACCCATTAGGCAGTTACAGGATTACAGGAATCAAGAATAAGACAGTACAGATCTTTTTAATCTGTGTACAACCAGTGAGCTAGATGCTTCTCTTGATCCTTGGTCTTCAGGAAAACCCAACATGACCCAAGGTGGCCATACCTTTTGGCTGGTAGCTATGGCCCCTGGCTGGAAGCCTCTGGACATGAACAATTTTGTCTGGGGCTTGAGCACAATGGAATCAAGCACTCTTCCTGGGCATGGCCTAGGAGGTGCTATACACCCAGTATTGTCTTCAGGAGCCAGCTGGTAGGTGGGGTGTGTTTTTACCCATTGTAGACACATGGACTCTGATGCTGCTGGAGATGGGGGAAGGGCTCATCTTCCAGGTGCACAGGAGCATGGGGGGCAGCTTGAGAACCTATGGTCAGTGTTCAGAGGTGAGTGGCCTCATGGGGACTCCTGATTGACCTAGTTGGGGCTGTTTCTCCATGTTTCAGACACTTTTGTCCATGTGCGGCAGATGTTCCCTTTTATGGTAGCCAAACCAGTGGCAGAGTTGTTACAGTCTCACCAATGCACCACAACGTAGCATTCTCTTGTGAGGGTATCACTTGGAATTCTTTGTCTCATGACCAAGAGAATTAAGGACTGTGGACACAAAGGTTGAGGTTGGAGCGAAAGTTTAATAAGCCAAAGAAGAAAGCTCTTTGCTGTGGAGAAGGGACCCAGAAGAAGGTTGCTATTTTTACAGTTGAATGCAAAGGCTTTTATAGGAAACTGATAAGGGCTGGGTCTCTCATTTGCATAAGGCATGAATTTCTGGTAGCTTCACCCTGTCTTCCTAACGCAAACGTGGGCCCTTAGCTTGAGTTAGTCCATATTGCTTTGTTCCCCTTACTGCTCATGTGTCAGGGGACAGAATTTTGCATTGTGGACATGTCCAGGCAAGTCATCTGTGTAGCCTTTCTTATTTGTATGGCTATGGGCATGTCTTAGGGAAGCCCCTCTGTGCAAGTTCCCTTTTCCGTGCCTGCAGGCTGTTTTTTTGTTTGTTTGTTTGTTTGAAATTATTCAACTGAGGACCCACCCTAACTGTTTGCCTGACCCGGTTTTTTCCTTTCTTCTTTCCCAGAGTGACTGCTCTAACAACACATGTGGTTCTGCAAATTAACTTCACCACTAGTTTGAATACTTGTAGAAAAAAGTGTGGTTGCACTCGAAGTGCCTTTGTATTATCACCAAAAATTTCAATGTTTCATTTGTCAATAGCCAAAAAAAAAAAGGAAGAACTGGTAGGCCTTTTAAATGTAATTTTAACTATTGTCAATTTTTGAATTTACAGTGTTCAAAATTCAAATATTTATGGTAGTTATTTCCAAAATTTTAAATGGCTGTAAAATATCTGGTGTAAAAAATGGTTTTAAACCTATCACCCACTTGTGGGAATAAAGTTTCTCATTAATGTAGACCGTCTAGAGTTTGAAGAGCTTGTCATTAAAAACTTGAACAGGAATTGTTTATGCCTATTTTTATGGATAAAAGCTGATGTAAAATTTACGTACATAGAATCAAGTTCAAGTTTCTCTTAAAAAATGGAAAATACCTTATTTATGGCCAGGCACAGTGGCTCATGCCTGTAATCCCAGCACTTTGGGAGGCCAAGGTGGGCGGATCACAAGGTCAGGAGATTGAGATCATCCTGGCTAACACGGTAAAACCCTGTCTCTACTAAAAATACAAAAAGAAATTAGCTGGGCATGGTGGCAGGTGCCTGTAGTCCCAGCTACTCAGGAGGCTGAGGCAGGAGAATGGCGTTAACCTGGGAGGCAGAGCTTGCAGTGAGTCGAGATCGCGCCACTGCACTCCAGCCTGGGCGACAGAGCGAAACTCTGTCTCAAAAAAACAAAAATAAAAACAAAAAACAATAACAAAAACCTTATTTATATGTTTTATAAATATTCAAAATTTAAGTACTTTCCTAGTACTTGGGTTTTTATTTATTGTATGTTAAAAAAATAATGTAATAATTTTTTTCAGCAAGCCATGGATAGGTGTGCCCAAATCCCCTCCAGTTTATCCCAGTGTGCAGTACAAATATTATCAAATTTTGTGTTTGTTATGAAAATGGATGAGAAGTATTGACAAAGAATACTCTACTCCCTTTACAGAGCTTAAGAAGGGAGACTAAGTAAAGCAAGCGTCAAGGATTAATTAGAACTATCCAGACAAGTATATCAGAGCCTGAGATGACCAGGACTAGTAGTAAAACTTCTCAGTTACACTAGAGGACACTGCAAGATTTAAGAAGCAGCCTTTCATGTAGCCACTACTAACAGGAAAAGTACAAATGATGGCTCAGCAGCATTGATGGGAGGAGCTGGACAGACAGGCCTGTAGCAGTCCCTCTGGTTCCCTGTGAGCGAGGGATGCAGGAAGTCCCATTTGTGCCAGTGAGGGGGCATGGAATTGTTAACTGTGATGGGGTCTGATTAAGGCCTGGAGGGAGCACATAGGGATTAACATGGGTGGGGCCCTCTGGCCTGGGAACAAATGACTGGGGCCTGAAGTGGATGTTCTCACATCATCCCCAACACAGTCAGACATGGCTGGTTGCACCTCAGGGACAGTCAGTCCAGCCATTCTGCAGCAACGATCAGTGGACAGAGGAAGCCATGATGGTCTGAGGGCCCCTTCCTGCTGCTGCTGGGAGGGCACAGTAAATCCCTGTAACATATATAGTGGCTGTCATGGTGGAGTTGGAAGTGAGAGGGCAAAATCAGAAAGACCGAACATTTGGCAAAGAGTCTCAGTCATCCAAAAAAGATCATGCAAACTAGGCATGATATGAGGTTAACTTTGAATACACTATTTAAACTTCATCATCCAAACTGACTGTTTAAAAGAGATGAGATTAAAATATTGCTAATTGCAACTCTAAATTACCCATGCTACTTAGCTAGGTGAGAGTTTGATGAGGAAAATCAGGTCAGTCTTACAGACAGAAGAAATTAAGCTTTCTGGTCACATCAGAATGCAGTGTGAAACAATGAGTATCTGTCCTTCGCCAGGTGAGAGGTTTAGGCTTCATTTCATAGGCAATGGGGTGCCTTTAAACCTTTGTTGGTGTCATCAGCTTCCTGTGCTTTACAGACCAGGAATATACCTTCCTTTCCCTCTTTGCTCATCTGAACGTCCCAACTCTTCCAAAAAGGACACACACTGCTCCTGGAACAAGAACCCCACCTCCACTTCCCAAACTCCTGTTAATGGAAATTCTAAGGTTTCCTGTTAGGGAATAGTTGGGAGATTTCTGTATTTCCCTAAAATAATCTGGCCTAATGAATATGCTCATTAGAGTTTTTATTTCAGTTCACACTATCTTCTTTTCCTAAATCCTAAAATATATGAAAATACATTAGGTAACAGAATGATGATGAGTCCCCTTACATAAAGTGACTATAACTAGAGATTGTTTTTAAAAAGCTGGCATTGAGACATCACCAAAAGCATCCTCCTAGGTCTGCAGAAGGGATTTTGGAAATGGCATGTGATACATTAATTCTAACTTACTGCTTCCCACATACCATGGAATAATCATTTTTTTAAAGCTGAAAATATTGGATGATTATTTCTAATGTGAAATGTTTTTAAGTCATAAAATGTGCATTGGGAAATGCCTATCATATGTGTTTCTTGGGCTGGTAATCTCTGGGGTGAAGATAAACAAAGATGACAGCAGAGAAAGAATGTTTGTGAGGCTGCCTGGTCCCCTCATTGACTACATTGATGTGTCTTGGCCTCTCCCACTGTTGACATTACACTTTGCTTAGGATCCGACTTCTTAACTTTTCTGCCTTACTCTGTTCTCTTTCTCTCTGGGATGCATCTTAATGCAGGTCCTTTCTCTTGAAACACTCATATTTTATCACATAGTCTATGGGAGTCACACAGTAAAAATGCTTTGTGATTAAATTTTTTTTTCTGTTTTCTTTTACAAAAGGTACAAGCCCAGTTAAGAAGTTTAAACCTGAATTATATATAGAAAAATGTGAATATTACTCATTAAAATGATAACTTCTGTACCTTTTTATTTTTGGTTTTAAATTATACCACTAATCCAAATACTATAAGGAATAACTGGTTTATAAAGGTTGATTAAGTTAGGAGTGACAGATACTTACCTTTTAAATAAAAAAGTCAGATCCTTAATGTATCACAGGGTCCTAATTTATAAGGTCATCCTCTTTCAGCAGTCTGCCCATCTCAGTTGTCTCCCGGGTTTTCTTTATTTTGAGGACACAACAATGCTATTATTTTAGGTGTGGCAGCACGGTGGAAAAATAGGGAAGCATTTCATAATTGATGATGCAATGCTTTCCTTTATCTTGACATTCTTATCTTTGAATAGGAAAGGGGTAATGTGTTCACTATGTAAATTAATTGTAAGCCTTTGTTTTTGCTCTGTAAAAAGGGAAAACATTAAGGTTTTAGATAGTAATTGTTCTTTGACTCTGAACATGAGTCTTTGGAGAAATTCTCTTTGGTAAACGCAATTCACTCACATGCAGTGAAAACAGCCATCAAAAGCTTTCATAAAGAAGCTAATGGTATGGAGTAATAACTACTTTGAAGGGTGTTGGGGGAATTATTCAGAGAGGTTCTGCAAAGTGGTTTGGAGACGAAAAGTGCAATATAAATGCTAAGTAGCCCCATATTTTTTCTGGGAAGAGGTGCAGTAAATGTAATCACGGCTCTGCTCAAGCTGAGAAGCCACCTCTACGCCCATATTTAATGTTGATGAAATCACTGACACAACTTCCAACAGAGGATCTCTTTCTTCCCACTCACTGTCATGTAAATAATTTCCACAAAAGTCAGAGCAATTACTGCTTATGAAAGGTTTACACAATTTTCAGAATTGTGAAGAAAAAAAAAAAAAAAAACAGGCATATGGTATTTATATAGTAGGTACTCAGTAAATATTTGTTTATTTTGTTTTATTTTACCATTGCTTTTTAGGTGCCCTTTACTCGTGTGCTTTTGAAATTCCCTAAGATGATATCAGCACTAGATGGCGCTATGTTACCATGAAGACTGCCAGGGTGGTGGTGGTGGTGGTGGTGGTGGGGTGAATCTCTAATTTTGTAATTAGCCAACAATGCAGATAAGCAGAGGTTTAATTTAAGTCATTTCCCCCCTCATTATACTTTATAAGAAATCATGACCTTTTTATTTTGGAGGGGGGACAGGGACCTACTGTATTATTTTATCTCAGCATAAGCAAATTCAATTTGCTTTAATTCTCACTTTGAAGGAGAGAATGCCAGGCTGCCTCCTGCTCTGTTTCACAGTGTGTGGCGTTGGTAATGAGCTATGACAGCATTCCTCCTGCCGCTAACTGTGTCACATGAGCCGTCGGAAGGTGACTTGAGATGTGAAGAAATGAAGGTGCGTAATTGATTCTCACAGTGAGAACATGCTTTCTAGTCTGTCTTTCTCTGAAAAGCTCATGACAATTTTTATTAGAATAAAAGGGATGGTTTTCTCATAGTCCTTGGAAATTCCCATAATAGGCTAAAATGTTCCTTTTCCCTCTAAAAACAGTTTGTAGTGATTCAAATGGTCAATGATTTTGAAAATAATTGAACAGCTAAGCCTTAAAGTAATGTATACAAGCAAATTTTAGCAGAAGAGATCACTGGCTTCTACATTATCTTTGTGGGACAGAGGATATTCCTCCCAGCCTCTCATCTTTTATAGGTGTGAGGTGACATGGTGTTTTAGTGTGTTAATGTATGTTTCTATCTGTCTGGTGTTGAAAACCTTCAAAGGCGATTAACTCCTTTACAGAAGCTGAGAGGGAAGGAAATGAGTCCTTCACCAGGATATAGGTCTCTGAATGGTGGCATTACTATAATGACATACATGCTTATGTATCTCTGTATCTCTACATACTTTAAGTCATATTTTATTAAGACAGTCTGTGGCTACTCGAAAAGGAAATTGGGAAGGAGAAATTTTAGAAAGGCAGCCGGAGAAGCTACTCAAGAGAATAGAAATAGCTTGATCCAAGAGAAGGAAAGAGGATAAGGTATAAACTAACCCTGCAGTTTCCAAACTACGTGCTGGGACACCCCAGGATGCAGCAGCCAACTCACAGGGAGGCCCCAGGATATTTTGAGTTTTTGAAGGAAATGGAGCAGCGTCTACCGGAAACCAAGCAAATGACGTTTAGAGTTTTCGTACTAAATTGCACTACATTCATAGATGACATCATATTTTTGCAAAGCTAGGTTTTTGGAGGCTGATGGGATAAAATGCAAGTAGTATGCAAAAATGAACAGGAATGGTTAACAAAGATGGCAGTGTCTAGTCTCATTCTAATGATGGAGTGGCTGTGCAGGGCCTAAGGGGCACACATGCCGCAATTGTAAGTAATTGTGGTTATTTAAGACTGAAATGAAACTTTTTTTTTTCAATTTGTATGTATAATTTTTTCAAATAGCTAAATTATTAGGACATACATAGTTAAGATTTTTGGATTTAACTACCTAATGAAAGGAATGGCTATGTATTTTTTTTTTTTTTTTGGCTGTTAAAAAATTACTAAAGACACTAAGGGTGCCAGGAACTTAGAAAGTTTGAACTTCTGGGCTAACACTGTTTCTTGATGTCCCTTGAGGAGTAGACACACTCCTGCCCCAGTGACTTGGCTCTCGCTGTCCTTCATCTGGAATGCGCTTCCCTCAGATAACTGGTTGACTCAATTCATTACTTGCAGTAAGCCTCTGCTCAAATCTCACCTACTCATGGGGGCCTCCACTTACCACCCTCGTTCATCCTGCCCTGCCCACCCTCCCCAGAGCTCACTGCCTCTTCCTTTCTCTATTTCCCCTTTAGTCCATCACCCGTCTCACTTTTAATACCCTACATCATTTAGTTATTTATTACTTTTGTTGTTTATTGTTTGTTCCTCTCACTAAGCTGTAAGTGTCACATGGACAGGGTTCTTTGCTGTTTTTTAAAAATAGACTAGTAAATTTAAAGAGTGTTTAGAACAGTGCCTGACACATAGAGCTCTTAGTAAATATTTGTGGAATGAATGAAAAGTTGTCAGTGGCATCTCAAGCCTGGTAAATAATGTTTTGTTTCTATTTATTATACAAAAATGTATATAAAAAATTATACAGAAGAAAATACCTTAGGAGTTCTGAGGTGTTTTGTGATTCATATATTGGAAGAATAGTTAACTGAGTCATTTTTGTGGTTGTTGTTATTGCTTAAATAAATCCTATGTTTTTGCTTTATAGAATGAGAGAATGAGTACATCAAAGATTGTATTCTTCCTTTTCTTAGTTTCCCATTCTTTAACATAAGCCAATATGTATCTAGAGTTATATAGTCATGTGCCACATAATCACATTGTGGTCAATGACAGACCTTATGTATGATGTTGGTCCCTAAAGATTATATTGGAGTTGAAAAATTCCTCACCTACTGATGCCTTGATGATCCTGACCTCTGTAGGCCTAGGCTAATGTGTGTGTTTGTGTTTTAGTATCTAACAAAAAAAGCTTAAAAAGTGAAAAAAAATTTTTTTAATAGAAAAATCTTATAAAGATAAAAAGAAAAAATATTTTTGTATAGCTGTATATGTGTTTGGGTTTTAAGATGTGTTATTACAAAAGAATCATATAGTTTAGACAAATTAAAATGCTTTTAAAGTAAAAAAGTACTAGTAAGCTAAGGTTGATTTATCATTGAAGAAATATATATATATATATATATTTTTTTGAGATAGAGTTTCACTTTGTTGCCCAGGCTGGAGAGCAGTGGCACGATCTTGGCTCACTGCAACCTTGGCGTCCTGGTTTCAAGCAATTCTCATGCCTCAGTCTCCTGAGTATCTGGGACCACAGGCGCAGCTACCACACCCGGCTGATTTTTTTGTATTTTTGTAGAGATGGTGTTTCACCATGTTGCCCAGTCTGGTCTCAAACTCCTGAGTTTAGGCAATCTGCCCGCCTCAGGCTCCCAAAGTGCTAGGATTACAGGTGTGATTACAGGATTATAGGATTACCACACTGGCCATGAAAAATGTTTTAAAAATAAATTTAGTGGGCCGGGCACAGTGGCTCATGCCTGTTATCCCAGCACTTTGGGAGGCTGAGGCGGGTGGATCACAAGGTCAGGAGATCAAGACCATCCTGGCTAACATAGTGAAACCCCGTCTCTACTAAAAAAAATAAAAAAAAATAAAAAATAATAAATAATTAAACAAATAAATAAATTTAGTGTAGCCTTAGTATTTATAGAGTTTGTGGTAGTATACAGTAATGTCCTAGACCTTCACATTCACTCACCACTCACCCAATCACTTACCCAGAACAACTATCAGTCTTGCACGTTCCATTCATGGTAAGAGCCCTACAAAGGTGTGCCTTTTTTTTTTTTTTTTTACCTTTTATATCATATATTTATCTACATTCTCTATGTTAACATATACAAATACTTACCATTGTTATACAATCACCTACAGTATTCAGTACCGTAACATGCTGCACAGGTTTGTATCCTAGGAGCAATAGGCTCTACCACATAGCCTAGGTGTGTAGTGAGCTCTACCATCAAGGTGTGTGTAAGTGCACCGCTCTATGATGTTCACAGAGTGACAATATCTCAGAATGTATCCTAGTCATTAAAAGATGCATAACTCTACTTACTAAAGTCCTTTAATTGTCATCCAGTAGGGACCAACGTTCTGTAAAAGAATTAGAAAATATCACAAGGCATTAATTTAAAACTTCAGTCTTCTCTGAAGTGAAGAACAGCTCACACAGGTAAGTACTATGCATCTAGTAGTGATGGTTGTAATTACTACAAATAAATGAGAGGGGGAGCTCACCAAAGTTTGATCCAAAGTAAAAAGGATTCCATGTTGACTTAGTGTATTGGTTCTCTATGCTGAAATTACCATAATTTAGTGGCTGAAAACAACACACATTTCTCACTTCATAATTATCGTGGGTGAGGAGATGGCACAGTATGGGTTAGCTGGCTAGGCCCTGTGGCTGCCAGCAAGGGATTGGGCAGGTTGCATTTGCAGCTGGAGGCCCAGCTGTGAAGGATCTTTGTCCACACTCATTCAGGTTGTCAGTAGAATTCATTTCCTTGAGGTGGAATGACTGAGGATCCCCAGTCTTACCGGCTGTCAGCTGGAGGCTGCCCTTGGGTTCTAGAGACCACCTGCAGTTCCCTGCCATGTGGCCCTCTCCAGAGCCCATTCCCAGGAAGGTGGTTTTCTTCTTGAAGACCAGAAAGAGAATCTTTCTCCTGCCTGCTGAGATGAAGTCTCATACAGTGTAGCATAATTGTGAGGGTGACATTCCATCACAGGTCTTACCCACACTCAAAGGGAGTGGATTTCACAAAGGCATTAACACCAAGAAGTGGGAATTATTGGGAGTCACCCTTGGGTCTGTTTGTTACACTCAGGCAGCAGAAAATGGAGCACCCTTTATGTTCTATAAGAATCCTAGTCCCCTATTTGCCCCTTAAGCTATATTTTAGGTAGCCCTCTTTTCTCAGCATGTATTCTGCTTCAAGACCTGGGATGTTTACTGAAAGGCCGATCACTTGTGCTTCTAGCATCACCTCAGACAATGCAGTTCTTCAGGCTGAGGTGGTCTCTCCGCAGCTCCCTGAGATGTCCTCATCCCCTCCGCACTGGGGGCACTGCTGCAATCTCCAGCCCCCTGCTCTGATAGAACTGGGTCTACTTTAGGTTCTTTGCTGCTAAAGCTCTGGGTTTGTTAAAAAATAAAGGCTTGAGAATTATCTATTATGGTTCTTCTCCCTGAGTATTAGGCTAAATTGTTTTATTTTTTAGAGTTTCATTGTTATATTTGTGATCTCATGAGTTATTACCTTTGAATCAATAGTAACATGTTATGTCTAGCAAAGCATTTTAGATGTATTAAGATTATGAGATATTAATACAATACATACATTTTCTTATAAATGTAAAATATTACCTATAAGAAATCCTATGCCTTAAATCTTCTTGTCTAGTTTGAGTTGCTAGTCTATTCATTGCTAATGTAGGGAGTAGGATGATGTTCTGTTAGTATCAAAGATAAATTACAGTAATAGAAGTAGTGAGCAGCAAGGTGGAGTTATGTAGCTAGACAGGATCGCTGATGAATAAACACTAAATCATCTACTTCCCCTTGCCTTCTCTGTTCTCAGATTTTTCTCATGGGTAACATCCATGAAACATGTTCACGTCTATTCAGTCCTTGGGAAAGTGGGAGAGAGTTTTGTACTCAATGATTTAAGGAAACTTTGGACAAAAATGTGACTCCATTTATTATGTAGGGTGATGTTCACTACATATTAAATAACTATATTTTGCTAGGAACAGTGGCTCATGCCTGTAATACCAGCATACTGGGAGGCTAAGGAGTGATTGAGGCCAAGAATTTGAGACCAGGGTGGACAACATAGTGAGACCTTATCTCTGAAAAAAAAAAAAAAAAAACCCAAAAAACAAAAAACTATATTTTACTTGACCATGAACTTTCACTGAAATATAGTGTGTATGGTATTAAGTATTGGTACTCAATATTTTTTAAAAGCAAGGTTGGAGGCAACCAGTTTGGTATTAGAGAGAGAGGGTTCACAATAGTTTTCTTGCAACATCTCTACAAAATACTTCCACTGTCTTGATAAATCTACTAATTATAAAATTGAATTACAAAAATTAAAGAAAAATATAACACTGATTTAAGGAAATTAATTTATTATTTTATTAACAGTGACCATATCATTTCTATAATATGAAACATTAAATGTTATTAATAAAGACATTAATCTATCAAAAGATACATGGGAGCTATTTAGAGCAAACAAGTCGGGAAAAAAAGTCATATTATACAGTAAAATTCATTGGGGAAGAATACTAGACTGTTTTTCTCAAGACCTGTGAGAATCATAAATCCATGGAAACTGAGGAGTCTCATTTTTCTTTGGCAAAGAAAAACCGTGTGAAGCTTTACCAGGGGTATGAATTTGCATTTATAAAAAGCTGTAAAAATTCCAGTAAAGCCCTGTTTTTAATTATTTCACCATTCCATGGGTTTCATTGTACTGTGGGTCAACTCTGTACCCACAGAGAGCATACGATTAGGTAGTTACCCAAAAACATACTCAGGATTCAACTATTCTAATAAGTAGATAAGCTTTTAAAAAGTTTTGTTAAGCACTGCCAAATAGTGCCATATAGAAATATGCATGGTTTTTCCCCATGGCCTCATAATTCAAGGCATCATGGTATCTATCCTATCTTTGGTTGTTGAAATACAAAACTGGACATATGTGCACGTTGCTTTTATAGGAATGTTTATTTTAATCTTTTAAGGTTCTATAGGTTTGATGTGGACTTTAGAGGTAAAGGTTTTTGGAGGCAGAGATTTCCTGTGTCCAGGCGAGGGGAGGTTCAGAAAGGAGGTCAGCAGATTGTCCCTGAGGGGCAGGAAGATGGCTCTTCCAGGTGTCTGGAACCACATTGGGAAGGAACACCATCTAGAATACTTGTATGACCCAGGGCAGTGTTTCTCAAATTAAGCCTCCTTCAGCATCATTGGGAAACCTTGTTTGAGATTGCTGTTCCCATTCCCAGTTCCTGATTCAGTAGATCTGGCTGTGGGTCTGAAATTTTGCATTTCTAACAAGTTCCCAGATGATGCCGATACAGCTGTTCGAAGACCACATTTGAAAAACATTAACCTAGTGGGCCAGTCATCACTTGGCTTGATTAGGAGCTGGTTATTTGCAGAGAACAGGAGGCAAGGAAAGCTGGAGGGAGCACCTAACATGAGGGTGAAGACCTCAAGTCTTGATGCAAAATGCTTTTAAGGAAGCCTATGGATGACACTGACTTTGGAGACGATCACTCTTCCCTACTCCATGTACACTGGCAAGAAAACAAAAACAAGTACAGTGATTGCTCTCTAGGGGAAGTCTTTATGACTAGGATCACAGGCTTTGAAGTCAGCTGAGACTTGAATCTGAGTTACTGCTCTACCTGGCATAGCCAGAGTGAGCCATTTCACCTCTTAAGTCACAATTGCTTCTTAGTGGGCTAATGCCTCAGAGTGGGTTCTCAAAAATGAGTGTCATTACCCTTTTCCATTTAGGGAAGCCCCTAGTGAGTATGACTGTAACCCCTTCTCCCTCTGCCCAACCTCCAGCAGCCAGGGCAGGGGGACTCATAACTCTGGCTTGGCCACATAGATTATCTTCCTGGAGTGAGCAGGTGGAATCAGTGAGGGAGATGAAGGTGGGAGGATGGTTAGGATTTGGTGGTGGTCATAGCCTATCAGTGTTCATCTGCAGTGGGAGCAGCAGCCAGTGGCGGTGGCATTGTGTCTACTGCCAAGATTGCTCAGTGCCTTCACATCCTCAGGGACTCTGCCCACATGTGAACTTTATGAGATCTCTTCCCCGAGTATTCTTATTTTAAAGAGCAATACCCACCTCCCTCGATGTATAACTCCCTCTCCCCATCCCTGCTTTAATTTTTCTATTAGCATGATCTACTATGCTGGGTTTTTTTCTGATTTGATTTTGTGTAATTCTCTCATTAGAAGCTGAGCCTCGGGAAGAAAGAAATTTTGTCTTTTCTTCACTGTCATTTGCCAATGCCTAGAACAATACCTGAAACATAGTACTAGATCAGAACTTATTGAATGAATGAATACTGTGAGCTTGTTATAGTCTAGTAAATTCACTATTTATCTAAAAGAACTAAAATCTATTTTTTGGTTGTCATTATTGACCCTGGAGATACCCATCATTATGAAGTGTTTTTAGTAGTTTTAGTTACCTTTAAAGTGTTTCCATTAACATATAGGAGCTACTTTAAAAATTTCGTGTAGGTAAGTTATCAGCTAAGAATGTTCCTTATTAACTAAGATTTTGATGACATACAAACATGAAACAGCTGTATGTCTTTTCTCCAATGTTTTTCTTTTATGCCACCAACCATGTACTGTCAAATATTTCCCATCTCAACAATATTTTAGATGAATCACATTGCATTGTGGACATTTTTGGGTATGGAATTCCAGTCCCACTCAGTGTAATAAGTTTGAAAGGTCAGCCTCATGTCCAATGGAGAAAGAACTCTTCTCACCAAGCCTGGCCTAGGACCCACAGCACCTGCATTGGTGAGGGAACTGCATTGGTGGAAGCCTGTCTTGCTACTTTTCTTTTTTGGCATCTTCTTTTTTTCCCTCTAGTGTGCTAGGGTATGGGGGGAATAATGGGTGAAGGAACAAATGCCTCCCACATAAGAAAAGTCCTGTGTTTCTTCCTTGGCTGGCCACATGAACTGTATGGCAGGCATCTAATGACAGTTCTCTCATTGTCCGGTGGGCAGCCCTCTGGCCACCCAGCTTAAACTTGGGTAATTTCCATGGTGTCCACTTGGCCCAGGGAGATGCACCTAAGGGTGGGAGGGCAGACTACTATGTTGCTTCCCTTTCTTCAGGCAGCCACAACCCCACAATTAATTCACTTTTACTGTGCTCAGAGTGGGCACAGGAGCAGGTTAACAAACTCGCCCACACACAGAGTCCACCTGGAGAAAGGATGTCAGTCTTCTTGCAGTTACTGCTAATTTCTTTGAGCATGTGACACTTGGCTTTGGGATAGGAAAATAGCCCCATCGCTGCAGGGAAGAAGAAAAGCCATAGACTTTCACCTTGCCAGTGTTTCTTAATGGGAGAGCTAATGGAAATTTGAGTGACATCAGGTTTTGCTGTGCAGTGCTCTACCTTAAATTGCAGGATATTTAACATCCCTGGATCCCGCCCATTAGATGCCAATTGCATCACCAACGCCTCCCCATGTTTCCAACCTCCACTCAGCCTGAGAACCATTGGTAGGCCAACAACTCAATAACACACTGGAATTCTAGAACTTCTAAATCTATTGCTTATGCAGACTGGTGGGAGTAGTGGGTGATAGCTGCGTAACTGATAAGTTCCACAGAGATATGTCTGGCAGTTCTCTTTAGCATGTGAAGGATCTTAGCACCTATTATCCTCAGCTTTGGGTTTTAGTTGAAATCCTGAGACAAGGCAAAAAGAGTCCTTCAACATCCTATTACAGGCTGAAAGCAACATGTCTCCACATTACAGTGTAAGATTTGTAATGTTTGTAGATTTCTTTATGTAGCTGGTTTCTTCCTGGTATGTAGGTTCCACTTAGCCTCAGTCGGAAAAGCTGCCCCATTCCTATCTTCTTCATTCAAGTTCTTGTGAGGGACCCCCAGTCTTCAGAGCAGCATAGCTTTTATTCAGCTTCTATAAATACAAATCCTATCCAAATAATCACAGCTATTTTTATGATGTCTGTAGTTCTACAGCTTCGTAAAAGGAAAATTAATATTTTGTATTTGATTGAACCATGAAATGACCATTTTTTGTAGGTTAAAATTATTGAATATTGGCAATTTTGTGTAATTCAATCTAAGTATGTTAGTGGACTTCACGCCTAATTTAAATGTAAGCAAAAAGCTTTAGCATAAAGCATTATCAGTGATTGAAAATGACAAGATGTTTATGAGAGACTCAGATTTCCTCCCTATTCACCATGAATCAGTCTGAACTGAAGAACATGGGGGAAAGAAAGGGAGCTAATCTCTCAAGTTTGCATCATGTTCTGCCATTTACAGAATGCCTTCACATGCATAATTTCATTTGCCTTTTTGTTGAGACAGAGTCTCACTCTGTTGCTGTCTGGAGTGCAATGGTGCGGTCTTGGCTCACTGCAACCTTCTCCTCCTGGGTTCAAGCAATTCTCCTGCCTGAGCCTCCCGAGTAGCTGGGACTACAGGTGCATGCCACAACACCCAGTTAATTTTTGTATTTTTAGTAGAGACAGGGTTTCACCATGTTGGCCAGGTTGGTCTCGAACTCCTGACCTCATGATCTTCCCACTTTGGCCTTCCAAAGTGCTGGGATTACAAGCGTGAGCCACCATGCCCAGCCTGCCTTTTTTTTTTTTTTTTTTTTGAGATGGAGTCTCACTAAGTTGCCCAGGCTGGAGTGTAGTGGCATAATCTTAGCTCACTGCAGCCTCCGCCTCCTGGGTTCAAGCAATTCTCCTGCCTCAGCCTCCTCAGTAGCTGGGATTACAGGCACAGGCCACCATGCCCAGCTAAATTTTTGTATTTTTAGTAGAGATGGGGTTTTGCCATGTGGGCCAGGCTGGTCTCAAAACTCCTGACCTCAGTTGTTCCGCCTGCCTTGGCCTCCCAAAGTGCTGGGATTACAGGCGTGAGCCACCACACCTGGCCTCATTTGCTCTTTATGCCACCCTAAAACCCATCTCACAGAAGAATATTGTGTTCCTTTAGGGGCACAATTGAAAATGAACATTTTCTACACATGTATAAATATCTAGTCTCTTAATGAAATTTTCAGTTTTAGAAAAGCCATTTTGCTAATATTCAGGACATTTCCTCAAATTTAGTCTCTAGTTAGGCTAAATATTTAAAATGCCCAAATAATTAAGAAATACCTTGCCATGATAGTAGCATTATATAAATTACATTTAGTCATATTGTGGGTTTTGGTTAATGATTTCTACATGCCCTACAATGTGTGCTTAGATGAAATGTGTTTCCTGACTACCCGCAGCCCGCAGACCCAGTGGAGATTTAACGTCAGTTACCTTATGAAAGCAGGCTTGAAATGGTGAGGGAAGAGGATATTGATTTTGGAGAAGGGTGTATGGTTCGGGGATATCATCATACATTTCTTGGGCTTTATGACTTTTGGAAAAGGTTATTACAATGGAGTCAAGCTTTTAGCATTGTTTTGCACAAAAAAAGAGAAAGTCTTTTGTGGGTGAGAATAAAAAGGAGAAGCAGTTAATGAAAAAACAAAATTCTCAGATCTTCTATTTGTCAGTATTTACAAACAAGAAGGTCTATCTACTTACCTAGTGCATGCCAAACCATGGAATTCCATTCAGTGATTTTTCAAGAAAGGAGGTTCTTTCCTAGAGTGAATTTAACCTTTGTGTCTATCCATGTGGATTTGGAGGATATGCCCCGGTGAATAGTAGGACTTTTAATTTGCATGCTACTCAATATGTTCACTGTAATTGTTTTAGCTGTGTTTTTTTTCTCCCAGAGGAAAAAAGTCACGAGAATCTTAATGCTGTGTCCTTTACTGTCCTCTTCCTGGAAGATGTCATACTGTCATGTTGATCAGTTTGCTCTGAATTCCTTCTGTTTGCTCTCAGTGGTCATTTTTGCTGACTCTCCTTATTGGCTTCCCCAGAGGAGCAGTCCCAAATCTGTTCAACTCTCCCTCATCCTCACTCTGTACTAGTCTCTCAGCAGATGACTCCTAAAAGTCCTGGAAAATGTCAGGGGAGTAGAGGTCAAGGGACGTTGGGCTAATTCCAGCCAGACTTTTATGTTTATAACAACTTACAAGAAACAAAAGCATTACATTCAGTCATATACCCCTTGGGGTACATCTGTCTTTTGGATGTGACATGAGATAATTAATGTGTAAATAATAATTAGAGTGCTTGGCACAGAGCAAGCAGTTAATAACTGCTGGTTTCTATCTGTCTTTCTTTAATAACCTTTTGACCAGTAAAGACGGTTCAGAAAATATTATGTAATTCATTTTCAGCAATTATGATCTAATGAGTTATGACGACCTGATGTCCTTGCTTCATTTGGTGGTTCAGGTAGTATAGCCAAAATAGGAGTGTGAGATGGCTCTAAACCAAAGACAATACCTAAAATGACTTCTGCTGTCAAGCCACTTGGATGGAAGCATCTTTTTCAGCTGTGCCCCAACTTGGATTAATTTTTATAAGATAGACCACCTGATCTCAATTTTAGTGGCAGGGATCCATCTCGCTGAAGCTCCCTAGCAACTAGCTAATGTTTGCAGCTTCTTCAAGCTATTGTCTCAGTTTTGCTGCTGCTGTGGTTGCCAGTTGCTTATCTGGACTGACTGGTGACCAACACAGTCCCCAGCTCTCTTCTGAATTCCACTAAATAATCATGATAGCTGGCTGGGCGCAGTGGCTCAGGCCTGTAATCCCAGTACTTTGGGAGGCCCAAGTGGGTGGATCATGAGGTCAGGAGTTCGAGACCAGCCTGGCCAGCATAGTGAAACCCTGTCTCTACTAAAAATACAAAAAATTAGCCAGGCATGGTGGCAGGCACCTGTAATCCCAGCTACACAGGAGGCTGAGGCAAGAGAATCACTTGAATCTGGGAGGCGGAGGTTGCAGTGAGTCGAGATTGTGCCACTGCACTCCAGCCTGGGTGACAGAACAAGACTCCATCTCAGAAAAAAAAAAAATCATGATAGCCTCCCAACTTGGTGTAATGTTAATGTGTGTCCTATTGTGCATGCTGGGACCATTTTCAGTGAGAGATTTACAGTGGCACCGACTCAGCAAAGACTGACTTTTGTGATAAAATGAATTAATATTTATTTAGTGCTTTGCAGGTTAAAATTACTTCTTATATATTATCTCATTTTATCCTTATGTTAACCCAGTGAAGTAGATACAGCAAATGTTTTTATCTGTTTTTTTATTCATAAGATTTAAAGAATATTGTTTGAGAATGTTCTTACACTTTAATTTTTTTTTTTTTCCCCCTGTAGGTGAAATGTCCAGCTTTTAAGTGAATTGGTATGGTATGGTGGCTAGTTCCAATTGAAATGGCTAAGCTTCATCCCTTTGAACTCTCAACTTTTCAGGTAATACTTTGGAGGTATAACTGCATGTAGTTGGGATGTTGTAATAGGTATGAGTGTTTTATGTACAGATGCTTTGTGCTTTGAACCGGTTTCTTCCAACAAGCTGTTATGTTGCCCCACCTTTGAATGATGCAGTTTCTTCCTGAATAAGTCACATTAAACATGCATAGGAAATTTTTTTAGCAACGTCAACTGTGATATTATTATAATCTTAAAGCAGGAGTGGCAATTTGTGAACAACAACTTTGGCAAAGGGCCTTGTGAAAAATTGAGAATCACTTGTTTATTATTGTTCTTTTAAATCCTCTTAAGTCTCTGCCAAAAAGAGACTTAAATATTTGTTGCACCCAGTAAATATTTGTTGAATAAATGAGTGAATGAATTATAGAAGGCAGCATTATAGATTGATTGATACACCACAGTTGAAATGGACGACAGTGCATCCTGTGCATTTACTAAACTGAACCATTGACCGATTCTTGAACGTTTCCAGCACCTTCCCACCCCATGCTTTTGGTCACTCCATTTCTTTCATCTCTAATGTCCTTTCCATCTCTGTGATTCAAAATTCTACCCAGCCATTGGACTAGATCAAATGCCATTTTCTTCTCCATTTTTTCCTGAAGCCTTTGTGGCTTTTCCATTCCATTCCATTCCACTGGAAATGACTGTATCTCAGAAAGTTCCCATTGCTCATGTCTTTTTGGTACTTAGTATATTTTCCTTGTAGAGCACATACATTATTATTTCCTGGTAAAGTATACGCATTATATCTTTCTCTTTAGAATGTAAGTTCTCAAAGAACAGACTGTACTGTATTCATCTTTTCAACACACACACACACACACATACATATATTTTAGCAGGGTGTTACATCTGCTAATTTCTCAATCGATTTTGTTGAATTAATTAGGTTTATAGGGATTTAACTATTCTTTCTATATTGTAATACCTATAGTGAAAATTCTTATCCTTAATAACATTTTTCAACAAAGATGCTGACAAATAGGAAAAATACTGAGATTTGATTTTCATTGACAATTTGAAGCCTCTGATAGAAATACAAATAGTAGAATGGACAAGGCCTTGAGAGAACTAAGTTTGTAAAAGACACAGAGCATATAAACTTGTTGTGATTAGTTAGGGATGAACAGAATCACTACGAGAATCATTGATATTTACTCTAAAAATCTAGTGAGCTAATACAGCATTTTTCTTCAGAGAGAGCAACATGTGAATTTTTTGAAGTTTGCTTTGGAATTCAGCACGTGGCTCTTCAGTAGTTTCCAAATTATTTCATAACATCGCAAAATCAAAACAACAATGTCAAAACACTCGTAGAATTATTTCTAGACCCAGTAATGGAACTGACAATAAATATCAGGGGTTTGCCTGGGTTGGGGGTGGGGCCAGCATGGAATGCATTATTTCTCCCTTACTGTCATTCCAGGCAGTTGCCAATTTGGGCTGATTATTTATAGATGACTCTGCAGTGTGACAGGCAGTTCTCCGAGTGAAGCCTCAGGCAGTGAGGTCCTGAGGAAATAGGAAAGACCTGCACATTCCCTAGAGCAATGGGGAAGGAACTGCCGGGCAGCCAGAAGCAGTCTTCCCCCAGAGCCCCCTTCTTGTTTTTTCCTTTTCACACAAATGTTCCCAGGGGGTTTGCAAAACACGGATTCATTTTAAAAGGTGTTACAGTATATTCCCTAGCGGCAGCCTCCTTCCCTACAGAGACAAGCATTAGAGCCCTCAGAAATCTGGGTTACTGACTTGGAAACCGAATAATTGGGGATGAATGAATGGATGAGAGTAAAGAGGCTCCACATAAAAGGAATCCCTTCCCACAGCATCTTTCATGCCGGAGGACATTAGGATGCCAATAGACGCAGTCCATGGGTTTGGGTTGCCAGGTAACCAGGGTACCCGCAGATTTCCATTTTTACTTTATTTCCGATTCAGGAAAGCCTCATTTCATACACAGAAAGGAAAGAACACCTCTCCCCACCCCCATTTATTTAGGTCTAACTATTAACATTCACCTGTTGGTAGCTAAAATGTTTCAGACGACGCAGTTGTTTTTAAACATTTAAGCTGTTAGAAAATCAACAGGAAACATCAGGATGAAAACCGGAGGGTGGTAAGGTAAAGGGCAGTGGTGTTCCTGCTTGGCATTCAGGCAGCCAGTGGAAAAACCCTGCGCGTCCCCGCTGGGGTTTCTCAGTTTCTGTTGGCCTGAGCGCATTAATCCAGCTTCAACGATTCAAGCTCTTCTGCCTCCTTGCTGTGAATTTCCTTGCCTCCAGAAAACACTCAAGACACACTGAGGAGACTCCCCCCAATTGCTTGCTTTTGCTTCTTTAAAAGCTTATTGGTAACCCATTCTTTTGTAATAAAATAAAATAAGCCTTTTATGTGTAATTTTGCAATGCAATAAAACCAAACAGAACATTCTCCACCCCACTCCTGTCAAGGAATATGGGGCTAAGTCGTTTTCTTCCCGTTTGATAGAAAAGCAGCGGAATTGAAGAGCTTCTGAAATTCAGTGGAACAAAGGCTAAATAAGCCTGCAGCCCAACATGTGGTTACAAATGAGCTCTTTGGATAGTGTTCATGTCTCTGGAACATATATCTGGGTGTGTAAGTGTGTGAGTGTGTGTGTACAGTTGGGGTTTTGTTGTGTTTATGGCATATAATTATACATCTGGACCCTGGATGGGAAGCTTGCCAAAATGATGTGTCCTTTAGCATGGCAATCGGTTTGAGGCTGAGCTGTTTAAGGCTTATCTACCACAACACGAATATTTTTCTTCTAAGGCAGACACAAGTCTAGGAAGACTCACAGGGAAGTTTCCACAGTTCTGGGTGTGGAGTGTGAGTGGGGCTGGAAAGACAGATCTTCGATCTGCAGTCTTTTCACACTGCCGGCCTAGGAAGGTTTTGTCTTTAAAATCTGTCATTTTTCCAAGCTCTTGACGGACGAAGGCCAAAGCAAAATGAGCCTTGGTCTGGCTGACAGCTGTCATTAGCGCTTTGTGATAATTAACCCCTGACAGATCAATGAGATGATTTTCCATCAGAAAAACTTGGACGTTTACAAGACTGAACTAAAATGAGCAGAGAACAATAGTTCAGTGGAATTCTTAAAGTTGCTAATAATCTATAAAAGTAATCTTGGTTGAATTAGTAATGCCTGCTAGCAGACTAGTAACCCTAGTGTTTGCATGTTTTCAAATGCCTTTTGTTCTTGAGTCTTCAATGTTAGAGATGCTGTTTGGGTTAGTTATAAATTACTCAAGGGAAACCAACAGTGCATATTCACGGTCTCAAATTACAGTACGTTACAAAATGTTATTTCGTCCCTAACATTTCTATACAGTTGAAATCTGGGCAAGATGAACATCAAGGGTAATGCTGAAGGGAAAAAGATGCCACAAAAAAAGCAAAAAAGTTCTGAAATGGTATTTGGGCAGGGGCTGGCTGTATTCCATAGTCTTCTAGGAGAAGGAGATGAAAAGAAAATAATTGTGGTTATTTTTATGTGTTTATGTGTATTTGCATACATATATATATTTGTTTGCAGGCACAAATATGAATATGTAAGCACATGTACAAACCGCATTTTTAGCGTGAAGGAATACCACTACATTCTCCTCCAATTCTCTTTCATAGTTTGGATGCCACTGAATCTAGTCACCCTAGTTGGTCCTACTGCAGGAATGTCTGTCTGTGGAATAGTCAGGAAGGGTAGGATATGTACTTTTTGGCATGTAGCGCATACTCAATAAAGATGTGATTTTTCTGAATTATAAGGGAGAAGGGAGGGGTGGGGAGAAGAGAATCAGGAGATCCAGAGCATAAGCTACTCTTCTGATAAAAAGTGAAAATATTGGCCCACAGGGAGTGAAAATGCTGGAACCAGGATTTGCAGATCCAGAGACTAAAACATGACTTTAAATCAGACTGACTGCATCTGCCCATTTTGATGGTAAAGACCTTATGGGAAAGACTTTTTGATAAATGAACAGGCATTAGTCTTATGACATTTCTCCAACATCCTGCAGTCATTTTGATGGCCACACCTCACTTTTCTTTACTGCCCGCTACTCCTTTGCCTCTCTAGCAGCAGAAAAGGTGAATAATTTTCATTCCAAGGTGAGTTCAATTCAAAGTCTCTCCCCTCCTTTTTGAGCTCCAATCAGCAGGGAAATGGTTTTATTTAGAGTAATTATTAGAAGAATTATTCATAATTCTTCAGAAAGCCAATTTCATGGCATGTAAATGTTGAGTGCAGGCTGTCAGATCCAGTTATGCTACGACTCCCAAGGATCCTTTCAAGGTTGTGTCCAGTAGCAGGATTTATGTCACAGAATATTTTTGTCTTATTTATATGTATTACATTGTTTATGCTGCTAAGTTGCAAAAATGGTATTTACTTTGTAGTGATTTACAGTATCTTGCCCTTTTAAAGCAATCTCTGATTTTGGTGTAATGTGAGGTTTTTGTTTAGGAATACAATCACGTGGCCTGGAAGAAGTAAAGATATCTACAGTACTTTGATTTGATTTGCTGTCACATCTGGTTTCCTCAGCAGGCTCTTGGTCAAAGTATGCATGGGGTGGTGGATGGAAGCTGAAGAAAAGTGATAACAGAATGTAATTTGTCTTTGTTTCCCAATGAGATGGATGGATGTCAGCAAGTTCTTTCCTAATGGAAAAAAGATGGCTGAACCATCAAGCTTTTAGGAGTGCTTTTAATCATTGATCTGTTCTTCCTAAGAAATTATGTCCCACAGGTGCCTACAAATGGGGAGGAAATAATGGGGGGAAACTTACCACTTATCTTCTCTATTCACATGTTCACAGAGAGTGCACTTTGAGAATCAGTTCTGTGCGTGCTCTTATATAGATAGGATTGGGTCATATCCCTCAGGAATATTCAGGAAGGAATTGGAGAAGAGTTTGAGAGCCTATATCTTAGGAAGTTTAAAATTTTTCAAAAAACTCACAAAATTATTGCATCAGAAATCACCACTTTCGGCTGGGCATGATGGCTCATGCCTGTAATCCCAGTGCTTTGGGAGGCCGAGGTGGGCAGATCACGAGGTCAGGAGTTCAAGACCAGCCTGGCTAACATGGTGAAATCCCGTCTCTACTAAACATACAAAAATTAGCCAGGCATGGTGGCGGGCATCTGTAATCCCAGCTACTCAGGAGGCTGAGGCAGGAGAATTGGTTGAACCTGGGAGGTGGAGATTGCAGTGAGCTGAGATCATGCCATTGCTCTGCAGCCTAGGCAACAAGAACAAAACTTTGTCTCAAAAAAAAAAAAAAAAAAAGACCACTTTGAAAATCCTCTGTGAGGTATCAAAGAAAGTATTATGGGCTTTCCTGTTTAGTGGTCCATGAAACTATGGAAACCAACATATATGGCTTCTGAGTTTCAAAGGAAATTGCTGTCAATAAGTGCCATGTGCATCAATTATGAAATCATAACATGTCTGAAAGTGGAAGGGACATTTCGAATCATTTAACCTAGCTCTTTCATTCTACTCTTGAGGGAATTTAAATCTTATGCCAATTGGGGTAAAAATGTTTTCCACTTCTTATAAATCTGGTTCAATTACAGGAAATGAGAGCACATACTTTAGTGCCTTTCAGCATCTGAGTGTAACTTCTCAGATTGTTGAAAGTAGAAAGGAATGTGGCAAATCTCCTTCTAGGGATTCAGTGCACAAAATATTTCTTTGCAAGAGTTATTGGTCAATTGTAAACTAATTAATCAGTGTTTCCCACAGATCCTTAATATTTCTTCCTCCACTTCACTTCCCTCAAAAGAAATGAAGTTAGGTGATAATGAAGGAGTATATTTGAGGAGGGTCTGTATTATAGTTATTTTTTATGCTTAGAATAGGAAGGTATCAATTTTTAATAGAAATAATATTATATTATACCAAAAAATTGTGTTTTGTTGTCTCATGACAGCTATCTAGAGAGATTTCAAAGTCTTAACTTGAGTACATGTAGTAATTAGGAGGTATAATTAGGTTAATTAGAAGCTGCATCTCTTAATGATTCAAAATTATTCAGGAGAAAAAAATCACAAAAGAAGAGACAGTACAGGGAGAGAATTGCCTCTCAAAGCTTTTCTCCTTTGAAAGTCATATTATTATTATAGCAGTATTTGCTTATACTCTTGTTGGAAATTTTCATTATGCCTGCTTTGTTTCAGCTCTATTAAGTGAATAGTGATGGATTTATCAAAATAATTTCTGTTCATTGACTAAAAGCTAGAATATTAATACAAACCAGTTTAGACCCTGACATTAGTTAATGCATCTCCTCGAAATCTAGTTCTCTCCAGTACTCTTTCTCCCTCTGAGACTGAATGTCTTCTTCTGGTCCCCATTGCTGGATCCTCTTCTTCTGCCTGCTCCTGTTGTATTGCTAGACCTGGGTACTGTCTGCATGATTTAGCACTTTCCTGGTCTACACCTTTCTCTACACCTTTCTACAGCTTCTGCTGCCTCACCAGCCTCTCAGACTCTACCCAAATTGAATTTATTATATTCCTCCCCAACTTGCCCACATCTGTTCCTAATTTCTGTAAATGACCGCCAAGTCCTCTAAGCTAGAAATAGAGGCATCAACTTTGACTCTTTCCTCTCCCTCATACTGCAAATCCATTCAGTCATCAAATCCTGTAGATTCTATCTCCATAACTCTTTCAAATCTATCTTCTCCTTTTCAATTCTGCCAGTGCTCCTGTTGATCCCTTGTTCTATTTTTGACCCAGGCTGCTTTGGCTACTTCAATCTTTGACAACTCACTCAGGGCATCAGGAGCAGGAACATTTCTCTTTCTTTGTCTTTGGTTTCTTCCATGCAGGTGTTATGCCCAGACCGTTTATTCCCTGAAGAAGACCACCAGAGTCCAGAGTCAAAGCTAAGCAGCAAGGATCTTTATTACAGGTTCGAACCTGGAACTCTCCCTCGCTCGTGAAACGAGACGGGCAGGAGAGCTCCCCCACTCAGCTCCGAACAATGTTATATAGTCTAAGAAAAGTGGGCATAGAGTTATTATACAAATCAGATATATGATTGGCTAGTGTTTGAACAAGGCGATTTGGCTAACTATGATTGGTTCCTGCCATTTCTGATATTTTGGTTCAAACTTTGAGGCGGGAGAGCAGGTTTATGGCAGCAAGAGTTTATCTTACTTAAACACGTCTTGTGACCTTGCCTCAGAACTTACAAAATCTCTGGTATGTGCAAAACAAAATCTCTGGTACGTGCAGAAAACCAGGTACTCATAGAACTTACGAAATCTCTGGTATGTGCAAAGATTAGAGAGCAGAACAAGGGTGTAGCGGGTGGGGGGCGGGTACACATCTATCTTTGTGTCCTTTCACAGGGAAACCAACTAGTACACTAAGCATGGTATTGTGGATATGGTTTGTTATATATGTTATATTATATATGTTGACTGGATTGGAATCCTGGCTGCACACAGGAGGGGGGCCTGGACCCAGCCAAGGAAACCATTTTTTCCCTCCTATGCCTCAGGGCCTGTGATGGGAGCGGTCTCTGTGAAGCTCTTTGACATGGTCTGGAGGCATTTTCCCCATTGTCTTGGTGATTAACATCTGGCTCCTCATTACTTACGCAAATTTCTGCAGCTGGCTTGAATTTCTCCTCAGGAAGTGGGGTTTTCTTTTTTATCGCATAGTCAGGCTGCAGTTTTCCAAACTTTTATGCTCTGCTTCCTCTTGAACTCTTTGCCACTTAGAAATTTCTTCCACCAGATACTCTAAATCATCTCTCTCAAGTTCAAAGTTGCACAGATCTCCATTGTCTTCTGGGAGCCTTTGAGACCTCCCTGCTCCTGCTTCTCCCACAGTAGAATTGTCTGCTCTAAGTCCCCACTGTACTTCACATGCTTCTCAGTAGCATTAGGTAATACCATTATCGAGCTTAACAGAAGCTCACCTTAGAAAGCCCCTGGGTTCCAGGCTCCATTCTAAGCACTTTACATAAACCACTTGCTTGGCTACATATCCATCTCCCCTATGGGACTGCAAGCCCTTTAAGGACAGGAAAGTCTTAACAATATTTTAATTTTTTTTTTATTTTTAATTATACAAGTAATAGATGCAATTAGAGGAGAAATGCCTTTCCTAAAACAAATTCTAACTACTTATGTCTGTATCAATAGACTCTGTTTTCCATCTGCTTTTGTACCTAAGACTGATCCCTCAGCTTGTGCCCTGGTGCCTGCTCTCCCTTTCCTTTTCAGGGATTACTTTTCTACAATCATTTGCTTTCTTTCTTGCATCTTCTATGCAGTGGTAAAGAGCTCATATTGTCAGTTTTCAAACCATGGTTCTATAACTTACTAACAATGTGACTTTAGGCACATTAATTGACTTCTCTTTGTCTCAGTAACTTTGCCACTGAGTCAGTGATACTTTTGACAATTAAGTGAGCAATACAAGAAAGTATGTGTGCCAGTGGTTGGCACAGTGTAATGCTGAATAAATGTAAATTAGAAGATTATTAAAAACCATTTGCAATAGGATGTAACGTGCCTTATTATCATGCATTGACAAATATCCTTTGGGTTGATGTTTCTCTCTGGCCACTGCCCTATTTTCATCTCTGCTTCACACAAAAATTGCTTGAAAGAGTTGCCTATACTCTTCTGTCACTCTTATTTTCTTTCTCTGCCTAACTCTTTGGAATGGCGCTTTTATCCAAAGCTGTTTACTGAAGCAGCTCTTGTCACGCTTACCAAGGTCACCAATGATTTATATCATGTCAGAGTCAATTGTCGGTTCTCTCTCCTTGTCCCAGTTGACCTCTCAACAGCAGTTGACATGGTTGATGAAATGCTTTCTTCTTTAGGCTCCAGTGACCCTGTAAGTCTGTTTTCTCCCACCTTTTGGGCCTCTCCTCCTCAGTCTTACTGCTGGTTTCTGTCCTTTCCTCGATCAGGCCTCTGAAAGTAGAAGTCTATCAGTCTGGTTGTGTTTTTTTCTTTATGTTCTCATCCTAGCTTGAGATAACATCTATGTGCTGGTAAATCCTCAGATTTATATTGCCAGCCCAAACCTCTTCCCTGGGCTCCTCAACTTAGATATTGAACCGATTATTGGACATTATGACAGGGATATCTAATACATATCTTGGATGTAGCATTCCCCAAATAGAACCATTAATTCCTTTCCTCCAAAATTGCCCTTTTCTCCAAGTAAAGGCACCGCCCTCCATACTAGGTTCAAGCTGAGGAATCATCCTGGATTGCTCTCTTATCTTCATGTCCCCCGTCATCTCTCTTTGCATACAGTCTCTGATGTTCCTTTTGTACTCCTGCTGTTAATCTTCCTGAGTGATAGTTCTAAAACACATATCAAATCATGTCACCCTTGCTTAAAACACTCTAAAACTTCTATTATGCATAGAATAAAATTCAGTCTCCTTGACATAGTATACAAGGCTTCCCATGTTCTTGTTCTTTCATAGTTCTGGGACCTCATCTTCTGCTTTCTTGTTTGCTCTCTTCTCTATAAGTTTACTGGATTTATTTGACCTTCATCATGCCACTGTCATTCCAGTATCAGGGCCTTTGCACTGTTATCCTTCTGTAGGAATGTTCTTTCCTACAGATTTTAACATGGAAGCTTCCTTCCCATCATACAGGTATCAAGTGAAATACAGTAATAGGTATTAACAGAATTGCCTATATTTAGAATTTTTAATTGTAAAATTCTAGCTCTTTTATTGATCTGTATTTTGTTTTTATAATTGTTAGGAAGTAGAAGTCTAACTTAATTTTGTTCTCCAATTCAGTCTTTTGTTACAATAGCATTTATTTAATAGACAACTATTTTCTCCACTGAATTGAAATGCCAATATCTGACACCTAGACTGCTTGTACAATATTTCTTGTGAAAGAATTGGTGAATGTACTTAGGAATCTAAGTCTGGATTTCACAGGATAGTCAGTAATTCCTGTGGATTGTGGTCAAAGTTTACATTTGATTGAAAATTACTCTGCCTTCACGAAATTTTTATTTTACATTGGCATCTACTATCCAGAGAAATTTATTAATGAACAACTTTTACTATCTTGTGAATATTACCTTTTATAAGAAATATTTGACTGGGTGTGGTGGCTCATGCCTGTAATCCCAGCACTTTGGGAAGCTGAGGCAGGTGGCTCACCTGAGGTCTGGAGTTCAAGACCAGCCTGGCCTGGTAAAACCCCATCTCTACTAAAAATACAAAAACTTAGCTGGGTGTGGTGGTGGGGACCTCTAATCCCAGCTACTTGGGAGGCTGAATCAGGGGAATCACTTGAACCTGGGAGGCAGAGGTTGCAATGAGCCGAGATCACGCCACTGCTCCCAGCCTGGGTGACAGAGCGAGACTCCATCTCAGAAAAAAAAAAAAAAAGAAGAAAAGAAATATTCAAGTTAAAACCCCAGGGGTTAACTGAAATTCCCTTGATCCCAGTTTTGAGTCTCCTCATTTGTAAAGTAACTTTTATAGCCCATTTAGCTGCTATCAATGCTGTAACTGTAGACTTGGGCTTCTTAAAACTTCCTCCCTTATATTTTTGAATGAAGTCTCCTCATGTACACTGATATCAAAGATATTCTATAGTTTCCATACTACATTCTTTGGTCTAGAAATTAGAGTGTAGAAATTCAACTGTTTCTAGGGTTTTTGTTTTTTTTTTTTTTTTGGAAAAACATTTGTCAACATCAAAGACAGCGTTTCTTGTTAGCACTTTGAGGTTGTAAAGTTTTCCTCACATCCATCTTTGTTTCCTTTTTGCTTCAGTTGCTATGTTTCTTTTTAAATATATGACCAGAGAAAATGTTGATAATATTACCTTGGGAGTATGCTGGAGTTGTGCAAACTTGATTCTTTTTCTCCCTATTAATGATGGAAATTTCTGATCTTTGGAACTGAAATGCAGAAATACCAATGGTTGCTCAAGGTCATTAAAAATAGCATTGTGAATTTGCACTCTATTTGGACAATTTCCATACCGAAAGGCTCAAAATGCTCTACTGTGTGACTCGCCTTTTGCCCTCTAAGAAAAAGGTCTAAACATTTTAAATGGAAATAGCAAGGCTATTATGTAGGAAGTGTGGTTATAAAGCAGAATGTCATTTTGATAACAGAAAGCAAGAAAACTCCTGAACAGAGCCTGACTTCCCTATTCTTAGTGCTAAATAAATAATGCATTTCTCAAAGCCTGCATCTTTGGATGCAAAACTAGTTTTTTGGTAAAGAAGAAAGGCATTTCAACTCTATTATTGGTCTTTGGACTGTTTCTGTTTTCCACCAATTCTGAAATTACAGTCAATTAGATACTTCTTCTCATGACAGATTGGAAACCAGAAGGGAGCTTTATGAATCCAAACAGAGAAATTTGAGCTAAAGTATCTTTAAAATACTTCTTTACACATTTTCTCTTTAGAATTTACAGAGTACATTAATTTTCTGATATAATTAATGATGAGATGTTATAGGCTTAGTCTTATGTAAAGTTAATAGTAGGCATGCTTTATTTTTAATCCTTAACTACTTTTAGATTTAAATATTTATTTTATGCAATTGGTAGACTGGTTGAAATGAGACTTCTTATAACTAGAACCCACATCTCCTTGACTATTAATTCCTAGTTTCTTCAACTTGATCCCTTGTTGATAATCTATGACAGCTAAACTTTTTTTGAGTTTGTAGCACCATTTGGACCCCTTCTAAGTCCATAGTGTGAAAATGATAGATTTCCTTTTATGGTTGGGAAAAACTCCCATTTCAATATCTTCATTTTGAAATAGATATTTTAAACCCAATAAGTATCAATCTGGGAAGGCAGTGCTCATGTTTGAAACATTTAGTGGATAGGGAATTTGGTGGACGCTGTTTTGATGCCCTGCCCAGATCTAAAAATGTTTTTGAAATACTTCTTTGCATATTTTCTCCTTAGAATTTACATAGTACATTAATTTTCTGATATAATTAATTGTGAGATATTTTAGGCTTAGCCTTATGTAAAGTTAATAGTAGGCATGATTTACTTTGAATTCCTACCTATGTTAAAATTTATGTATTTATTTTAACCATGAATTTAAATCTCTGATTCAGATTCTGCTTCTAGAGAGCCTGACCTGTGATAGTTGGTATCAGATGAGGGAAACTGGGAAGAAGACTGTAAGGGATTCTGAAGTTGAATAGCTTCCCAGGTAATTAGCAGCGAGTCCCTATCACCAGTGATAGGTGAAGTACTGATAGCCCCAGACTTGTAGAAACAGTGAAGTTGCTAATCCTTTTACTTGTAGTGAACTGGGGTGGATACAGGTGGGAGAGAGACTGGTTCGTGTAGTATCTCTGGCATTTGAGATGTGCGGGAGCAATAGCATTACAAGGACTTATTTGGGTGTCTGTGGCTGTGTGACGCTCATGGCAATCAATCATTGTATTAGTTTGTTCTCACTCTGCTATAAAGAAATACCCAAGACTGGATAATTTATCAAGAAAATATATTTAATTGGTTCATGGTTCCTCAGGCTGTACAGAAGCATGATGCTGGCATCTGCTTGGTTTCTGGGTAGGCCTCAGGAAGCTTTCAATTATGGCAGATGTGAAGTAGAAGGAGGCACATCTTACAGAGCTGGAGCAAGGGGAAGAGAGAGAAGAGGGAGGTGCTACACACTTTTAAGCAACCAGATCTCATAACTCACTCATTCACTATCATGAGAACGGCCCCAAGAGGATGGCACTAGCCCATTCACAAGAACTCCACCCCATGATCCAATAACCTCCCACCAGGCTCCACCTTTAACACTGGGGATTATAATTAAACATGAGATTTGGGTGTAAACACAGATCCAAACCATATCATTCCATTCCTGGGCCCTCTCAATTCTCATGTCCTTCTCACATTGCAGAATACAATCATGCCTTCCCAACAATTCCACAAAGTCCGAACTCATTCCAACATTAACTCAAAAGTCCAAGTCCAAAGACTCATCTGAGACAAGGCTAGTCTTTTCTGCCTATGAACCTGTAAAATCAACAACAAGTTAGTTATTTCCAAGATTTAATTATGGTGTAGGCATTGGGTAAATACTCCCTTTGCAAAATGAAGAAATTAGCCAAAAGAAAGGGGCTAAGGCTCCATGCAAGTTCAAAACCCAGCAGAGCAGTAATTAAATATTAAAGCTCCACAATAATCTCATTTGACTTTATGTCTTATATTCAGGCCACACTGATGTGAGGGGTGGGCTGCCAAGGCCTTGGGAAGCTCTGCTTTTGTGGCTTTGCAGGGGTCAGCCCTCATGGCTGCTGTCATGGGCTGGCATTGAGTGGCTGAGGCTTTTTTTCCAGACACAGGATGCAAGCTGTTGGTTGATTTACCATTCTGGGGTCTGGAGGACAGTGGCCCTCTTCTCCCAGCTCCACTAGACAGTGCTCCAGTGGGGACTCTGTATGGAGGCTCCACCCCCATATTTCCCCTCTGGACTGCCCTAGTAGATGTTCTTTCCGAAGGCTATACCCCTGCAGCAGGCTTCTGCTTGGATACTCAGGCTTTTCCAAAGCTTATGGCTTGCACTTTCTGAAGCAGCGACCCAAGATGTACCTGGGCCCCTGTGAGCCATGACTGGGGCTGGGGTGTCTGGGACATAGGCAGTAGTGTCCTGCGGTTGCACAGGACAGGGCAGCGGGGCCCGAGGCCTGGTCCATGAAACCATTCAGTCCTCCTACGCCTCTGGGCCTGTGATGGGAGAGCTGCTGTGAAGGTCTCTGAAACGCCTTCAAGGCTTTTCCCCCATTGTCTTGGATATTAGCACTTGGCTCATCTTTACTTATGCAAATTTTTGAAGCCTCTTTGAATTCCTCTCCTACATCTGGACTTTTCTACCACATGGCTGGGCTGCAAAGTTTTCAATCTTTTATGCTATGCTTCCCCTTTAACTATAAGTTTCAGCTTTACATCATTCTTCTAACAGCATAGGCTGTTAGAAGCAGTCAGGCTCCACCTTGAATGCTTTGCTACTTAGAAATTTCTTCCACCAGACTCCCTAAATCATGTCTCTCAAGTTCAAAGTTCCACAGATTCCTAGGGCAGAGACACAATCCAACCAAACTCTTTGCTAAAGCATAACAAAAGTGACCTTTACTCCAGTTCCCAGTAAGTTCCTCATTTCCATCTGAGACCTCCTCAGCCTGGACTTCATTGTTTATATGACTATGACTATGACTTGTTGAATGGTTGTGACATTTTGGTTGTCACAAATTTGGAAATTCCCAATTTTCCCTCCTGTTCCTGTCTTCTTCTGAACCCTCCAAACTTCTCCATGCTTTGCCTGTTTCCCAGTTCTGAAGCCATTTCCACATTTTCAGGTATCTTTATAGCAATGCCCCACTCCTCAGTACCAATTTTCTGTATTAGTCCATTATTGCACTGCTATAAAGAAATACCCGATACTGGGTAATTTATAAAGAAAAGAAGTTTAGTGAGCTCATGATTCTGCAGGTTGTAAAGGAAGCATGGCAGCATCTGCTGGGGAGGCCTCAGGGAGCTTTTACTCATGGCAGAAAACAAAGTGGGAGTTATGTGGTGGAAGTAGGAGGACGGGGTGTGGGGGGAAGGTGCTACATACTTTTAAACAATCATATCTTGTGAGAACTCACTCACCATCATGAGAACAGCATTGAGGGGAGGGTGCTAAACCATTCATGAAGGATCCACCCCAACGATGCAATCACCTCCCACCAGGCACTACCTCTAACACTGGAGATTACAATTTGACATGATATTTGGTGGGGGCACAGATCCAAATCATACCAATTGCCAACTCAAACTCTAGTGTGAGAGTCATAGGGCCTCCTCAGCAAAATTTAAAGAGATCCTCATGTCCTGCTCCTTGACGAATGACAGGGTTAAAGACCAGTGTCAGGACTCAATTTTATGAGTGACAGATCTTTGAAAAAGGCTGAATTCTTGGCCTTTCAAGTCTTCTATGAGAAAGTTAGGTCCCTATTAGGGAGGAATTGAAACTATGAGATTTGGGATGGAGATAACTGAGTAGATGTACGAGAATAACTGGAATCTCAGATTCGTCTGAACTCTTGAGACTCTCATAGTCTCCCTTGTTGGAATACAGAGTCCTTTGCTTGTTTGACTACTGTGGAGAAGTTGCATGTGATAGAAGTGCTTTCAGGACAATAATGGCCCTCTCAGCATCTGTCCCCATCTCTCTCCCTAGCCAGTAGACCAATACCTCAGGCCAAATCTCGGCATGACTCAACTGGGGAAAAGCTAAGCTTGCTGATAGGGGGGAGGAATTATATGCAAAAGGAGCTACAGAGCCTGTCAAGATCCAGGAGAGTATGCCTGGGAGTGAATGTGAGTGTGCTGGATTAAGGGAGATGGAATTTAAAGCTAAATAAGGAGTATTTTTAAAAAATGGGATACTCTCTTTTGATACAGGATTTAACATTCTGGCAAAGACCCTGGAAAGCCAATTCTAATGTTCTGCTGAGATGGGTCTTGGAAACTTGGAAAAAGTGATGACCCCCATTAAATTGACTAGGAATGCCAGAATGGTTATGGCTGACTTTGGAGAAGTTGCAATGAAGCCTCTCCCTCAGCTTATACCTATGATCTTGTGGAAGGTTTCCTACAGTCAGCTGGTAAATATGGGAAAACTTGAGCTTGGTTTATGGATGGTTAGTCTGGTATATTGGTGCAAGTGAAAACTGACAGCTGTTGTACTTCATCCCCACTCAAGAGTGGTTTTAAAAGACCGTGGTAAAGAGAAATTCTGGCTGTGGGCAGTGCAAATGATTATCAATTGTGTAAAAGGAGAAGCAGCCGAAGGTAAGAATATATACGGATTCATGAGCTGTGGCAAATGGTTTAGCTGATTGGTTGGGGCCTGGAATAAGCAAGATTGTAAGGTAGGAGACAAGGAGTTTTTATGTAGCGACATGTGGATGGACATATGGGAGTAGGCATGAAGTGTGAATTTCTTGGTATCACAGGCTAGTTAGTATAAAACAGAAAGCATCTACTAGGCAAGAGTCATTAACAAACCAAGTGGACAGAATAATTGGCTAAGTTATTCCGAATTTGGCCACCACAGCACTTTTGCAATGAGCTAATGAATGGAGTAACTAAGGTGGGAATACGAGGGACTTGTATGAACCCATTAGCATGGGGTCTCTCACATTCAGGCTGATGTAGCTGCTGTGGCTGAATGATTGGCCTATCAACAAGAGTCTTATGCTGAATTCCTGAGATGGCAATATCCTCAAGGTAAGCACCCACGTACTGGGTGACAAATTGACTACATTAACTCCCTTCTACTGTGGAAAGGGCAACAATTCATTTTGAATAGATACAGATTCTAGTTATGGGTTTGTCCTTTCCACCCATAGAGTCTCAACCAGAACCACTATCTAAGGGCTTAGAAAATGTTTGACTCACAAACATGGGATCTTGCATAACATCACATAGGATCAAGGGACATGCTTCACAGAAAAAAAGGTGTGACAGGCAGCTTGCGACTGTGGGGTTTGGTGATCATACAGAAGCTACTGGATTCAAAGCATCAGCTGAGGCCTGCAGGAAACAAATACTGAGATGGAGCGGGAGTACAAAATGGTATTGTATGGGGGAATGCCTTTGAAAGATTAAAGGGAGATGCAACAAAATTGGACAGGGAAAGATTTTAGACTGGGATTCAATCTGACATCTGTGAAAAGAGGGGAGGAAGAAGGATTGGGAAGGAAAGCAAGACTCAGACCATAGTGTAGACCTTACAAAATCAATGAGAGCCCTAGAGAAATGGTTGCCCTTTAGATCCCACACTGGGCAGAGATGCTTTGTTGCTGGCTGCTGGCTGCCAAGGAAAAGTGTAGCCTTGACTCAAAAGCTGAGGCAGAGCTTAAAGACATTAACAGCTGGAGGTTATTACCTAAATGCCCTCCTTGCAGCTGAGGAGCCTGTTATTTCTTGGAGGGAGATTTGAGCTGCACGCTTCTGTAGCTGCCACAGCCTATGCCTTGTGCCATGTGGATCCACATGTTCAAGGGGCAGCTGTTTCAGGGTTCTAGTGGCCTCTCTTCATGAGGGGAATTTAGAGAGGGAAAGGTAGTGGGATGATCTATTGCCCTAATAGCTGCAGTTGGTCTTGGGGCTGTGACTGGTACTCAAGTTTTTCTTTTATAAAATCCATTCTAAATTCCCTTGCTTTCAGGTACTATTTCTGTTGGCCTCAGTGGCTTACCTGGTGGGATGACCAAACTCTTCATTCCTGAGGAATCTGAGTCCCTGATAATTCTATCTTTCTCATGTTGGACTGTTGCCGTTGTCTACTCACAGTTGAAACAGGGCAAAGGAGTACCAAGAGATGTGAATTCAGGTGAATTCCACACATATTTCTCCTTTCCTTCACCTCCACCTGATAGTCTATTAACCCTGCCACAATAGTGACTACTTTTCTTGTCTATTATTCCCTGGACACAAAAAGTTCAAAGTGCCCAGGTTGCAGTCATAGCTTTTAGTTGAATAAGACCTTTGTTTTGTTCCCTGGCAAGAATGTGCCCTCATTGTGGACCCAAAGAGCCCAAAGAGCCCAAAGTTGTGGGAACAGGAAGCATTAAATGCCCAGTGGGACACTGGGACTGTAAGTGGGGCTATTTCTGTTTCTATGCCTTGGTTCCTGGATTCATATATTCTTATTGGGACATAGAGGTCTCTAATTCAGTGTGTATCCTACATCCTATGGGATGACACTCCACCTTCACAGAGTATTGCCTCTGAGATGGCACTGCAGCTTAAGGGGTCCCTTACATAGGGCAGGGGTGAAGCTCATGGTTGAATACAGTAAGTTTAAAGAAAAACTACGTGTAGAGAACAGAGCTTCCAGTTTCTCCTTTCAGAACAGACTGATTCTCAGGACACCTACAGCCAGGGGGGAGATGAAGAGTTTCTTGTTAAAAGGTGCATGTATACATTGGTATTTGGGACTATCTCAATGAATATACAGCTGTCTGCTGATGGAGAGATCTCTTTTAAAACCAGATTATCTGATGTTTGAGCATTTAAAAAAGAACACTAGAAGACATTTGATAGATATGATGGAGAGTGTGGGAAAAAATTAAGCATAGTACATAGAAAATGAAGGAAATAGAATTTTTAATGCTACTTACCACCTTGTAAATTTAATTATTTATTGTGCTTACTGTCTTCTATTGGAATGTCAAAGCCAAGGGGCCAGTGATCTTTGCTTGTTTGTTCACAATTGTATCCTAAGCGCTTAGAATAGAGCCTGGTACATAGGGGAGTTAAAGAAATACCAGTTGAACAGACGAACATTTTAAGCAAACATAAACAAAAATACAAGCAATTATTAGCTCTGGGAGAATTTATATATAAATGAAATCAAACTACATTAAACTCAAATTCAATAGTCATAGAATATAATACTATAAATCATGATTTTAATATTTATATTATAACAATAAAACATATAGTAGAATATAAATATATAATTATATAAAATATAAAAAAATTTTATAATAAATAAAATTAATATAATTTTAGTATTTATATCATAATTATAATAAATTATTAATTTGATTAGATAATATATGGTTTTAGTATGATTATTATCATAAGTTGCATATTAGATTGCACATTTTAATATATAAAATATAATGATACAATTATACAAGGTTTATATAACAAAAGAAATTAATTAATAATATACTTAACTCTAGTAAAATACTTTTACAAAATTCTATTTAAATTTTTTTTTTGAAATTAGCAGGTCAAATTGTATGTAGTTGCTATACGCAACATGATATTTTGAAGTATATATACCTTGTGGAATGGTTAAATCTAACTACTTAACATATTTTTGTAGTAAGAATACTTAACATTCACTTTTTTAGCTCTTTTCTAGAATACAATATATCATCATTGACTATAGTCCCTATGCTGTACAGTAGATCTCTTGAGCTTATTTCTCCTATCTAAATGTAATTCTCTATCTTTTGACCAATATCTCTCCAACACCACCCTTATGCTTGCCCCAGCCTTCGGTAACAACCATTCTACTTTCTATTTCCACGGGGTCAACTTTTTTAGATTCCACATATGAATGAGATAATGCAGTATTTGTTTTTCTGTGTCAGGCTTATTTCACTTAATGTCCTCTAGGTTCATCCATGTTGTTGCAAATGACAAGATTTCTTTCTTTTTGTGGCTAAATAGTATTCCATTGTATGTCTATACCACATTTTCTTTATCTGTTCATATATTGATGGATGACACTTGGGTTGATTCCATATCTTGGCTGTTGTGGATAGTTTCTGTAATAAACATATTTGGAGATTTGTGAAAAGAAGGTAAAAGTTTAAGAGCGCTAACTCATCACTTACCATATTTTGAAGTAAATAGGTATTATTAAAAAAAATTAGAAAATAGCAGAATAAACCTATTATTTAGGAACATGGAAGCAAATATCAGAAGAAACACTTTAAGTGGTTAAAAGTATTTGGTCCTGGAAACTCCAGTGGACATTTGGGAGAAGAGAGAGAAATGAGTGTTGTTTCTCATTATGAGCCTTTTAGTATATCTGATTTCTTTAACTGTGTGTATTACTTTGATACAAGTACCAATTTATTTAATCAATTCTCTGAACATTTAAGGAAGGCACTGTGTAGTTTTTGTGATCATCTCAGACTTATTCTAGAATTGTATTAATGACAGGGGAATCAGTCCTGGGACTGGTTTATGCCCTATTATGCTTTGCAGATCTAGGAGATCTTCTTGGTATCTGAGTGCATAAGATAGTGGGTACAGGAGTAGAGGTTCTGGAAGGTGTCAGTGGAAGCCTGAACCTTTGATAGTAGCCTGGGAGCTGAGAAAAATGTTTGCAGAAATCTTCCCAAAAGTGCTAGTGATATATGTTCATAGAATGTATAGCCACCACGAAGGACATGGGAGTTGAAAGACACCAAAGTTGCGAATTCCTTAGAGAATTAAAAAGGAATCATGTAGATAAGTAGCCTGAACTTTCTGAGACCTATGTTGTCCTAAGAATCTATTGATTCTGCACTACAATTTGCAGCAGATGATTTTGAGTAGAGCCTAATACGATGATCTTTTCTTTCCTAATGTAGATAACAATTTTCAAGTTGAAATAAGAGTCAAGTAGTAGAATAGGATGCACATGGACAAGTTTACATCCATAATGACCATTGTTTTGTGGAGCTCCTACTTCAGGTTTTGCTGCATTCTGTGTTCAATACATATTTATAAGAGGACTGACATTGTTATACCTTAATAAATCTTACTTCTCCAGGGATTGATATTCCTAAATATAGTAAGAACAGTTCCAAAACAACACCTGAATAGGCTCTCTTTCAAAGATTTGCAAATGTGACTGTAACAGAGAAGCATATAGAATTTCTTCCAATACCAAGAGTTAAGATTGGCTTTCATTTTACCACTAAATTTGCTTATAGGAATATATTGATTAATTTGTGTTTGTCCATGGAAATTAAATCGATGCTATTGAGAAATGCCAGAATATATATTTTATATTCTATTTCTTTGAAAACGAATTCGCAGAAAAGGTCCTAGGGATGGACTTTCAGGGCAAGTATAAAGGTAGAGATTGACACATGTTCAAATACTTGCTTATGTACTATCAGTGCTCTGCCCACGTACCAGGGTCAATTCCATTTACTTGTGTACTGCCTCCTTAGTGCTTTCCCTCAGAAGGGCTGTCTTCAGGCTGCTGGAAATGGCTTTGTTTTTGTGCAAAAGAGAGCAGAGAGTGCCTGGGTATTTGGCTTCCCAGAGCCAGTCCTTAACCAATGACTGACAGGTGCAAGGTAATAAACACTCCAACTTCCTCGCCCTTGATGGGACAGCAGCCTACACTATCTCAAGAGGTCCCTGTGGAATTGAGCTAAGCTACATTCTCAAAGAGTTGGCTTGAAATCTCACCCTTGAAGAGCTTTTTATCCTATCATGTTTCCTTTCCCCACTTCCCTACTGTTTGCTCCCTGAAATACTTCTCAGTAAATCAGTTTTATGTGAATCTGCATCTTAGGATCTGCCCCTGGGACCCCACCTCAGACACTTACCATATGGAATAGGAATTGTACTGTAGTTCTGAATACATTTTTATTCTCTGACTTTTCTCTTACAACAGTATTGCTTCTTTTTATTTCCCCACAAAAATTGTTCAATGGCGCTTTACAGGGTTTGAGATAGGCATGCACTTTTGAAAATTCATAGCATATTTGACTAAATCTCCATTTTTTCCTATTAGCAGGTTATTTGCTAATAAAAAGAAACTCAAGTTATTTTTATACTTGAGAAGGGAATTCCTTTCTCCTTAGCATTCAGATTCATGAATCTGTTTTGTAAACAAGTTGCTTCCTATGGCATAATTTATTTTAGTGGGTTGAAAATAGCACTAAAAATATATCTGGTAGCTGCATAAAGCTATAAATATAAGAAGAAAAGGGAAAAAAATGAGAGGTGGGGGAAGGATGTGAATATAGAATCTACCATGTAGCACACACTGTATATGCAATCTGAAGGATGAGAAGTGAAGGAATTTGCCCCAAGGTCACACAGACAGTGACAATCCAGACAGGGATTTAAACCAGAATAGAACAGAAATGAGTGAAATTAAGTTCCTTTGTGTTCTAGGAAAAACTGCACTCTTACATTTTACGATAATATTACTTTTATTGTCTTCATGCAACACATCAGTCTTGGTTTAATGCTACTGGCTCATTTTCTATAGTATTTCTATAGGATTTCTTTGGCCTTTCCAGGTTTTTCCATTCTCATAGCCAAAGTGCTGTGAGGTATTAGTGGACTGCTGCTACCCCCTCTGCTCACTCCATTTTTGCACAGGAGGATCGGCATTGGCTCTTTTTAGTGGGGTGTGTTGTGTTATGTCTTTGTCACCAGAACACAGCTGTGGTTTCCCAATTGCTTTTTCTACAACATTAAATATTTTTTTTATTATAGTCCTACAGGCTCTCCATCAGTGGATGGAAAGTACCTTTTTGCCAGTTGCTATCAACACCCATTTGCTTTGGCACTTGTGTTTAGCTTAGGAGGATAGACTGATTTGTCTTTAATCCATATACAAGCCAAACTTAGGCTTTGGACACCTCCTTATCCTTCATTCCCTCTTACTCTGCTGGAGGATCCATGTGCTGTTTCCTTGTGACATACACCAGGCCCCAGAATTTGAATCCTTACCAGTAGAGAGAAGACTGTGTTCATCTATCCAGTCCCCACTCACAGAAGTAGCTGAGTGTCTCCGAATATCTGTAGATGGCTTTCTTCTATATGTTTTCCTCTTGTGAATATTTATGTGTTATTTATCCTCCTCAAGCCCACTATTACTTGGTCAAACTTCCAGTTTCCTTGTAGCTTTCTGCCATTTTGATAATTTTGTGTTGATTTTAAATGAAATGTCAGAGTTCAGAGTTTAGAACAGGAAGCAACTTCAGAGGTTATCTAATTCAACCCTATTTAATTTGTCCAATTCATGATGTAAATTATTTTTGAATTACAAAAGTCATATGTTTTTGAGTTCAGAAAACTTTGAGAACAGAAAGGAGAAAATAACAAAGATCATGTGTAGACGTATTTTGCGTGTGAGAAGGACATGAATTTTGGGGGCCAAGGACAGAATGCTGTGGCTTGAATGAATCCCCTTCCAAATTCAGGTGTTGAAACTAAATGGCCAATATGATGGTATTAAGAAGTGGAGCCTTTAAGAGGGATTAGGCCATGAGGGATCCTCCCTTGTGAATAGGACCACATAAAAGAGGTTTTATGTAATAGTCTGCTCTCTTGCCCTTTTGCCTTCTGCCATGTGAGGATGTCATAGACCCTCACCAGACAATGAACCTGCTGGTGTACTGATCTTAAGATTCCCAGTCTCCAGAATTGTGAGAAAATGAATTTCTGTTCTTTATAAATTACCCAGTCTCAAGTATTCTGTTATAGCAGCACGAAACAGACTAAGACAGTATGTAGTATTACTGTCTGGTAGTAACCGCTGCTAATATTTTCATGTATACACTTTTAAAAATATTGTGTTATGTTTGTAATTTAAAAAATATTGGGGCTGAGGCGGGACAATGGTATGAACCCAGGAGGCAGAGCTTGCAGTGAGCCGAGATCATGCCACTGCACTCCAGCCTGGGTGACAGAGCGAGACTGCGTCTCAAAAACAACAAAAAAATTTTTATGGACATTTAATTTTCTTCATTTTTTTCTTTTAAGGTATTTTAATTGAGTATGTTATACGGAAATGCTTACTCATTGTTACAAATGCTAACAATATATATACACTGAAAATTTTCCTTAACCTCTCTTCCTTGCCCATATCCCAAAAATGTTTCTTCTAAACATAATCACTATAATCAATTTAGTCTGCATCCCTTAGTATCTATTTCCCTGTATTTACATATACATATGTACGTATAAAATATTTAGTTTTGTTTTTTATATATTATGTTAATCATGTCATCATCTATGCCTTTGTCTGAAGTTTGCATTCTTCACTTGTAAATGCTTTAGACATCTTTTCATATCAATCTATCATGTAATTCAGGGTCCAGATAGAAAGCAAATGGATCAACTCCAACTAAATAATTTGACTGAATCTTCATAAACTAAATTTTATGGCCATGTACAGGGAAATCATAGGGGAATACCCTGAGATTAGTAATAATAAAGACACTCCTACCACCTCTAGACCAGAACAGGGAAGGGTGGGGAGGAGGTTTTGGGGAGAGGGAGAGGTTGCGAGAGACAGAGAAAAAGAAACAGCAATATATAGAGGAGAGACAGAGAGACAGAGACGAGAGAGTTGTGTGGCATCAGCTGCTTGGCAGGGCTGAGACCTTCAGTGGAGGGAGGCAGTCAGTCTAAACCAATTCCACAGGGAAGGAACCGAGGAAATAAAAAGCTCTCCATCCCTTCCTTTCTATTGTGGACTACGTATTTCTATCCCCCTCAAAATTCATATATTAAAGCCCTAACCTCCAACATGATAGTATTTGGAGATGGCGTTTTGCGGGGGAGGTAATTTGGGTTAGATGAAGTTATAAGGGCAGACCCTCATAATGGGAGTAGTGCCCGTATACGAAAAGAGAAAGAGAGACAGGTATTGCACTCTTTCTCTTCATGTTGCATGGACTGAAAAAAACACAATGGAGCACACAGCAAGAAGGTGGCTGCCAGGTGCAATGGTTCTTCCTGGTAATCCCAGCACTTTGTGAGGCTGAGGTGGGAGGATCCCTTGAGCCCAGGAGTTTGAGATCAGCTTAGGCAACATAGTGAGACCCTCATCTTTACCAAAAAAAGAAAAAGAATCAGCCAGGTATGGTGGCTCACACCAGTAGTCTCAGCTACTCAGGAGGCTGAGGTGAGAGGACTGGTTGAGGCTGGGAGGTCGAGGCTGCAGTAAGTCATGACTGCACTACTGCACTCCAGCCTGGGTGACAGAATGAGACCTGTTTCAAAACAAAAACAAAACAAAACCACAAAAACAACAACAAAAAAGATGCCATCTGCACATCTGCAGGCCAGGAAGAGAGTCCTTACCAGAAACCAAACCCCACCAAATCTTGATCTTGCACTTTCCAGCCTCCAGAACTATGAGAAAATAAATTCCTGTTGTTTAAGCTACCCAGTCTGTGGTATTTTGTTATAGTAGCTTGACTAGACCAAGACACCCTCTTTGATCTTGGAGGGAGATTCTAATTGGCTGAACAGAGTCAGAAGTTGGAGAGAAAAGGAGTATGATGATGCCATCCATATACGTCAATCTTCCAAGGAACAGTACTGGCATGTTCTTATAGATTTGTTAATTCTTTCAACACATCCTCAGTGCTTCTTTATGACAGACATTGTTCCACGGTCAAGGGAATAAGGTCAAAAAAGTCATTGTCCTTCAGGAGTTCATATTTTATTGGAGTTGGTGTGCCATAGAATACAAAGTAGTTCCTAGCTAGCACATACCAGAGTTTGTTAATCCATTACTGATAGGAATTTATGCTGTTTTAATTTTTCCTTATTTATGCAGTGTTGCTTGAATTTTCTTGTTTGTGCATCTTTCTGCATATGAAAAAATACTTCTTTCAGGTAGATACTAAGAGGTAGAATTGCTGGATTTAAAGAAATATGCATATTTAATATTAAATGGCAGATTTAAATTACACTTCTACTAATGGGATGTAAGTATACTTATTTCCCCTCATTCAACGACAGTTATCATTCTCTCAAAGTTTTGTCAATCTTTGGGAAGCAGGGATAGTAGGTAATTATTGAGTTTGAATCTTCCTGATTACTGGTGAGAATTAGAACATTTTAATATATTTATGGCTATCTGAATTTCCTCTTTTGTGAATTGCCTTGCCTGTTCATATCCTTTGGCTGCTGTCTCTTTTTTTTTTTTGAGATTCATTGTCGTTTAAATTTATTTCTAAGCATTCTTTATATATTTTATGCTATATTCTAAGTCTTGTTCTGTTTGCTGTAGTAACACTGTTTACTTAGTGTCCCATTAGGTCATGTTTTTGCTTGGGGCCACTCCGAATATCCTGGTCTGGTATTCCTCCTATGTCCACCAATGTTTGATTGAGCTCATGTTGTAATTACTCCTGTTAATACTTTATCTCTTTCTGACACCTGATCTCTAAGGACTGGGGGTCTATGCCAGTGGGTGGAATATACCTGTAGCTTTTCTCCCAGGAATGTAACTCCCCTGTTTTTCCTGGGTATTGCTAGTCACCTGGAGCTCATATCTGTCCTAATACTCTGGCTAACATGGCCCACCTCACTGCTCAAGTCTGGTGGCAGATGCCTTTGCTGCTGAGGCTGGACGTGGGGAGGGGCAGGCTATCTGATTACTCCTGCTGAAAGGTCCTGACCAACCACTCTCCCAGCTGCTGATGGACCCTTCTACTCTCTCTAATTGGTTTTCTGAGCCAGATGTTCCCTGGAGTCATTTCTGCCTTTTATGCCTGCCTTTTTTTCTGGGTGTGTTATGCGTCATAGTTTTTCCATTTTCCTCTAATCCCATTTGCCTGTGTCTGTCAGGGATTCCTCATAAATTTAAGTGCCCAAGAACACTCCTTCTTGTTTATCAGGGCTATTACAGAATTTATATATATTTTTATATTCTGTCGTGACCAGAGATTTGCAGTCAGAGGAAGAAGGCTGGAACATGATCTAGCCCAGGGATTGCCAAACATTTTCTGTAAAGGGCCAAATAGTAAATACTTTAAGCTTTGCAGGCAAGATGGTTTCTGTCACAACTACTCAACTCTGCCTTTGTAGTGCAAAAACGGCAAATGATGAATGGACGTGGCAGTGTTCCGATCGGCCTGATTTACGGAACAGGACAGAATTTGAACCAAAGGCCCTAATTTGCAGACAACTGACCTAGATCCCTTTCCCTTTATGGAAGAGATGAAGAATCTGCACCTAGAGGAGGCTGAAATATTTGCCCAAAGCTACTCAGCTAGTGTGAATGGAAGAACTAGGTTGATCACCTCATCTGCTTACTCATCTGTGATCTTTCCTCCACTTTGCTGTTTTTACAGGGTTAAAAAGACGCCTAAACAGATCTCAGTTCTCCCAGAGCCTTGGAAACAGTGAAGTTACCTTCAGTTTCTTCTACTTTTTGTTCTGTGACTTAAAGGCAAATAAAGTCCAGGTTAAGTTACTTAACTATGGCGCTCACTGCTGTTGACAAAATGATTCAAATTCTGTAAAATATTTGAAAAGATTTGTTCTGAGCCAAATATAAGTTACCAATGGCCTGTGACACAGCCCTCAGGAGCTCCTAAGAACATGTGTCCAAGATGGTCAGGGCACAGCCTAGTTTTAGACATTTCAAGGAGACATGAGACATCAATCAAATACATGTAAGATTTACATTGGTTCAATCTGGAAGGGCAGGATAACTCAAAGTCGGGGGCAGGTGGGAGGGGTTTCCAGGTCATAGGTAGATTTAAAAATTATCTGATTGGCAGTTGGTTGAAAGATTTATTATCAATAGAAAAGATTGTCTGGGTTACTACAAGGGGTTGTGGAAACCTAGGTTTTATCATGCAGCCGAAGCCTCCAAGTAGCAGACTTCAGGGAGAATAGATTGTAAATATTTCTTTTTTTAAAAAAATTTTTAAGTTCTGGGATACATGTGCAGAATGTGCAGGTTTATTACATAGGTATACGTGTGCCATAGTGGTTTGCTGCATCTACGACTGACCTATCCTCTAATTCCCTACCCTTGCTCCCCACCCCCCAGTAGACCCTGGTGTGTATTGTTTCCCTCTCCTGTGTCCATGTGTTCTCATTGTTCAACTCCCACTTATGAGTGAGAACATGTGGTGTTTGGTTTTCTGTTCCTGTTAGTTTGCTGAGGATGATGGCTTCCAGCTTCATTCATGTACCTGCAAAGGACATGATCTCATTCCTTTTTTTTTTTTTTCATTTTTTGAGACGGAGTCTCGCACTGTTGCCCGGGCCGGCATGCAGCAGTGTGATCTTGGCTTGCTGCAGCCTCCGCCTCCCAGGTTTAAGTGATTCTCCTGCCTCAGCCTCCTGAGTAGCTGGGACTACAGGCCCATGCCACCACGTCCGGCTAATCTTTGTATTTTTAGTAGAGATGGGGTTTCACTATGTTGGCGAGGATGGTCTTGAACTCCTAACCTCATGATCTGCCCACCTCAGCCTTCCAAAGTGCTGGGATTACAGGTGTGAGCCACTGCACCTGGCCCCTTTTTATGGCTGCCTAGTATTCCATGGTGTATATGTACCACATTTTCTTTATCCAGTCTATTATTGATGGGCATTTGGGTTGCTTCCATAACTTTGCCATTGTAAATGTTGCTGCAGTAAACATATGTGTGCATGTGTCTTTATAGGAGAATGATTTATATTCCTTTGGGTATATGCCCAGTAATGGGACTGATGGGTCAAATTGTATTTCTGGTTCTAGCTCCTTGAGGAATTGCCATACTGTCTTTCACAGTGGTTGAACTAATTTACATTCCCACCAACTGTAAAAGCGTTCCGATTTCTCCACAGCCTTGACAGTATCTATTGTTTCTTGACATTTTAATAATCACCATTCTGACTTGGGTGAGATGATATCTCACTGTGGTTTTGATTTGGATTTCTCTAATGATCAGTGATGTTGAGCTTTTTTTCATATATTTGTTGGCCTCATAAATGTCTTCTTTTGATAAGTGTCTGCCTTTGCCTACTTTATGATGGGGTTGTTTTCTTCTTGTAAATTTGTTTAAGTTCGTTATAAATTCTGGATATTAGACTTTTGTCAGATGGGTAGCTTGCAAAAATTTTCTCCCATTGTGTAGGTTGTGTGTTCACTCTGATGACAGTTTCTTTTGCTGTGCAGAAGCTCTTTAGTTTAGTTGGATTCCATTTGTCAATTTTGGCTTTCGTTGTAATTGCTTTTGGCGTTTTCGTCATGAAGACTTTGCCCATGCTATGTTCTGAGTGGTATTGCCTAGGTTTTCTTCTAGGGTTTTTATGGTTTTGGTTTTACATTTAGGTCTTTAATCTATCTTGGGTTAATTTTGTATAAGGTGTAAGGAAGTGGTCAAGTTTCAGTTTTCTACATATGGCTAGCCAGTTTCCCCAGAATCACTTATTGAATAGGAGATCCTTTCCCCATTGCTTGTTTTTGTCAGGTTTGTCAAAAATCAGATGGTTGCGATGTGTCATGTTATTTCTGAGGTCTCTATTCTGTTCCATTGGTCTATATGTCTGCTTTGGTACCAGTACCATGCTTTTTTGGTTACTGTAGCCTTGTAATATAGTTTGAAGTCAGGTAGTGTGATGCCTGCAGCTTTGTTCTTTTTGCTTAGGATTATCTTGGCTATATGGGGGTCTTCTTTGATTCCATATGAAATTTAAAGTAGTTTTTCTAATTCTGTGAAGAATATCAATGGTAGTTTGATGGGAATAACATTGAATCTATAAATTACTTTGGGCAATATCCATTTTCACAATATTGATTCTTCCTATCCATGAACATGAAATGTTTTTCCATTAGTTTGTATCCTCTCTTATTTCCTTGAGCAGGGATTTGAAGAGGTTCTTCACATCCCTTGTTGGTGTTCCTAGGTATTTTATTCTCTTTGTAGCAATTGTGAATTGCATTTCATTCATGATTTGGTTCTCTGCTTGTCTATTGTTGGTGCAAAGGAATGCCTGTGATTTTTGCACATTGATTTTGTATCCTAACACTTTGCTGAAGTTGGTTATCAATTTAAGGAGTTTTGGGGCTGTGACGATGGGGTTTTCTAAATATAAAATCATGTTGTCTGCAAATAGAGACAATTTGACTCTCTTTCTTCCTATTGAATACCCTTTATTTCTTTGTCTTGCCTGATTGCCCTGACCAGAACTTCCAATACTATGTTGAATAGGAGTGGTGAGAGAAGGCATCCTTGTCTTGTACCAGTTTTCAAAGGGAATGCTTCCAGCCTTTGCCCATTTTATATTATATTGACTGTGGGTTTGTCATAAATAGCTTTTATTATTTTGAGATATGTTCTATCAATACCTAGTTTATTCAGAGTTTTTAACATGAAGGGATTTTGAATTTCATCAAAGGCCTTTTCTGCATCTATTGAGATAATCATGTGTTTTTTGTCTTTGGTTCCGTTTATGTGATGGATTATATTTATTGATTTGCATATGTTGAACCAGCCTTGCATCTCAGGGATGAAGCTGACTTGATCTTGGTGGATAAGCTTTTTGATGTGCTGCTGGATTTGGTTTGCCTGTATTTTATTGAGGATTTTTGCATCGATGTTCATCAGGGATATTGGCCTGAAGTTTTCTTTTTTTGTTGTGTCTCTGCCCGATTTTGGTATCAGGATGATGCTGGCTTCATAAAATGAGTTAGGGAGGAGTCCCTCTTTTTCAATTGTCTGGAATTGTTTCAGAAGGAATGGTACCAGCTCCTCTTTGTACCTCTGGTAGAATTTGGCTGTAAATCCATCTGGTCCTGGGCTTTTTTTGGTTGGTAGGCTATTAATTACTACCTCAATTTCAGAACTTGTTATTGGTCTATTCAAGGATTTGACTTCTTCCTGGTTTAGTCTTCGGAGGTTGTTTGGGTCCAGGAATTTATCCATTTCTTCTAGATTTTCTAGTTTATTTGCGTAGAGGTGTTCATAGTAGTTCAAACTACTACTCATGGTAGTGTGTATTTCTGTGGGGTCAGTGGTGATATCCCTTTTATCATTTGTTATTGCATCTATTTGATTCTTTTCTATTTTCTTCTTTGTTAGTCTAACTAGAGATCTATCTATTTGGTTAATTTTTTCAAAAACCAGTTCCTGGATTCCTTGATTTTTTTGGAAGTATTTTTGTGCCTCTGTCTCCTTGAGTTCTGCTCTGATCTTAGTTATTTCTTGTCTTCTGCTAGCTTTTGGATTAGTTTGCTCTTGTCTCTCTAACTTTTTAATTGTGATGTTATTGTGTCAATTTGAGATCTTTCTAGCTTTATGATGTGGTCATTTAGTGCTATAAATTTCCCTCTTAACACTGCTTTAACTGTGTTGCAGGGAGTTTGGTATGTTTTCTGTTTATTCTCATTGGTTTCAAATAACTTCTTGATTTTTGCCTTAATTTCATTATTTACCAATGAGTCATTCAGGAGCAGGTTATTTAATTTCCATGTAATTGTGTGGTTTTGAGTGAGTTTCTTAATCCTGAGTTCTAATTTGTTTGCACTGTTGTCTGAGAGACTGTTATTATTTCAGTTCTTTTGCATTTGCTAAGGAGTGTTTTACTTCCAATTATGTAGTAAATTTTAGAATAAGTGCCATGTGGCCCTGAGAAGAATGTATATTCTGTTGATTTGGGGTAAAGAGTTTTGTGGATGTTTATTAGGTCCACTTGATCCAGAGCTGAGTTCAGGTCCTGAATATCCTTGTTATTTTTCTGTCTCATTGATCTGTCTAATATTGAGAGTGGGGTGTTAAAGTCTCCCACTATTATTGTGTAGGAGTCTAAGTCTCTTTGTAGGTCTCTAAGAACTTTTTAATGAATCTGAGTGCTCCTGTATTGGGTACATATATATTTAGAACAGTTAGCTCTTCTTGTTGAATTGTTCCTTTTACCCTTATGTAGTGCCTGTCTTTGTCATTTTTTATCTTTGTTGGTTTAAAGTCTTGTTTTGCCAGAGACTAGGATTGCAACCCCTGCTTTATTTTGCTTTCCATTTGCTTGGTAAATTTTCCTCCATCCCCCGCCCCCGCTTTTTTTTTTGAGCCTATGTGTGTCTTTGCCCATGAGATGGGTCTCGTGAATACAGCACACCAGTGGGTCCTGACTCTATCCGATTTGCCAGTCTGTGTCTTTTAATTGAGGCATTTAGTCCATTTACAGTTAAGGTTAGTATTGTTATGTGTGAATTCGGTTCCTGTCATCATGAATGGTATCTGGTTATTTTCCACATTAGTTGATGCAGTTTCTTCATAGTGTCATTGGTCTTTATGTTTTGGTGTATTATTGCAGTGGCTGGTATCAGTTTTTCCTTTCCATGTTTCGTTCTTCTTTCAGGATCTTTTGCAAAGCAGGCATGGTGTTAACAAAATCCCTCACAGCATTTGCTTGTCTGGAGAGGATTTTATTTCTCCTTTGCTTATGAAGCTTAGTTTGGCTGCATATGAAATTCTGGGTTGAAAATTCTTTTCTTTAAGAATGCTGAATATTGGCCTCCAGTCTTTTCTGGCTTGTAGAGTTTCTGCTGAGCGGTCTGCTGTTAGTTTGATGGGCTTCCCTTTGTAGGTGATCTGGCCTTTGACTGCCCTTAGCATTTTTTCCTTCATTTCGACCTTGGAGAATCTGATAGTTATGTGTCTTGGGGTTGATATTCTCATGGAGTATCTTAGTGGTGTTCTGTTTCCTGAATTTGCATGTACTCTGAGTCATATAGGGAGAAATAATTGGAGGTAGTTAGAGGTAAAGTGGGTCTGAAGTTACAGAAAAAAAAGAAACTCAGTTTCTTCTACTATACTTTTAAAACAGGAACATCGCTGTGACCAAATGTGTGTGGCGTTTTTCCTATACACCAAGGAGGCAATCAGTTCTCAGCAGATTCTCCAGTGGACACGAGGTGAGTGTCTAATTCAGTTTAATTGTGATACTATCAACTAGAAGGTCAAACAAGTTGAGGACTCGGTCCCACAAGATTGTCCTCTACTTCAGATGCCAGTTGTAAGTCTGGGCCTGCAGAACTTCTGGCCAATTGTCTATAATTTGGGGTTCCCATAACCTCTTCCTAGGGTTCAATTAATTTGCTAGAATGGCTCATAGAACTAAGGGAAACACTTCATTTATGTTTACTCATTTATTATGAAGGATATTACAGAGGATACAGATGAACAGCCAGACGGAAGAGATGCAAGGCATGTGATAAGGGTGCAGAGCTTCCATGCCTTCTCTGGGTGTGTCACCCTTTAGGAACCTCTGCATATTCCTTGAAACCTCCCAGAACTCAGTCCTTTTGGGTGTTCATGGAGTCTTCATTACATAGGCATGATTGAGTACATCATTAGCCATTGGTCATCAACTCAACATTTAGACTGTCCTCTCCCCAGAGGTTAGGGGGTGAAGCTTAAAGTCCTAACTCTTTAATCATGTCCTAACTCTTGTTCTTTATGATAACCATTCCCCCATCTAGAAGCTGTCTAGGAGCCGCCAGCCACCAGTCATCTCATTAGCATACAAAAGACACTCATATCACTCTGGAGATTCCAAGGGTTTTAGGAGAACTTTGCCAGGAAATGGGGAAGAAGGTCAAATATATATTTCATCATATCACAGCGGGGGAAATGCTTAAGGAATGAAACTGCTTATTTAAAAAAAACTTCTTCCAAAGCTTCCAAGGCCTTCATTATGCTTTGCCTTTTCTTTTATGACCAAGGAAACCCAAGCTGCACAAGTGATAAGTGTTGAAGTCTGATTTTGACCTCAAATCTTCCCTTCTCTGTGGTAGGCCATTACAAGTCCAGTTCCATGGAAATATATGGCAGCCCAATGGCATAGCAAAGATTGAAACATGACAATAGCTGGATTATATGAAGTGCTCTGTCAATGCTAATAGCTGTTATGTTACTGTCATGTACAGAGGATAAAATATAATTTCTTACCTTTTTTAGGTTCTTAGTTACAGGTACTTAGACAGGCATGAGCGGGCAGGGGCAGGGGAGGGCTTTCCCTCGCCCACTAGGAATGTTGGATGATGGTTTGGTGATTATCACATTGCCTTTCTAAAAGTGATAAATTGGCAGCTGGTGCCAAGGAGAGGTCATTTCCTGATGGTCCACACCTGTTGCCCTGAAGTATTAATTGAATGCAGGTGCCAGGGAGAAGCAACTTTCTGGGCATGCACATTAAGAGACAAAATGGCAGAGTATAACCTTCCAAGGGCACACCACTGGAAAAAGGAAAAAAAACCCTATATGGGCATGTGTACAACTTCCTAAACACACTGCGTGTGCTCATCTCCCAAGGGTAAGGAGGGCACTGTGCATGTGGACAGCCCACCCTAAGAGAAGAATCATGGGAAAGGGGCCAGCTTCTTTCTGGAGTTTTCTCTGTGGATCATTTTCAGTGAACTGAAAATGCTATCATTAAACTTAGGTTTGGTCATAAACAGAACTGGCATTTTCCCCTTCATTTTCTTAGCACATCTGAGACTAAATTTTTCTAAAAATATGTATATTTATTAATTAAGGAAGGTCAGTTTCTAGTTATAGCAGTATGAAGATGATTATGATTTCTCTTTGCAAAGCAAATACTAAACTGGGTGACATTGTCAAAACCAAACACTTAACGGCACTGGAAATTGACCAAAGGTAGACAACAAATTTAGAATAGTTTATTCTGGAAAATGAAAGTATTTCAGCTAAGAACGTCATGCTTATATGGCCTGTGGCTCATCCCATTCCCCTAGGGTTGCTACGTAAAATACCAGATGCCCAGTTAAACTTAAATTTTAGATAAATGGGCCAGGCGCGGTGGCTCAAGCCTGTAATCCCAGCACTTTGGGAGGCCGAGACAGGCAGATCACGAGGTCAGGAGATCGAGACCATCCTGGCTAACACAGTGAAACCCTGTCTCTACTAAAAAAAATACAAAAAACTAGCCGGGCGAGGTGGCGGATGCCTGCAGTCCCAGCTACTTGGGAGGCTGAGGCAGGAGAATGGTGTGAACCAGGGAGGTGGAGCTTGCAGTGAGCTGAGATCCGTCCACTGCACTCCAGCCTGGGCGACAGAGTGAGACTCCGTCTCAATTTAAAAAAAAAAAAAAAATTTTTAGATAAATGGTAATTTTTTTTGGTATAAGTATGTATAAAAAATGGTACATATTTATATTTAAAAATTACTCATTGCTTATCTGGATTTCAAATTTAACTGGAAATCCTTAATTGTTATTATTTTTTACCAAACTAGGTAAACCTCTGTCCACCCCACCCCAACAGCTGGATCAGTAAAGACAAGGGGCTGTCATAGAGGACAGACTTAATTTGAGGTGGGAGGTGGGGGTAAAAACATGTGGGTTTGCCAGCTAAAACTGATGAAACTGGTTGGGAACAGAAAAAATAATTTGCTTTGCAAACTTGAGATTGCAGTTCTTTCTGGGGTGAGTAGTATTAGAAAAGCCAGAAACTTAATGGAAAGATCCTGGAAATGAGATCAGCTCTCCAAACATCCCTGGTTGAATGGAAAACTACACAGATGCATGGGGAGACCTGAGAGAGCTGGGAGAAAAAGTATATCCCAAGGGATACTTAACCGATTGCAAATGTGAGTACATTCCTAGGCCATACACACAAGATCAGCAGAGAGGGTGGAAAGCTTTATGGACTTAAGATGTTTGAGTCTAAGCTCTATTCAAATCATTGACACAGGTGAAACTACTAAGAAGCCAGGGTAAAAAATGAAAATTAAGATTAAAAAACATGTCCAGAGACATCAGTGGCTGCATACCACAGAGAAGGCATATCTTTTTTTTTCTTTTTCCTAATTTTTTGTTCCAGAGGTACATGTGCATGGTTGTTACATAGATGAATTGCATGTTGCTGAGGCCTGGTGTACAAATGATCCTGTCACCAAGGTAATGCGTCTAACACCCCATAGATAAACCTCCAACCCACCCCTGCTTTACCCTCCTCACCTCAAGAAGTCACCACTGTCTATTGTTCTTATCTTTGTGTCCATGTGTATTCAATATTTAGCTCCCACTTTTAAGAGAGAACATGCAGTATTTGAATTTCTGTTCCTGCATGAGTTCATTTAGGATAATGGCCTTCAGGTGCATCCACATTGCTGCAAAGTACATGATTTCATCCTTTTTATGGTTGCATAGTATTCCATGGTATATGTATACCACATTTCTTTGTCTAGTCTGCTGTTGATGGGCATCTTGGTTGATTCCACGTGTAGTATATATGATGATAACAGTATAAGGATGGAGGAGGAAATAAAGCTATAGTGAATCAAATTTGCTGTATTTAATAAAGATTAAGTCAGTGTTAACTTGTAGTAGATTATGATGAGTTAATAATGCATAGTAGGGCTGGGCGCAGTGGCTCATGCCTGTAATCCCAGCACTTTGGGAGGCCGAGGTGGGCAGATCACAAGGTCAGGAGATTAAGACCATCCTGGCTAACATGGTGAAACCCTGTCTCTACTAAAAAAACAAAAAATTAGCTGGACATGGTGGACATGCCTGTAGTCCCAGCTACTCGGGAGGCTGAGGCAGGAGAATCACTTGAACCCAAGAGGTGGAGGTTGCAGTGAGCCAATATTGTGCCACTGCACTCCAGCCTGGGTGACAGAGCGAGACTCCATCTCAAAAAAAAAAAAAAAAAAAAAAAAGCTTAGTAATTCTAGATAAACAACTAAAAAAACAACTAACAAAAAGCTTAAAAAGCAACAGCAGAATCAAAATGATACACTAGAAAATAAATATTTTACACAAAGTAAGGCAGTAAAAAGGAACAGATAAGCAAATAGGACATGAGATATATAAAAAACAAATAGAAAAATGGTAGACAACTCCCAACTATATCAATAGTTTCATGAAAAAGCAGAGATTGGCAGACTGGATAAAAAAGCAGGATCCAAAAATGTGCTGTCTGTAAGAAATTCCCCTAGGGTTGCTACGTAAAATACCAGATGCCCAGTTAAACTTAAATTTTAGATAAATGGGCCAGGCGTGTTTTCAAAGACACAAAACTGGTTGAAAGTAAAGGGATGGAAAAAGATGTACCATACAAACAGTAGCCATAAGAGAGCAGCAGTGACTATACTGATTTCAGACAAAATAGACTTTATGACAAACAATATTACTAGAGAGAATGAGAAATATTTTCTCATAGTAAAGGGTCAAAACATCAGGAAGATACAAATTTATAAGTGATTATACATCTAACAACATAGTATCAAAATACATGAAGCAATAAGAGAACTGAAAGAAGTAATTGATGATTCAGCAATTATAGTTGGAGATTTCAGTAGTCCTCTAAAAGTAATTAATAGAACTACTAGACAGAAAATCAGTAAGAATTTAGAAGACATGAAAACCACTGTCAAACAACTTGACCTATCGGACATATATAGAATACTCCACCCAACGTCAGTAGAATATACATTCTTGTTGTTGTATGTCTAATAACTTTTATTGATTTTCTGCACATTTTGTATAAAACAGTAAAGCCTGAGACCAGTAAGATTTACACCCAGAAATCACTAAGATTTATACTCACTTTTAGAGGACTACTGAAATCCCCAACTATAATGGATAAGTTAGGTCTTCTACTTAGGTTTTTAGTGTGGAGGCATTGAGCCAATCTGGTTTTTATTTAAGCTGATTTTTGGTCTTGTTGCTTTAACTACCATTAATATATAACAGTCTTCAAATCTGTATTAGTCCGTTTTCATGCTGCTGATAAAGGTATACCTGAGACTGGGTAATTTATAAAGAAAAAGAGGTTTAATGGACTCACAGTTCCACGTGGCTGAGGAGGCCTCACAATCATGGCGGAAAGTGAAAGGTACCTTACATGGCAGCAGACAAGAGAGAAAGAGAACCAAGTGTAAGAGGTTTCCCCCTATAAAACCATCAGATCTTGGGAGACTTATTCACTATCATGAGAACAGTATGGCGGAAACTGCTCCCATGACTCAATTATCTCCCACTGGGTCACTCCCGTAACATGTGGGAATTATGGGAACTGCAATTCAAGATGAGATTTGGGTGGAGACACGGCCAAACCATATCAAAACCCCTCCAATGGTAGACTACTGCTACAATGTACTGGTTGTGAATCCTAAGGTGCTAGAGGATTTTTCTCCATGTTTTCTCAGCTTTAAGTAGCCCTGCCTTCTCGAACGACTAAAGGGTCTCTCTATGCTCTTATCTTTCTTATGCTCTATACTGCTATTGTTGGTTATTTGGTGGAAGACTAAAGGTGGGAGTGGATGCGGACTCTTAGTTGTCTTGGTCCAGCCTCACTTGGTTAGGTTCTGGGTACCTGGGTCTCAGAAGTCGTTTTTTTCAACATTCCTTTGCCCATGTGGCAGCCAAACCCTACTTATTATCTATGAAGCACTTGGGGCAGGAGAGAGTTTCATCGTCCTCCTCCAGTGGTAGCTAACCTCTGTTTTCTGTCAGTACAGAAGGCTGGACTCTAGGAGATTTCCTGTCTCTTCCCTAGTGTTAGCTAGCTATTGCTCTACTCTTCCCTCAGCAGCATTGTACCTTTACTGGAGATCAGGGACATGTGAATTGCCCTGTTTCTCCCCCACCACCCCCAGTGGTAGCTTGCTAACACTTGTTACTCTGTGTAAGGTTTATAGTGGAAATACAGAGGTTTCTGAGAAATCTCTTCAGAGTTTATCTTTGACTGGGAATAAGGGAGGAAGGAAGGGTTCTCCACACCTTCCCAGTGATATTGGATTCTATCTATGACCAGAGGCAAGGAATTCTTGCCTGAGCTCTGGAGGCAAGAGGACTTATTGTCCCTCACCCAGGGACCCAAAGCCCTTGATTCCCATTTCAAGCACGGTCTCTCTTCAAGAAATGCAAGCAGATGGGGCTTTGTGTGTCTGTGGACTACTGAGAGTGGGGTAGAAAGAGCGTGTGAGGCAGTGCTGACTTTCTAGTGTTGAGAGGAACCAGGAATCTAAACCATTGTTCCACCCATCTGTGACCTTTAAGGATTTCTTAAAATTTGGTGTTTTCTTCTTACCCTCCCATAAGGTGTTTGCATTTTCATGCTGTGCCTTGTCAACGGTAAGGCCATTCATTCACCTTATCTCTCCTCAGAGTGGCCTGTCATCTGAAATTTAGTGCACTTGTTTGTCTTGCTACCTTAGATGAGCTCAAGGCAAATGGATGATTTTATTGATTGTCCAGCTTTGTTCCTGTTTATGTGAAAGCACATTAATTTGTGGCTTTCTACATCTAAGTGCAAGTGAAACTGAATCCTCCTTTAATTAGTGTCTTCCACTTCCAACTTTCTTCTTGAGTCTCCTCTTCCATCAGTAGCTATCAACTTCTCATTCTTTTTGGAAGAAGATATCATTTGGTCTCTATATAACTGAAAAGAAACTGAAGCCATTAAGATACCTTAGCTCTCCTTCTTAAGAGTTGAGTGCATAAACTTTCTAAAAGTCATATTCGCAGTTTAAAATTTTAGTATTTCAATAGTGCATTGTTAAATAATTGCGGATCATGAGGATCATGAGAAAATGGGGAACATGGTTGTAGATTTTGACTGGCATCTGCTTTTAGTAATTTTAGATTCTTTATAGTTGTTTAATTAGACACCTCATATTGTATAGAGTATGTTTTTCAAAATGTTACAACTTTTTGTATGACTTAGATGTATGCATTATAAGCATCTGGAAGAGAGTGGATGACAGAGCGTTTGGAAGAGTCTGGCTTTAGCCACTACATAAAATTTTATTTGATCTTAATATCAAATGACTTTAAAAATGAAATAAGAAGCTTCCTGTTTTCTAATTTTTAGTTCTTTTGGCATGATACAATGAAAAGAAATCCAAGAAGAGTGCATTGAGTGGGATGATGTAATGTGAAATGCCAACAAAACTAATGACTTAAGAATGGAAAAAATAGGAGGCTGTTTTATAATTCAAATATTAAGAAAAGTAGCTTATTCATTTTGATAGAAGAACAATTTTGGTGATTTTTTTCTTTTAATAACTAATGAGTTAACTTTAGAATTTGTATTTCATCTGGGAGTAACGTCCTGCTTAACAGATAAAGCAAGTAGTTCGCATGAACTTCTGACCAATTTCTAATGCATTAAATGTTTAGAGATGTAATGTTATACCAACAAGCCAACAAAAACCTCACAAAAATGAATCTTAGGAAGAAAATATTTGGTTTAAATGCCCGTAACAATTTGTGGAGGTCCAAATACCAAAGCACAGAGAGGTAAGTGTCTTTGCAAATCAGAGGTTTTATTTGTTTGTTTATTTATTTGTTCTGTACTTCTTTATGAGTCTTACCCACACAACCTCACTTCACCGCCATAGTAATACTGTTGCAGAGAGGAGTGTAGAACCTTCCACATACACAGTTTGATACTGAAACACAAGAGTAACTGTTCGATCCCTGCTATGTGATGGGCAGGCTCAGTGTAAGATGCGGCAAATACAAAGATGAGACACAATGTCTATCAGGAAGTATGCTCTTTTAAACTTTCTGTGTTTGGGTAAAAGTATACATCCATGAAACCACCACCAAATCAATGCCATACACTCATCCATCACCTGGGAGGTTTGATTTAAAACCCACTCTTAAAAGCTCTAGCTCTTCAGTTTTTGTCTGTAAGGCCAAATTACATCTGCATAGAATTCAATCTGGGTGATGATTAGCTGTTTAATGTTGAATTTTCAGGCTTTATTTAGATACAGAATAAACACAATCTTCACATAGGACTTTGTTTTTAAAATTATATATCTCTTTTACTCCCTAGGTTTTATGGAGTCATCTATTACTCCTGCCTACAAATTCTAGGATCTTCCTGAGGAAGATTCTTTTTGGTTTCTGGTTCAGTAACATAGACTGGCCTCGTGAGAACTGCAGGCGGCTCTGCTCATGACCCCCTGGCTTCTCTGATTTTGTTAAGTAGTCAGCTCCTCAGTTTTCTTTTCTTGATCCTCTCTGTCTATTCATTCAAGGTTCTGTCTTGCCCTACTTCTCTTACTCTGTATTTTTATTCCCAGTGGATGCCACCAGTTTCCGTTTTCAATGGATTTTTTAAAATTTTTTAATTTTTTAATTTTTAATTTTATTTTTAATTTTTATTTTTTTTCTATAGAGGTGAGTCTCGCTCTGTCACCCAGGCTGTAGTGCAGTGGTGCCATCTCGGCTTACAGAAAGCTCTGCCTCCCGGGTTCAAGCAATTCTCCTGCCTCAGCCTCCCGAGTAGCTGGGACTACAGGCGCCTGCCTACATGCCCACTAATTTCTTTCGTATTATAGTAGAGATGGGGTTTCACCATGTTGCCCAGGCTGGTCACCAACTCCTGAGCTCAGGCAATCCACCCACCTTGGCTTCCCAAAGTGCTAGGATTACAGGCGTGAGCCACCACGCCGGGCCCAGTAGCTATTTTTATATAGACAACTTTCAAATATTTTTTGTCCAGGGCTTTTTTTTTTTTTTTTCTTCTGACCATCAATTTGCCTAACTGAGATTTCCACTTTGATGTATTATACTCAATTCAAAGTTCCTATTCCCCAAATGAGCTCGTGATCATCAGCTCCAGATTGCTTCTCCTCCAATGTTCTTTCTAACAGTAAATGATTTGCACCACCCACTCAGCAATTCATGCCAGGAACCTAGGAGTGGTCTTTGCTTATCCTTCTTCCTTAATTTCCATGACCGATCATTATCACCACCTCTTAAATAGCCCTGGAATCCACATCTACTTTCCTTTCTCACTGTCACCATTCTAATTTAAGTCAACGTTATTGGTCATCTGCTTCTGCAATAGCTTTCTGTTGAATTCCCTGTATCCAGTTTTGCCACTCTAAAATCAGTTGTCCTCACAGTGGCCAGAATAGTCAGTTTAAAATGAAAACATGATCATATCTCATTTCGTCAGGGTAAGATCCAAACTCCTTATCATGGTCTGTAGGTCCTGCAAACCTGGTTCCCTGCCCGTGTCTCTGGCCTTTCTTGTTACTTACTCCCTTGCTTTCTGTGTTCCAGCTGTATTAGAGTTTTCAGGTCCCTGCGTTCTCATGTTGTTTTTCAGCCAAGTGCTTTTGAATGGTTCCATCTACCCATCATAAAATGCCTTTTATTTCTAGTCTTAGAATTCACTTTCTCTGGGGAATCCTTTTTAAGTCACCAGATGAAGTCACATATGTGCCCCCATAGCATCCAGCATTTGTTCAGTGTGCCCTGTTAGACTGAAGCTCTGTGAGGAAAGGGACTATGTCTTTTTCAGCACTGTATCATAAGCACAAGCAGGGTGCCTGCCATCAATAAATAGCTGTGAATGAATAAATAAATACAGGCAACCAGTTTGATTTGGATGCATAAATATGAATGTTTTGGAGTCATAGGAAATTTCTACCTTCATCACCCTGTACATAATCCATTTGAATCACTCATATTCCTATGGTACCCAGTAGGGCTTAAATGCTTCCCATGTATGCACAGTATAAACCAAGTTTGTGTTGAGAATTTCCTAGAAGGAGACAAGCTTCCTGCTTAGGCATGTGACATGTTCTGGGCTCAGAGAGAAGAACAGCATGATAAGAGAATTTCCAGACCTGTGTGCTCCTCACATTATTAAGTGAATGAGTCCCCAGCTGTAGCTACCCTTCTGAATGAGGCTCTGAGACAACATTCATTTTCAGACACAATACCATGATATAGACTTTTCCTGGCAGGATATTTGCAGTTCTTCCCAGGGATTAGAGACTTTGTCTCAATGTGTCTCAGCTTCAGTAACCCCTGTGATTCCATTCTAATGAGATACATTGAGTATAATGATGCAATTTATTGAGAATTTATTGTGGCACAATAATAATAATACTAACACTAATACCTAGGATTTATGGCATAATTATGTTCCAGGAAGTGTTCTAATCATGTTTCACTTATTAACTCATTTAATTCTTAACTAACCATATAACATAGGTACCATAATTAACCCCATTTTTAGATGAGGAAACTGAGATTAAATAGCTTGCCTGGGGTCATATGGCTATTATTTGGAGGAGCTTGGATTTAAAAAGAATCTGTTGGGAAACAACTTATTTTCTTGAGAATTGGCTCACACTATAGAACAATGAAAGATCAGCCAGCCTCTTTCTTATGTGTTACCCTTGGCCCACTCCCCCATCCCTGGCTAGGCTAGTCTCTCCTTGCGCTCTGACTTCCTCATTTCTGTCCCACTCTTCCTCTCAATCACCCACTTATTGCAGTTTAAAATCTGTGCATTTTAGGGTGAAAGTAGAAAGCTCTGGCCCTGAAGTAGGCAAGGCAGTCTAAGCATGAATCTGTTTTTGAAGGCCTTTAGTCAGCTTAGAAGATAAAGATGGATTTGGTGGAGTGGGAGGGGATTGGAGGCTTAGTGCTTCCAGGATTGAAGGAAGACGCATCTATCCAGGAGCATTTTGAGTACTTCCCTGGCTGGAATGGGGAGAGGTTGGGCACTTAGTGCTTCTGAGGTGGGGAGAAATAGTGCTTGCATGGCGAGCCCACGGAGAGCTGTGGCCTTTAGGGTGGAGGCAAAGGTCTCCAAGGTCAAACTTGGCCCAGAGGCAGCAGAATTGTTGGAAGAACTACCTATACCTAAATGGACTTGGTTTGGGCCAGAAGCAGGTCAATGCTGAGCACACAGGCTGAGGAACAGGCCATTCTTTGTGACCCAGGGCCCATAAAAACTCTGGGTTGTAGCATGGTATAAGGCGTATGGAGGAAGACCTGAAAATTGGCTATTATATTTGCCTGGAAATCATGATTTTACCACTTTGAAAATTATACTGTAAAATATGTTAAAAACTTTATATTCACATGAAGAGATTCATCTGATAAAACCTCAGGTAATCTTTTAAAAAATCCATCTGTTATTTAAATTTCCCTTGTGAAAAAAACTATTTCTTTTTTTAATGTGTTAAACTGAAAGCTGATACACATACACACACACAGACACACACACACACAGAGTCAATTATTTAGTCGTATGTGCACATTTACTATTGAGAAATGTGACGTTACTTGCATCTTGAGTGACCTGAATCCAAATGCCCTTGTTTCAGTAGACCTTGGCTTTTCCTCTTCTTACAGGTTAGTCCGGATGAGTCTCAGCTTTGATAGAAAAGATGGCTAGCTGGCAATTACTGAATACTCATATAATCAGAGGAGAACTTGTGAAATCATCCTGGGAAAACATTCTCTAGAGGATAAGAATTTTGGTAGCAGTTAAATGTCTAGACTCTGGAGTTATTACTGAAGGTAACACTATTTTTCAAAGGCTGTTGTTGCTAAATTTAGTTCAAAATATTTCATGTCAGCCTGTGAGTTTACCTTTAATACAACAGAGTGTGATATGAACAACTGTGAAGTCTTATTTTTATTTAGCTGTATGCAGCCCACATGTAGTTTCCATCAGCCTGAGAAATGCTCCCAGTGTAATTTCCTAGTATTGAATTATCTTAGATCAATCATAACTGTACCTTTTTGAATACGTCTAAGACCAGTCAAGCATCTTTCAGTTTCACACATTAAAAAAAGACAGTTTTTTTTTTCACAAGAGAAATGTAAATAATGGATGGATTTTTAAAAGATTGCTTGAGGTCTTGTGTTATATCAGGTGAATCTCTTAATGTGAGTGTAAAGTCTTTAACATATTTTTAAAGTATAATTTTCAAAGAGGTAAACTGATGATTCCTAAGCAAAAATATAATGAACATGTATCACTGATTTAACTCACTAATTAATGAAGGAGCCAGTTAGATGTTAATATTGGTTCAAAGAACATTTAAGGAGCTAGGGCACTTATGAGCAATTTAATAAAAACATATTAGGATCAGATGGCTGAGTTAGCTGTAAAACTGTTTAATGTACAGCAGGCTGTAAATCTTTGGGGTTATCTGTTCCGTTGAACAGAAATCTACAAGTTAGGGAAAGGGTCCTAGACTAGTTTAGGACCTTTGATCGGCAGTAAACAGTGCCATCCCCTAGACAATTCTTGGGTGCTGATTGGCTCCACAAGATTCTGAAAGTATGTGCCATGCACCATTTTTTCTGGCTTTATTTCCAACTTTCAGATAAATTGTCTGACATATTGTTTCCAAAGGAATATTGACTCAGTTTATTTCTGTTACTCCAGATCCTTTCTGAGACTGGTGGAAATGACCCACTTAGGCATGCTTTCCTTACACGTTCCTGCTCTCCCAGTGGGGGTTAGTGGCTACATACATGTTGGGGACAAGGATGCTTCCTTGGCTGTAGAACAGGGCAAAGTTGATGGTAAACACCTACATTGGCAAAACACCTTCAAAATATTGCAGTGTCCTAAGGAATTTTAGGTTCTCATTTTAATAACAGATGAACGACGGAGGCATAGAGCCTACATCTTCTTTTCCAGTGTGCTTCCAACATTTTAGAGGTGCCAATGAGTTCTTTACCAGAAGCATTATTAAATAAACAGTTTTATAGCTTAGGAGTCAGGAGCCCAGGCCCTGGATTCAAAGAAATCAGAGTTCCACCATTGGTATATCACTTATTCACTGCGTCATGCTGGCCAACTTCTTAGGTTCTGAGGGCTTCAGTCTTTCTTTCTTTCTTTCTTTTTTTTTTTTTTTTTTTTTTGAGACTGAGTTTCACTCTTGTTGCCCAGGCTGGAGAGCAGTGGTGCCATCTTGGCTCACTGCAACCTCCACTGCCGGGGTTCAAATGATTATCCTGCCTCAGCCTCCCAAGTAGCTGGGATTACTGGCGCACACCACCACGCCCTGCTAATTTTTGTATTTTTAGTAGAGACGGGATTTCGTCATATTGACCAGGCTGGTCTCAAACTCCTGACCTCAGGTGATCTGCTTGCCTTGGCCTCCTAAAGTGTTGGGATTACAGGTGTGAGCCACTATGACTGGCTGGGCTTCAGTCTTTTAATGTGGCCTATTGTGAAAGTTATATCAAAGAACAAATATAAGTGCTCACTATAACTATGCTCACTGGACACAGTTGTTCAGTAATAAAAAGTAAATAAGAAACTATGACTATTGATGTATTAGAATATTCTTGCATCTCTATAACAAATACATACAGCTGTTTATAAAGAAAAGAAGTTTAATTGGCTTATGGTCCTGCAGGCTATACAGGAAGCATAGTGGCTTCTGGAGACGCCTCAGGGAGTTTTTACTCGTAGTGGAAGGTGAAGGGGAAGCAGGCAGGTCACATGGTGAGATAAGGAGCAAGAGAGGGAGAAGGGGAGGTCCTAAACTTTTTTAAGCAACAAGATCTCACATGAACTCACTAACCAAGAACTCACTTATCACCAAGGGGATGGTACTAAACCGTTCATGAAGGATCCACCCCTATGACCCAATTACCTCCTACCACGCCCTACCTACAACTTTGGGAGTCACATTTCAACATGATATTTGAAGGGAACAAACTTGCAAACGATACTGACTGATTCTAGGTCCAGACACTGTACTAGGTAACCTAGGTCTTGGGCATTTAAGAGGTGACATTGCCCTATACCTGAAGATAAGTGGTCTCCATTAGGAAGAGAGAGAGATTCGTATCGATAACTATGATACAAAGTGTTTTCGTAGAAGGTCTGTATGTATTTCATAGAGCTGTGGATGTATTGGGGACAAAGCTATTAACTCTGCTTAGCAAGGGAATAGTATTTTGAAGATGACTTTCAATGTGGGCTTTGAAGGAATGGAAACAGGGGCCTAAATCATGGGTCAGCAAACTGTTTCTATAAAGCATTAGATAGGAGATATTGAAGGTTTTCTGGGTCATATGACCTCTGTCTACCCCAAGCATATTGTCAAAATTACAGGAGGTCATAACTCTCCTGTAGCCTGCACTGCTCCAGGCACATATGGAGAATTCTTTTTAAAATTCTGGATGCCGTATCCTAAGAGATAAACATGAATAAACATATCATGTGAAGAGCATTGTGGCCAGAGAGGTGAAGAATGTGTAAATTATATGCTACAAGGTTGCTGGCCATATAATTTGTTGTCCAAACTAGGATACATTTGAGAGTAAAAGGGGACTGTTAGAAAAAATTATCTAAAACTTGAAAATAAGAGAATGGCCATATGTCTTTCATCCTATTGCAGCATTATTTATCAGGCCTGCCTAAAGATTATTTGATTTCCTAGAAGGATGTGCCTTTGTTTGACTTTGCTCTTCACTGTTTGTTTAGAATTCAGACACTGTGAAATCTATTTTGTAGATTTCCATCTAGCAGAAGAGATAACGCTGAAGATTATTGTTCATTCCCCTTAGAGGATTAATCAGTTTATATCTAAACTAGCAAACTTAGTCGAGCATTCTTTTCTCTCAAAATACCTATAAAAATCCAATTCTGTTTTTTTATTTGTTCCTCTATTAGATTAAGTTGAATAAAATATTTGGCACGCATTCAGTCTACATGTGTACGAATGTCATATTTTAACTTTTTGAACTTTGCACTGTGACAAGGTGCTACTAATTATTATGCTGGGAAAACAAGGATAACCAGGGCTATCCCAGGAAAACAAGGCTGTACAGTCACCCTAAATATGATAAATGTTTGAAGGAATTCAGAGTTTTATCCTGAAGAAGGCAGAATGAGGGATATTTGACAGGGTATTTCAGTGGCAAAATGTTATATTTTTGTGTACTTTGAAGGTCTTCAGAGATAAGGATGCAGCCTGTATGTAGGTACCAGAAGAGACAGGAAGATAGTGGCAACAGCAACATAGTTCTTTGGTGTTGAAGCAGACCAAGAGTGAGGCCCTGGTGCAGTGCTTTGGTGAGTGGGTCTATGGCAGGCCTGTCACCCTGTGGTTCAGCTACCTGCCACTAGGAAAAGCTGGGACCTGGAGGACAATGTGGCTGTGGAAACCAACTCTGCCAAAGAGGCTTACAGGGATTAAGCATCTTACCCATAGCTTGACAGGTTGGAATTCAGACCTTGGTTTCTAGGCTTCCAGGCTAGAGTCCATCCCACCACTGCATCCCAGCCGAATCCTCCCATTTCAACTTTTCATAGTTGAGTTTTGTTAAGTATGTTTGTACTGTTAAATATAATTATGGGAGGCCATTGTTTTGGACTGAGCTCCTGCACTAAGCCCCAACAGACCAGACAAATCAAAGTGGAGTCATTCATGCTAAATGCCACATAGTCAAACTGAAACTTTAAGGAAGGAAATAGAACCCCAAACAGACTAATTTTTTTCTTTGAAAACAGGAGATTCCATTCTACCTGAGTCAACATAATAAGGAAGTCTTTTCTGCTTTAACTCTCACAAAAAAGTAACCTGTTGTAACCTGATGTTAACCGGTTAGTCTATTCTGTTTCCTGATTCCTGCTTTACAAAACCTACTATTCTTCTTTTGCCCACTGAGAGCTCTCATTCTGTTGTGTAGAATGGAGGCTGCTCTGGTTCATGAGTTGTGAAAAAGCGCCAATTAGGTCTTTAACTAAATTTGTTGTAATTTTGTTTTTTTTTTTTTTGACAGTACTGTAATGTATTGTTGTAATTTTGCTTTTTTGACAGTACTGTTATGTATGTATTTATTGTATATGTGTATATTTCCAAGCATTGAAGGAGTCTATATAGTTGAGCTTCCCAATGATTAAATTCAATCAATCACATTAAGGTATTATAATGTATACAGCCATTACAAGCAAGAAACATTTTTAGCTTTGCCAAATAAATTGCCCATAATAATATGAAATGTTATTATCATTATAATGCCAGAGTATCTTCCACAATATTCATGTATATTTGTATAATGTGTGTACCTATATATTTGTAGGTATGTATTGATATATTTAATCTCAGAACCTTCAGAACTGTAAAGTACTGATTTGAAATGAGTAAGACTTGTACTTACTCAATGGGTTCATCTTGCCTACTGCCCAGAAAAACCAAGGCACTGAGAACAGCAGGTTTTTGCAATAAAGAAAGAGTTTAATAATTGCAGGGCTGGCCACGTGTGAAGACAGGAGTTTATTATTACTCAAATCAGCTTCCTGAAAATTCAGAGACTAGAGCTTTTTAAGAATAATTTGCTGGATGGGGGGAGGGGCTAGGGAATGGGGAATACTGATTGGTTGGGTCGGGGATGCAATCATAGGGGCTTGAAATTGTCTTTTTGTTGTCTTCATTTCCTGAGTAGGATCACAAAACCAGTTGGGTGAGTTTAGCTGGTCTATCAGAATTCAGGGTCTGAAAAATACCTCAATCACTAGCCTTAGGTTTTACCATAGGGATGTTATCTATAGGACCTATTGGGGAGGTTAGGAATCCTATAGCCTTTGGATGCTTAACTCCTGAGCCATAATTCTACACTGTGGCTCATCTGTTAGTTTTCCAAAGGCAGTTTTTGTCCCTAAGCAAGGAGAGGGTTAGTTTCCAGAAGTGACTGTTATCATCTTTGTTTTAAAGTTAAACTAAACTCCTTTCATAGTTAACTTGGCCTATGCACAGAAATGAACAGGGATAGGTTGGAGGTTAGATGTGTAAGATGGATTCAGTTAGGTCAGATTTCTTTCACCATCATAATTTTTTTATGTTATATTTATCTCCCTGTCATAATTTTTGCAAAGGTGATTTCAGACTGAAAAAATCTTTAGCTGCAGGTGTGACGTATTGGTCTAAACCACTTAAACATGCCTAGAGAGATACAGATTTCCTTCTTGTAACAGCCTTCAGTTTGACTTTAAGAGAAAACAAAAATGGCTCAGTAAACTCTGAAAGTATTCCATTTTATGGATGATTGCACCACTAAAATAAGAAATCATTACCTGTGAAATAATCTAATTGAATTCCTGATGGCATGGGTCAGCTTTATTGTTTTTCAAAAGAAAGCCACATTTAAGATAGATTGGTGCTTCAAAATGGTTACTAAGCTTCCAAATATTTTTGCTTTTTTGTACAGTGTATTTGAAATGTTTAGAAAGCTAATAAAATATTATTAAAGAGACTAAAAACAAAATACATTAAAATCTTGGAAAGAATAGATTAGTAGTCTTAATTCACTTGCTCTATGATCAACCCTTAACCCTTTTCAATATATTCAACACTATCCTGTTTTTTAAAATGTTCACCTCAATTGCCTAATGCTTCAGTTTCTATCTTTGGTTATTATGGGATATGAAAGACATACATTGCTTAAAGTGTCAGTTTTCAAACTTTGCTTTAAACTGTACACCACTGTTAACAATCTTCCAGTGGAAAATGGACCCATCAATAATAGAAAATTGGCAAAGAACAAAATAATGAAAGTGGCATAAAAAGTCACGCATCGTGGATTTTTAAAAGTGTTTGTTCTTTGTTAGAGTTTGTGGTATAAAACTGAAAGTATCTGAAATTGTAGATGAATCTTCTTTAAAGATAAATAACTTGCATTTTTTGATCAGTTTGCAGTTCGTAAGGAAGACCCTCACCTACTATGGGTCGATTGAATACCATGGTTTTTGAATCTTTAGTTTAAAACAACGGAAATAATCCGAGTGTCAGATTGTTTAATACCAAAGAGAAGTGACTGAAGTGAGATAGGAAGACAGTTTGCCATCCCAGAGGAAAAGTGGCAACTTTGGGGACACAGATAGAAAGCCAAGGATAAGAGACAACACTTGGAAATGATGTTAAAGGTTTGGCTTTTACATATTGATGGGCTTGAATGATTTTCTTTCTATCCTGTGATGGCTTATCTCTGTGTGGGTATTTGGTGGTTGTGGTGAGGTAGGGGAACAGGCACTGAGACAAGGAAGATAGAAGAGATGATCAAAGGATAAGGAATCTCCAGGGAGACCTCTCAATAATAATCACTTGTCCTCTCTTTTTAAATAGGTATGTATGCCTTCCGTTTTTTGTTATCTTATTTCAGAGGTAAGTAACTGTAGAGTGAGCAATTTTTTTCTAATTCCTGATAAGAAAATGCTTTTGAAGTTAAACTATTAAGTGAAAAAATACTGTTTTTGGTTTAAGGTAAACACTCCTTATCAAATGAAAGAATTACTGTTTATGCGATCATTTGATAATTATTTCTTGAATCTTTCCAACCTTACAGTATTCTTCTAGGTGTTTGGAATATCCTTCCTGGTCTAGTTTACTAAGAGGTTTTAAATTAAAAAAAATAAAGACTGAATTCTGAGATTTATCAACTGTCTTTTCTGTACCTATTTAGAAGGACTTAAAGATTTTCTTTTTAAAGTTCCAGTATGTATTGAATTATGTTAATATATCTTCTCATGTTAAATCACTCTTACGTTCTTGAAATAAAACTGATTTGGCCATTTTTAAAAAACACTGTCCTGGATTTGACTTGGCATATTTTTATTTGGACTTCATAAATATTTTGAATTATTAACTTATAATTATGCTAACTTTATTTAAAATTATTGAATACATATTTATAAGAGAGACTGATATAAGCATACTTTTTTCTCGTACTATTTTGTCAGATTTTGTATCAGGAATTCACTACTTTTGTGTGATTCATTGAGGAGTTTTTCACTTTTTGCATGATCTGGAATAATTTAGATGGCAAGAGCATTAACTACTCTGAAAGAGTAGAGAGCTTATCCTAGAAAGTGGACTCAATTAATGTTATTTGTGGAGATAATTTTACGACAACTTTTCAACTTTTCTGTATTGTTATTGATAGATCTTCTTGAGGCAATTTTGATAACTTCTGTTTTCCTAGAAAATTCTTCAATTCAGGGAAAATTTTCAAATTTACCCTCTGCATCTCACCGAGAGACAGACAAGAGAGAACGACGTCAGAGTCATAGAGTAGGCCAGGTCTAGACAAGGCGTATATTTCTTTTACCAGTTGTTTTAAATATTCTATTAGATTTTCTTTTGAGTTTAATACTCAATGCATCAATCATTGTTACTGCTGATATTATGGAATATTTACCTATATTAAGATCATAATATACATATTGTTCTGCAATTTGGTCCTTGTTTTTTTTTTTTCTCGCTCTGTCGCCCAGGCTGGAGTGCAGTGGCATGATCACGGCTCACGGCAAGCTCTGCCTCCCGGGTTCATGCCATTCTCCTGCCTCAGCCTCCTGAGTAGCTGGGACTACAGGCACCCGCCACCATGCCCGGCTAATTTGTTGTATTTTTAGTAGAGATGGGGTTTCACCATGTTAGCCAGGATGGTTTCGATCTCCTGACCTCATGATCCGCCTGCCTTGGCCTCCCAAAGTGCTGGGATTACAGGCGTGAGCCCCCGCGCCCGGCCTGCAATTTGGTCTTTTCCCTCTACTTCGTATGTCAGGGGCATCTTTCTTTGTTCGCTTATGGAGAGCAAGTTTTCTTAAACTTGGAACTATTGACATTGGACCCAACAATCTTTGTTGTGGGGGCTGTCCTGTATTGTAGGGTGTATATCAGCATTCCTTGCCTCTGCTCACTAGATGTCATTAGCACCTTCTCTCCTCAGTTGTGACACCCCAAGGCATCTCCAGCTATTGCTCTACGGCTCCAGGAAGGAGGGGCAAAATTGCCCCCAGTTGAAAACTGCTGATGTAGAACTACATCATTCTTTTCAAAACAGCTGCACAGAACTTTATAAATATACTATAGTTATTGAATGAATGAATCACCTACTGATGAATCTTCAGTTTTTTGTCTATTATTTTTATTTATTGAATTTGTTTTTACATAATTTTAATTTCTATGTGGTCAAATTCATGTCATTCTTTAATTATTTCTCTGCCACACTCATACCCTGAGATGATTAAAATATTTGCTCATTTTATCCTAGATGTTTACGTTTTTATTATTTATATTTAAATCTCTGATCCCTATGGAATTTATGCTACAAATTTGTAAAATCAGCTTAACTTTTTCTCAAGTGCTTATGCCATGGTCCCATACTTTTATGTAAGTTTATCTTTTCCATTCAAAATGTTACCTTGTCGTGTACTACATTCCCAAGTATGCTCACTTTTCCATTTGTTTATTCACACATTTCTGACAAATACCATACTGTTTTAATTACAAAATCTTTGTAGTACATTTTTATATTTGGCAGGAAAGTTATCATTTGATCTTTCCCAAAATTGATAAGGGTATGCTTGCACATGACTCTTCTAAGAATTTTAGTATCCATTTCTTGTGTTCCATGAAAATCTTGGGTTTTTGCTGTGATTTTACTGGTCTTTTTATATTACTTAAGGGAAAATTAAAAGGTTGCAAATATTAACTCTTCCTATTGTTAAAATAATTTATCTCTGTTTATTTAGTTCCTCTTTTAAGGCCTCTTGTAAAATTTTTCTTTGGTAGTTTCTTTTTTTTTTTTGAGATGGAGTCTCTGTCCCCAGGCTGGAGTGCAGTGGCCTGATCTTGGCTCACTGCAGCCTCTGCCTCCTGAGTTCTAGCAATTCTCCTGCCTCAGCCTCCCGAGTAGATGGGATTACAAGCATATGCCACCATGCCTGGCTAATTTTTGTATTTTCAGTAGAGGTGAGGTTTCACCACGTTGGCCACGCTGGTCTTGAACTCCTGACCTCAAGCGATCCTCCCGCCTCAGCCTCCCAAAGTGTTGGGATTATAGGCATGAGCCACACTGTGCCTGGCCTCTTCAGTAGTTTTGTTCAGTTGGTTGTATCTTTCCCAGGTTAAAATTCTTCAAATGACTGTTTATTCTTAGTTTCATGTTTATTTTTGTGAAGGAAAGATTTGCTGATTAGAATAGGGAACTGATGTGGGTATGTTCACCCTAAATACCTATCCTTTGTATGGACTCTGTGGTAGTGGATTTAGGGTAGTGGGTAGGTCCTGTTTCATAGGCAGACCTCCCTTTGGTGTGTGTGGAAAGTTCCCTATGATTGCTAAGTGAGGATGACTTTACAGGCGGGGCATCGGACAGATGTGTACTTGAGTGTGTTTCACTCCTGGGAAGAGTGGCATCAGGCTGTCATGCTTATAAAAAACAGCCAATCAGGCACATCTTTCCCTTTGTTTAGACTGAGGATAGAGTTTTCAGAGTTCAGGCTGAGGGCAAGTGCTGTAGCCAGCTCTTCTGGCAAAGGATGGACTACCATGACAAGAGAATATTTACTATTAAATGGTTGCTTATAAGGTTTTTCAAAGGAAGGAAAATGGGGCAGAGTAGACCCATCTCTCCCCCAGTTCTACCATTATACATAGAGCAAAGTCTGTATATACGAAGTACTTTTCTGAAAGGTTAGAGATTCCCAAAAGGGTATTGCATGGTAGGAGGGACAATGGCTGAAAGTTAATGAATTTAGATGTTTCTTTTATTGCACAAGGAGAATGTTTTCAGGCTTTGGGCTTTCATATGCTTCATGTTCCCTTGCATGTTTCCTTCATGATGACCAGCTTCTCTTGCAAGTGTCCCTACCTCTGTGAAACACACATATTTCTCAGCTTAGTAACTTCTGTATCCCTCAGGAAGCTCTATCCTTTTCCAAAGAAGCTTTTATGCTGTAAACCAAAAATTACATTCTAAGCCCCCTGATGAACTGAATGGACCCCTTCTCTCAGCCAAGGGCATTCCAAAGTTAACTTGAAAAACTAGGTCAGGCTATTATGGGAATGTGTGATTGGATATGTCTTATTATACCTTCCTCACTTTGGAATTCAGGCACAGCTGACCAGCATTAGCATTAAAACAGAGACCTTAAGACTGTCAAAACAGACTATTTGTAGCAATAAGATACCAGCATGACATATAGCAGGCCCTGAAACAAATAAAAGTATTTTACCCCAAAATATATTTTTTTTTTTTTGAGACAGAGTTTTGCTCTTGTTACCCAGGCTGGAGTGCAATGGTGTGATCTCAGCTCACTGCAACCTCCGCCTCTCAGGTTCAAGCAATTCTCCTGCCTCAGCCTCCCAAGTAGCTGGGATTACAGGCATGCACCACCATGCCTGGCTTATTTTGTATTTTTAGTAGAGACAGGGTTTCTCCATGTGGGTCAGGCTGGTCTCAAACTCCTGATCTCAGGTCATCCGCCTGCCTTGGCCTCCCAAAGTGCTGGGATTACAGGCATGAGCCACTGCACCTGGCTCCCAAAATACGTTTCTTTGACATATTTTGAAAAGGTCCTGCCAAGCTGTCTCTTGTAGGGAAAAATCGACATTGTGTAGAGAATCCCTTTCCCTTTCTAGGTCTTTTCCCTGATCCAGGAGAGAACTGACTAAGAGCTTGGCACCTTTTTAAGTCTGATAAGGAACATTTGCAATCTATTCTCTCTGAAGCCTGCTACCTGGAGGCTTCATCTGCATGATAAGAACCTTGGTCTCTAGAACCTCTTATCTTAACCCACACTGCCTTCTGTTGATTCTAGGTCTTTAGATATTAGCTTAACTCTTCAGCCAATTGCTAATCAGAAAATCTCTGAATTCACCTATGACCTGGAAGCTCCTGCTTCTCAAGTTGTCCTGCCTTTCCAGACCAAACCAATGTATGCCTTACATGTATTGATTGATGTCTTACGTCTTCCTAAAACATATAAAACCAGGCTGGCCACCTTGGGCACATATTCTTTGGACCTCTTGAGACTGTGCCTCAGGCCATGGTCACTCATATTTGGCTTAGAATAAATCTCTTCAAATATTTTACAGAGTTTGACTCCTTCTGGACAATGCCTTGATGTTTTCTGGCATTGCGTTTAAAAGAATGAACATAGGATGAGCATAATTGTTCATCTCTGAACAGTTGTGCAGAATCCAGAGGGTTATAGGCTCTTGTTCCAGGAGGGAGAGTGATCATGCTCTCCAATTCTACACAATTCTATGTCATCTCTTCTGTTAGTGAATGAATGAGTCAGAGTCCACTTAGAAAAACAGCATGATACCAAATAGCCTAACAGAAAAAAAGAAATATGGGGAATTGGTATTAGAGGACTGAAAAGCAACCAGGGATCACTGAGCTAGCACAGTGATAGGAAGACCTATGAACAGCTGCCACCCCAGGGATGAAAAGGAAGAGAGGGTGGAGTTAATAGAACCCTGAAGGTTGGTGTTTGGGGCGCTGCAGAACTGCTGCGTGGTTGGTGGTCATGTCTCTGAGGAAGTGCGTCCCTGGGAGTGTGGAAACAAAGCTGAAGCTATAGTAGTACTACAGCTAAACCCAGCTGCCACTGTCGTTTCATAAAACCATTGCTGGGGCAATGCTGATAGGAGCAATGAGCACAAGGGAAGGAGAAAGTCCTTTGCCCCTGCTCCAGTGTCACAGTCTCCCTCTAGTGACCCCTATTGGCAGAACGTAACAGGGAACCACTGGCAAAGGAAAAATGTTTGCAGAGTCTAAACCGCTGCATCACCAAGCTGAGTAGAGAAGAGAGGGTTAGGAGGTGAGAGATAACAGTGAATATTCTGCACAGTGAAAGTCAGTGAGGTTCAGATGGGAAGTGGGCAGTTGTGCAAAGATGCATATTTGCATTCATCAGAGACACGCAAGCTAATCCCACCTCATGAAAATACTACTTTGGTGCAAGGATGGACAAATAAACCAATGGAGCAGATAAAGTCTACAAATAGATGTGCACATATATGGTTTCTTGATTTGCAATAAAGGTGCCATTGTCATTCAGTGGAAAAAGATCATTTTTAAATAATGGTGCTGGAGAAATTGGTATCTATTTAGGGCAATAAAATGAATCTTGAACTTGACCTTACACCACACATAAAAATTAATTCAAAGTGGATCATAGATCTGAATGTGAAAGGCAGAACAATAAAGCTTCTAGAATGTAACAAAGGAAAATGATCATGGAGTAGGCAAGATCTCTTAAACAAGACCCAAAAAACATTAAGCCCTAAAAGACAAAGGAAAAAGGTAAGTTGGGTTTTGTTAAAATTAAGAACTTCTGTTCATCAAAAGACATAGTGAAGAAAGTGAGTTCAGTGGGCAAGCCACAGATTGGGGGAAGATATTTGTAATACATATACTTGACAAAGGAGTCATATCCAGTATATATAGATATGTAAAAACTAAACACCTATAAATCATATAACCCAAATTAAAACCAGAATGAGGGAAAAGTATAAACAGAGTAGACTGGCTAAAATGAAAAGATTCAACATGAAGTGTAGGTGAGATTGTAGAGCAGCGGGAGCTCACATACATTGCTGATAGAAGTATAAACAGTTTCCAGACAAAGTGGTTCAGCCGCTTTGAAAAACTGTTTGCTGGTATCTATTAAATCTAAATGAACTTCTATCTTCTTCTATCGTATGACCCAGCAGTTCTCAGTTCTACTTTTAGGTATGTATCCAAGAGAAATGAGTTCATGTATCAACCAAAAGGCACATGAAAGACTGTTCTTTGCAGCTTTAGTCATAATAGCCAAAAACCAGAAATGCTGCAAATATCCAACAATAGAGGAATACGAAAGCAAATTGTAGTGTATTCATAAAATGGAACACTACTCAGCAATAAAAAAAAGAAAGAACTGATATTTACAATAGTATGGATAAATCTCAAAAGTATTCTGTTGGAAAAGAGAAACCAGACACAAAAGTGTATAGTGTACATACTATGTGATTCCACATACATAAAGTGAAAGACAGGCAAATATCGTCAAGGATGATAAAAATCAGAGTAGTGGTTATCATTGAGGTGAGTGAGTGAGGAGGCATGAGGGAGCTTTCTGGAGTGATGAAAATGTTCTATATATTGGTCTGTGTGGTAGTTACATAGGTTACATACAGAAGGAAAAATTTAGCTGTGCAGTTAAGAACATATAGTTTATAGCAAACAAGTTTTATCTTTAAAAACAACCTACAGGCCAGGCATGGTGGTTCACGCTTGTAATCCCAGCACTTTGGGAGGCCAAGGCGGGTGGATCACCAGGTCAAGAGATCGAGACCATCCTGGTCAACATGGTGAAACTCTATCTCTGCTAAAAATACAAAAATTAGCTGGGCGTGGTGGCACGTGCCTGTAGTTCCAGATACTTAGGAGGCTGAGGCAGGGGAATCGCTTGAACCTGGGAGACAGAGGTTGCAGTGAGCTGAGATCTCGCCACTGCACTCCAGTCTAGGGGACAGAGTGAGACTCCATCTCAAAAACAAACAAACAAACAAACAAACAAAACCTACAAAAGAAAAAAAATATTTCTTTTGTTATCATGTTCCTGGCCTAGCCCTTAGGAACAATAGATAATCATAATTGTGTGAAGGAGTATCTGACTCTTTTCTGTTTTGCTGAAGGCTGAGCATCACTGAAAACTAAACTAAACTAAACTAAACAAAGCAAAACAAAACAGAAATCATGGTATTAGGTTGATCTTTTTGTGTCCTGTGAGGAGTAGCATCAATTTCAAATTGATTTCTTTTAATTTTAGGGCTCTTTCTAAGAGAGGGCAGGGGATGGGAAATTTATTCATTACACTTTTCCATATATAGAAAGATGAAAAGGACCTTATCTACAAAGATCTGACAGCATGTGGAGGATGGAGGGCCCAGAGCACTTTGGAAACGTAGCAGGGAAACAGTGAAGCAGTACATAGAGAGGACACGGGTATGCAGTCAGGTAACCTGTACACGGAGATCTCTTGATAAGTGTTAGCTACTCTAATTCAGATCTTAGGTTTTTGATAATGCCAATAGCATCACCGAACAACTGGTGAAGAATGATCTGGCTTTATTTTAATCTTTGGACAAGTGCGTGCCTGTGTGTGTGCACCTGTGTGTGTGTACATTACAAGAAGAAGAGAATTATCTTAATATTAACCTAGTGATCCTTTTCTATCCCTTCTGCTGACTTTTTGGTGATAAATAATCGCCTACTCGCATCCCTAACCCTTGTCAGCAAGGGGCCCAGAGGAGAATCAGATCCTTTTTTGAAGTCATGGGCATTTTGCCAGAGAAAGTCTGGTGCTCTAAGAAAAAGATGACTCTCACTAAAATATAATTAAAGAAGCAAGAGGATTAGAATGGCCATTATTTGGAAATTGGGGGAAAGACTAAAGAGAGCGAATGAAGACTAATGGTATAATGCTATTCCAAAGCTGAGTTTCCAACATTGCCTGAATAATACATAAACCTGTAATTAAGATTTAAAATGATGCTTGTGGGAAATGTTCTTTTGGGCCAGAAGAATTTAATATTTCTTGTGGTCATTGAAAGCAAGATGATCAATCATTTTTTCACCCTCTATTGGAAGTAGGAGAGCAGTAACTTAAACTACAAAGAAAATGCTGAGGTATTTAGGAGGAGGAACTAAAACTGCGAGGTGGTGTTAGAATGATAGAAATTCCAGACTCATAGGAGTCTTGGTTAGTCCCATAGGCTGAAACACATGGCAAAACCCAAAGGAGTTGTGACTCTTTGGGGTGTGTAAAATAGAGGGTGGGAGAGAATTGAATTGGAGTATTGAACTTTAAAAATTTTTTTTTGTAATGAAAAGTAGATCTAAACAGTTTCTGGCCTACTAATCTATATTTCTTGAGCATAGATTTTAGGTTTGAGATTTTTCCCTTGAAAGGAGAGAGTATTCAAGCTATCTGGATTGAATTCTGTGAAATAATTTCGTATGTGGATCCTGGGTGTATCCCAATTCACCATTGTCAGGAGGGTACAGGGTGAGTTGAAGAGTGATGGAGATTGGAGTTTTAAAAATCAACCAATCACCTACCTATTTAAATATACAAGGAACCAGAGTAAATCATCCAAAGTTGCTGAGGTAATTAATGGTAGAGTTAGAGCTCGAATTAAGGTTTTCCTGAATCTGCACTTAGGGTCCTGTCTGTTCCACACAATGTAGCACAGAGGTGATATCCACCAGAGACACTGTTCAGTGTAGGAATCATCATCTCTATCATCAAAAAGTATGCGGTGGTAACTTATTGGCTTCTAATAAATAGTGATGCTGCACATAAATGGAGGGAATTATAGACACTTTTCCTTAAGCTACAGGTTTAGGGAATAAAATTGTATTGATTTCCCTAAGCTGCAATACAGTTCTATATATTGTCAATAAGCAAGAACATTGAGAACTTTTCTCTTTCAGTTTTGTCTGAAAATGTCTTTATATTACCCTATTCTCTAATGATAGTTTGGCCACGTTTAAAATTTTCTGATGGCAGTTCTTTTCCCTCAGCACTTCAAAGATGTTATTGAGTTATTTTCTTCTGCTGTTAGTATTGTCTGCTATCAGTCTGAATAGTGTCACTTCATAAATAATTGATAGCTTTACTCTAGCCTTTTCACTTTTTGTCTTTGGTTTCTTGGCAGTTTCACCATGAGGGTTCAGTTTTGGCTGTGTTATTTCTGCTTGAAACCCATTGCAATTCCTAAAACTAAGGTTTTGTCTTTCACCAATTGTGAAAATGTCACAACTATGGTCTCTTTCAGTATTGCCTCTTTCATTTCCTCCATTCTCTCCTTCCCCTTCTCTTATCAGGCATGCACTGGAGCACCACATTTTGTCCTCTGTTCTGCTTAATATCACTTTCATGGCTTGCATCTCTGTCTATTTCCACTTCATCTTTGATCATTTTTTCAAATCTATCTTCTGCTTGTCGAATTTTCTCTTCAGATTTCTAATCTGCTGCTTTACCCGTGCATCGTGGTATTCAGTTCCCAAAGTTCTATATGTTACTTCAACAAACATGTTTGTCCTGTTGTTCTGAGGGTGGGAGAGTGTTTTTCCTAATCCACTCTTCCCCCGAGAGTGGGTTCCTTTGGGGAATCCCAACAATGAGTAGAGTCTGTTCCCCTCCCCTGCCTAGCTCAGGATGCAGGCTCATCTCTGATGTTTTCATAGCTGTTAAAATGAAAGTCCTCTGTCATTGCCCTGTCATCCTCCATTTCCTCGTCTCACTGAAGTTTCAGCCACCATTTACCATTTCACTCACAGGGAGAATACCATGTGAAGGTGAAGTCAGTGATTGAGGTGGTGCATCCACAAACCAGAGAACACCAAATATTGCCAGCAAAGCACCAGAAGCCTGGAGAGAGGCATGGAACAAATTCTCTTTCACAGCCTAGCTTAGCTCATTTGTACTGCTATAACAAAATGCTGTAGACTGGGTAATTTATAATGAGCAGAAATTTATTTCTCATAGTTCTGGAGGCTGGGAAGTCCAAGATCCAGGTGCCAGCAAACTGTATCTGGTGAGGGGCATGGTCTCTGTTTGCAAGGTGGTGCCATCTTGCTGTATCCTCCTGAGAGGAGAATCACTGTGTCCTCAATTAGAGGAAGGTAGGTCCAAAGGGCAGAATATAACTTGACACCTCTTTTCTAAGCATCTTAATCCCATTCATGAGGGAGAAGCCCTCATAACCTAATTACCTCTTAAAGGCTACACCTCTTACTGCTATGACATTGGCCATTAAGTTTCAACACTTGACGTATTCAAATTATAACATGCCCCTTAGAGGGAACCAACGCTGCTAACACTGGGTTTCAGGCTTCTAGTCTCCAGAATCATGAGAGAACAAATTTCTGTTGTTCTAAGTCACCCAGTTTGTGAATTATAATGGCAACTTAGCAAACTAATATAGGTAGGTAGGTAAATAGGAAGAAAGGTAGATAGGAAGATAGGTGGATAGGTAGGTAGAAGTCACCAGCTTTGACTTGCATTAAATACAGTAAAACCATAGTGGCCACTGGTACCAAGAGACATTTTATACAACCTTATTTTCCTTGCTAACACCTGTCTGGTGGTCTAGAGTTCAGTCAGGCCCACTGGACGTGCAGTTACAGGCTGGGTGTGGGAGCAGCAGACAATTTCCATTTCCCAAACACTGTTAGAAAATTGTTACTAAAACACCATGGACTAAGTTCTCATTAGTTCAGTTATTGGTGAGAGTGAGCATTCAAATGCTGCACTGTGGTATGGCTGATGAACAGAGACAGCCAATATTGACATGGCAATGGGAGAGGAGTGGTTATGAGGATGAAAACTTACTGTTTCCAGGTAGGTCAACTATCATGAAACTTGAGCTTATAAGGCTAGCAGCTTCTGGGTTTGGGAATGCTGCTTTCCTGTTGTTGGGGAATGGGTAGTGTTGGGAGTCTGTATCTTGTCTGTTTTACATAAATCTCTAGGGACTGCTTACAATTTCCAGGCAATTTGGTTGTATCTTCCTTAACCAAAGAACCAACTTGCTGTAGGAAATTAATTAAATAAAAATACTATTGTATCTGTTTTTCATCTTATTAAACACTGGAATCCCCAACAATGTGGGCTGAAATTGTCCCAAATCTCATTCATTGCTGACTTTTTCTTATTCCAATTTAATTTTGTTTCAGATTCTGATTTTCTATTCTGTCCCACGGTTATGATGCCCTTCCTGCCCTAGGGCCTGCTGTAGTGTGTGTGTTTTCTGACTTTTTGGCTTGGATGCTTTCAAAGGTTGTGCATCTTTGGCTTATTCTGCTTCAGCATTATTTGTGTAGGATCCGTCACCCTCAGGCACCAAGTCCTGGCCGACCCAGCTGGCCTTGCCCTGTCTTTTATGTAACAATGTGAAAACTGAAGATACCACTAAGCACCAAGGTAGCATAAACATGAAATTTCAGTGTGGTGCCCAATTGCCTTAGAGTGGTTCTTCAAGGGAAATGTAAAGAAATGGCTCCACGACCCTTGACCTCCTTACCCACTTCAAGGGTTGAGAGAATAGATGAGGGAGGGTTTGCATGGAGGTTTCTTTGGAGAGAACTGTTGCTGTGAATGCCTTTTTTTTTCACATTAAGCCCTGTGAGAGTGGCATCCACAGGTGCACTCAGAGAAAGGTAGCATGCAGGCCACTGTATTTAGGAACCACTGCACACTGGGGTTGAGATGGAGCAGGGACCCTTCTTAGGCACTTGTGGGAACTCCAAGCATGAAAATGAATAAAAATCTTCAGTTTCTTCCAGGGAATTCTGGGCACCTAGCTAGTTCTGAGAAGTAAATGATCAACTTCATAAGCAAGAAGGTAATAGTACCTTAAAACAATAGCCACGGAAGTTAGAGTTAGCATATGTTTGGCTTCCTATAGAAACTAAGAATAATATCTTAGCATATCTCTCTGAGTTATTTTTCAGAAACCCAGACCCCCACCATCTGGATCTGCCAGTGCATAGACCTTAAATGAGGAGGAACTGAGGAGTGGGCTCTGACCACTGTTCTTTGTTCTAAATTTCTTCCTGAGGAGCCTGGAGTTTATACCCCTGAGCCAGAGCTCACAGTCTTCCGCTGATCCTAAAGTTTTAGACAAAGCTTTGTCTCCCTAACCAATTACAAATCAGAAAATCTTTGAATCCACCTATGACCTGTGGGCCCATGCTTAGAGATATCTTGCCTTTTTATGTGACATTGGAGCCTTTAGCAATGAAAATCCAAAAAAACAAAAAACGGAAAACAGGTAAACTTGTATATTTTTATGCTAGGTTTGATGAAAAGGTTGTGGGGAAGTATGATTGGACAAAGATGATAAGACCTAATGGTGACAACTTGGGGGATCTTAGCAAATCCTGTCTTCCCAGATTCCTCTTGGCATCTCTGTGTCTTTGAGGGTAAGGATGCTAGTTTCCTTCAGGTATAGGGTAGTGATATGGTTGGCTCTATGTCCCCACCCAAATCTCATCTAGAATTGTACTCCCATAATTCCCATGTGTTGTGAGAGGGACCCGGAGGGAGATAATTGAATCATGGGGGCAGTTTCTCTCATGCTGTTCTTGCGGTAGTGAATAAGTCTCATGAGATCTGATGGTTTTCTCAGGGGTTTCCACTTTTGCATCTTCTTCATTCTCTTTGCCCACTGCCATCCATGTAAGAAAGGACTTGCTGCTGCTTGCCTTCCACCATAATTGTGAGGCTTTCCCAGCCATGTGGAACTGTAAGTCCAATTAAACCTCTTTCTTTTGTAAATTGCCCAGTTTTGGGTATGTTTTTATTAGCAGTGTGAAAATGGACTAATACAGTAAATTAGTACCAGAAGTGTAGTGCTGTTGCTGAAAAGATACCTGAAAAGGTGGAAATAACTTTAGAACTGGGTAACAGGCAGAGACTGGAACAGTTTGGAGGGCTCAGAAGAAGACAAGAAAATGTGGGAAAGTTTTGAACTTTCTAGAGACTTGTTGAATGCCTTTGACAGAAATGCTGATAGTAATATGAACAATAAGGTCCAGGCTGAGGTAGTCTCAGATGGAAATGAGGACCTTATTGGGAACTGGAGCAAAGGAGACTCTTGTTATGTTTTAGCAAAGAGACTGGCAGCATTTTTGCCCCTGCCGTAGAGATTTGTGGAACTTTGTACTTGAGAGAGATGATTTAGGGTATCTGGCAAAAGAAATTTCTAAGCAGCAAAACATTTAAGAGGTGACTTGGGTGCTGTTAACAGCATTCAGTTTTAAAAGGGAAATAGAGCATAAAGGTTTAAAAAATTTGAAGCCTGATAACGTGATAGAAAAGAAAATCTCATTTTCTGAGAAATTTAAGCCAGCTGCAGAAATTTGATGTCAGAGGTTTTCATGGCAGCCCCTCTCATCACAGATCTAGAGGCCTAGGACTGATACTGGTGTCAGTCCTAGGCCTGACTGTGGTTTTGTGGGCCTGACCCAGGATCCCCGAGCTGTGTGCAGCCTAGGAACTTGGTGCCCTGCATCTCAGCCATTCCAGCTGTGGCTGAAAGGGGCCAATGTAGAGTTCAGGCTGTGGTTTCAGATGGTGCAAGCCCCAAACCTTGGCAGCTTCCAGGTAGTGTTGAGCCTGCCAGTGAACAGAAGTCAAGAATTGAGGTTTGGGAACCTCTGCCTAGATTTCGGATGTATGGAAATGCCTGGATGCCCAGGTGTAAGTTTGCTGCAGGGGTGAGGCTGTCATGGAGAACCTCAGCTAGGGCAGTGCAGAAGGGAAATGTGGGGCCAGAGCACTCACACAGAGTCCCTACTGGGGCACCACCTAGTGGAGCTGTGAGGAGAGGGACACCATCCTCCAGACCCCAGAATGGTAACGGTAGATCCACCAACATGTTCCTTTGGAGGGGGAGATGCACTCTGATTTTTTTGAATTCCAGCTTTTCTGCCCTGCTTTTTCCCCATCTTTGTGGTTTTATCTGCCTTTAGTCTTTGATGCTGGTGATGTACTGATGGGGTTTTGGTGTGGGTGTCCTTTCTGTTTGTTAGTTTTCCTTCTAACAGTCAGGACCCTCAGCTGTAGGTGTGTTGGAGATTGCTTGAGGTCCCCTCCAGACCCTGTTTGCCTGTGTATCAGCAGCAGAGGCTGCAGAAGATAGAATATTGCTGAACAGCGAGTGCTGCTGTCTGATTCTTGCTCTGGAAGCTTCGTCTCAGGGGTGTACCCCGCCATGTGAGGTGTGGGGTGTCAGTCTGCCCCTAGTGGGGGATGTCTCCCAGTTAGGCTACTCAGGGGTCAGGGACCCACTTGAGCAGGCAGTCTGTCCATTCTCAGATCTCAACCTCCATGTTGGGAGATCCACTGCTCTCTTCAAAGCTGTCAGACAGCTGTCAGACTCCACCCAGAGGTGGAGTCTACAGAGACAGGCAGGCCTCCTTGAGCTATGGTGGGCTCCACCCAGTTTGAGCTTCCTGGAGGCTTTGTTTACCTACTTATGTCTCAGCAATGGCGGGCGCCCCTCCCCCAGGCTCACTGCTGCCTTGCAGTTAGATCTCAGACTGCTGTGCTAGCAATGAGGGAGGCTCCATGGGTGTGGGGCCCTTCGGGCCAGGTGTGGGATATAATCTCCTGGTGTGCCATTTGCTAAGACCCTTGGTAAAGCGCAATATTAGGGTGGGAGTTACCCGATTTTCCAGGTGTTGTGTGTCTCAGTTTCCCTTGGCTAGGAAAAGGGATTCCCTTCCCCCTTGCACTTCCCAGGTGAGGTGATGCCTCACCCTGCTTCAGCTCTCACTGGTTGGGCTGCACCAGTTGACCAGCACCAATTGTCCAGCACTCCCCAGTGAGATGAACCTGGTACCTCAGCTGAAAATGCAGAAATCACCCGTCTTCTGTGTCACTTGCGCTGGGAGCTGGAGGCTGGAGCTGTTCTTATTCGGCCATCTTGCTCCCGACACCCTGCTCCCACCAACATCTTACACTGTGCACCTGGAAAAGCCACAGACACTCAATATCAGCCCATTAAAGCAGCCGGGAGGGAGGCTGTACCCTGCAAAGACACAGGGTGGAGCTGCCCAAGGCCATGGGAACCCACCTCTCGCATCAGCGTGACCTGGATGTGAGACATGGAGTCAAAGGAGATCATTTTGGAACTTTAAGATTTGACTGCCATGCTGGATTTTGGACTTGCATGGACCCTGTAGCCCCTTTGTTTTGGCCAATTTCTCCCACGTGGAATGGTATTTACCCAATGCCTGAACCCCCATTGTATCTAGGAAATAACTATCTTGCTTTTGATTTTACAGGGTCATGGGCAGAAGGGACTTGACTTGTCTCAGATGAGAGTTTGGACTGTGGACATTTGAGTTAATGCTGAAATAAGTTAAGACTTTGGGGGACTGTTGGGAAGGCATGATTGATTTTGAACTGTGAGGACATAAGATTTGGCAGCGGCTAGGGGTGGAATTATATGGTTTGGCCCTGTATCCCCACCCAAATCTCATCTTGAATTGTACTGTCATAATTCCCACATGTGAGAAGGACCCAGTGGGAGATAATTGAATCATGGGGGCAGTTTCCCCCATACTGTTTTCATGGTAGTGAATAGGTCTTGAGATCTGATGGTTTTATCAGGGGTTTCCACTTTTGTGTCTTCCTCATTCTCTCTTTGTCTGCTGCCATCCATGTAAGACGTGACTTGCTCCTCCTTGCCTTCTGCCATGATTGTGAGGCTTCCCCAGCCACATGGAACTTTAAGTCCAGTTAAATCTCTTTCTTTCATAAATTGCCCAGTCTTGGGTATGCCTTTATTAGCAGTGTGAAAATGGACTAATACAGGTAGGCACATCTCACATGAGGTTTTTATGGCTTACTTGAGAGGAAGGTAAGAAAACTGTTTTATGACCTTCTTTAGGGGAAGGGGGAAGGGAAAGGTCATAGAGTGACCTTCCTGGGTTTTCCTATTTTTTCAAATGCCAAAGTGCCATATTTTATGCTTGTGTGTCCTGAAACCCATCATGACCTTAAAGAAACAGTCAACCTGTTTCATCAAGAGATAAGGTGAGGTATGTTCATCAAATATAAGGTGAGTATATTCTCAAACTACTTCTTACTAAAAGGAAAATGACTTTATAGTCAAACCTCGACAACAGTTTTTATGATAGGGCATTCTCTTTATTGTTTTATTTGTTTCAAAAAGACAATTTGTGAGGGTAGGCAAGTTTATGCTGTGATAACAAATTAATGTCAAAGTTGCTCTCCCTTAATATAACTTATTTCTTACTCACACTACATGTCCCTCGTGGGTTGACAGACTGCAGTTCCATAGGGGAATCCAGGACAATAGAGGCTGCACCATCTTGTAACTGCACCAAGTGGAATATATGCCAATGATACGAGAAACTTGTATGTGGACTTTTCCCTACCTTAGCTAGGAAGAGATACAATCATTGACTCCCAAGTTTTATTGATTAGAACTCCTCACTGAACCTCATCTAATTGCAAGGGAGCTGGGTGTGGTGACTCACACCTGTAATCCCTGCAGTTTGGGAGGCCTAGTTGAGCAGATGGCTTGAGCCCAGGAGTTTGAGACCAGCCTTGACAACATGGTAAAACCCTGTCTCTACAAAAAGACACAAATTACCTGGGCATGGTGGTGCATGCCTATGGTCCCAGCTACTTGGGAGGTTGAGGCAGAAGGATCACCTGAGCCCAGGGAGGTCGAGGTGGCAGTGAGCTGTGATCACACCGCTACACTCCAGCTTGGGCAACAGAGTGAGACCCTGTCTCAAAGAAAAAAATGCAAGGGGGCTGGGAAGTGTAGGAAAAGAAATGTATTTGTTGAGCATTATACTCTCTGCCACAACACATTAGCCCAATATCACCTCAGTTAATGTTAATTTGTAACATGTAATACTGATCAGCTGACAGAATTGTTTTTAAAAAGGGAAAATAATATATTTTACACAAATTTAGTTAGATACTTTTGTAAACAAAAGTTTTAAAGATGACTTAAAAAGCGATAAAATGGTTACATTTATTTTCAACCATACCCTGAGGATAAATTTTAAAATCACTTTCTTAATGTTATACAAAGAGGTACTTTAAGATCTGAGATAAAATATCAATTGACAGCATCATACATAGATAGATTCAGAAAGATATCTCTCTTTCAACAACTAAGGCAGAAGTGAAAGTGTTGTACTTTAGAAAATACGAGCCTAGAAAAAAAGCAGCACTTCTAATTTAACTTCATTCTATATATATTTTATAAAGCAAATTAATTATAAGTACATAGTTGTAATTATAAGTACACAGTTGACTACTTTACCAATAATCCTAAAGTTCATAAATGGAAGTTATCCTTAAGAAACTTTTTAAACTCTTTGCATAAGTTAAAAGGTAAATATTGCCTTGAATTTGTGCTTGCATGGTTTATAAAATGAATGAAAGAGACTATAAAGGAGACTTCTAACAAATTGATTTCAGGTAACAGCAATATGTATTTAAGCATTCTAGAATCTGTTTAAGTTTACCCGAAAAAAGTAAGGTTATGAGATGAGCTTGTATTCTGAACCACACAATCTCGTATTGCCTGTACAGTGTCTTGAAGTTTTGCTCCTGCTGCACTTTAGATTGCCAAGTCCTGCCCCTGTACAATGATTATAAACACATGGGCAGGAATCAGGCTTCATCTAGTTCAATTGTCTTTTAACCCCCAGGAGCCCTAGCCCTAGCACTGTCCTGAGTGTCGAACAAGCCCTGTTCTATTAACATTTCTGAGGTATTTGCAGTGGTTGCTACTGACAATTTGATAAAAGCAGCAGCCTGTGCAGCCTCAGCCATTTTGGATAATGAATAAATTCCTAAATAGGTAGTCAAATTGATTGCTCATTAGTTTAAAAATGCCACAGTGGCACATATTTTTATTATCCTTCTTTTCTCCCTTCTTATCTCACATTTATCTTCACATATATCATGCATTTTAAATATTTGCCCTCCTGAGTAACTTTTCTTAAAAGTCGGAAAGAAGTGAATATTTTCAATGATGACTTAGCAAGTTTTTGTTTTAATTGTGAGGTACAGAAAAAGATCCAAGTATGTTTTAAAATAAAAGTAAAACCATGTGATTTCTCTGACTAAGCAAGATAAATCACATTTGATGTAAGTCATCCTGTTCACATGAACAAAAAGCCCCCTTTTTACTTATCAATTTTTAAAATTTACCAACAAATCTATGCTTGTTTCATTTGAATAATTTGAAAGCATCTAAATGTCACTGGTAGAGAGTCGGGACTGCAAGTTGTCCAGGTTCTTGGCATTTTGAACAAAGAATTGGACAAAACACTCAGCAAAGCAGAGAAAGAATGAAGCAACAAAAGAACCAAAGCAGGGATTTATTGAAAAGAAAAGTACACTCCACAGTGTGGGAGCAGGCCCAAGCAGTGGCTCAAGGGCCTGGATACAGAATCTTCTTGGATTCCGTATCCAAGAAGAAACTTTTGGAAACGCCCAAAAGTTTCCCATTGACCACTTCATGCTCATCTCATGTAAATGAAGTGGTAGCCTGCAATCAGTCTGATTGGTTGCAGAAAGCAGGTAACCCGAGGCTGAAGTGAAGTTACAAAGGTCACATTCTTGTGCAAACATCTGATTGGTTGCAAACACCAACCAAGCACAGGCTACGGTGAAGTTACAGGGTTATACTTCAATGCAAATGAAGACTCGGCCCACAATCAGTCTTATTGGTTGCAGCCAGCCAGTTTCCCATCTGCAGTGCAGAAAAGGTCAAAGGGAGTAGCCGCTGGTCCTTTTGTTCCTTAAGCGTGGAAAGTTAGTGTTTTCCTTTCAATTTAGTTCAAGGAAGTCCGCGTGAAACAGCCTTAAGTTCCCTGCCTCCAGACCCTATTATCCTGCCTCATCATCCCCTTGAGAGACACGATCCCCATAAATCTTTATGGGAGACAAAGGGACTGAAGGTCTTTCTTCTGTAACTGCTTCATTTTGACTTGGGGCATAGTCCCTACCTGTTGGAGATTCCAGAACTCTCACTCCACTCTGTCGAGTGGAGACAGGGTGCTTCTTGATGGTGGGGGATGGTGCCTTCACCTGGAGCTGGCTGGAAGCCTTGTCGCATGATTATCTGAAGCTTGATGATCTCTAGGCAAAAGGAAATGAATTCGGTTAAAAGATTTAATAGGAATTTTGGAAGTGGATGCCTACGCTGTCAGGAATGTTTGTTATAGAAATAAAAAATTCTGCTTAATTACTATAAGGGAAGTGATTCCATCCATTTGGAAGAAGGCAATTAAACTGCAAAAATAAAAAATGGCTACTATTATCCAGCCTACAGTAACGATGCAACAAAGACACCAAGGAAAGTTGGTGGGCATTTACTTATCTTTTGGCTGTCTTCTAAACAGGTACTTCAGGTCTTCCACAGGTTCACAGGTTTAGTGGCTGATGGGAACTTCATGTTCCTGATCTGGGGTTTCTGGTATCACTGGCTTGATCCTTGAAAGATGTATCCAACTATCTAATCCTACTACTTCTACCACAGAAGGCATGGTCAGTGTTACTGAAAATGGTCCCTTCCATTTGAGTTGTAATTGTTGAGCAGGTGATTCCTCCTTCCATGTTTTAACAAGTACCTCATCTCCTGGCCTGATATCGGGCTGCTGGTTAGTTCCCAGTGTGGGGAGGCTTTGACCTCCAAACTTTTGTAAAACCTGTTGAAATTGTCCTAGGTTGACACGGTATTTTACTAAACCTGCTGTTTCCGGGTCAGTAATTAAATCAGTAGTTAAGTGTGTGCTTATATTAATTTTTGCTCTAGGGTTATTACAGATCCTTAAGAGGGCTATGAGCAGTAAGCTGCCCCAAGTTTCTGATGTTTCCTGACATAGTTTAGCTAATGCTCATTTTAGAGCTTGGTTAGCCCTTTCTACTTTCCTGAAGGATTGATGTCTCCATGCTGAATATAAATAGTATTTTATTCCGAGAGCCTTAGCAACCCCTTAAGTTATCTGGGAGATAAATGATGGGCCATTATCACTTTGGAGGCTCTGAGGTAACCCAAACCAGGGGATTACTTCTTTTAAGAGAAACTTTATAACCTCATTAGCCTTCTCTGTTCTGGGAGGATAAGCTTTGACCCAACCAGTAAAGGTATCTATTAGCACTAACAAAAACTTATGTCCTCTGTCAGCTGGCATATGTGTGAAGTTTAATTGCCAGTCTTCTGCTAGATAAGTTCCTCTTCTCTGCACTGGTTCTATTAGAGGAGACATTTTGTTTCCTGGGTTAAGTGCACATAGTCAGCAGGCTTGGCAGGCCTGCTTAGCCACTGAAGCTGGGTTAGACCTGGTAAAGAGCTTATTTACCATGGCCAGAGTTGCATCCCTCCCCACATGGAAAGAGGCATGCAGGACTTTTCTAACTTTCCACTGGGCTGTCAGAGGGAGATCTGTTTTTGACCCCATATACCACCAGGATCCTTGGTTTTATCCCCTTGGTTCCTTTATTAGTTGTTCTTCTTGTAGTGCTACTCAGGTTCTATTGGGGAATCATAGAAAGGGAGCGCTGCTAGGATCTGTTGGGATTGCACTCTGAAGGCTGTGGCTTTGTCTTCTCTGTCAGCCTTGCTGTTCCCTTGTGCTATAGGGGTTAAGTTGCTTTGATGCTCCCTACAATGAATTATAGCCATGGGCTTTGGCAGATGCATTGCTTCTAATAGCTGAAGAATTTCAAGCCTATGCTTTATAAGGGAGTGTTTGCTAGTTAGTAGTCCCCTTTCCAGATTGCAGCATAAGCATGAACCACAAGGAATGCGTATTTAGAATCTGTATAGATGTTAAGCTTTTTTCTTTGTCCCAACATAATGCTCAAGTGAGAGCAATGATTTCAGCCTCTGTGCTGATGTGCCAGGGGGCAGTGGCTGGGCTTTGATAATTGTGTTATGATTTAGTACTGCATATCCAGCTCAGTGCCCCCCATTTGACACAAAACTATTTCCACCTGTGAACCAGTCATCCTCAGAGTCTGGAAGAGGCTGGTCTTTTAAATCAGGCCAGCTAACATGTGTGTGCAATGACCTGCTCAAAGGAATGATCAGATACTGGGGCTGTGGGCAGCAATGCAGCTGGATTCAGAGTGTTACAAGCTTTAAGGATTGCATCTGGATTGTCTAGGAGCGTGGTCTGGTATTTGGTTAACCTTTCCCCCATCATGCAGATGTGTCCCTTTATCTATAAGACTGATTTTACCTGATGGGGTATTAGAACTTCCAGTGGTTGGCCCAGGGTGATTTCAGTGGCTTCCTCCATTAACATAGCAGTGGCTGCTATTTCCTGCAGGCAACTTGGCCACCCCGAGGCCACTCTATCCAGCTTCTTTAAAAGTAGGCAATTGTTCTGGGTTCTGAACCTAATTTCTGGTCTAGCACTGCCATAGCTATGCCCCTCTTCTCTGCTACATACAAGGAGAAGGGCTTAGTTAGGTCTGGGATGCCAAGAGCGGAAGCTGGGTGAGAGCCTGTCTTAACTTGGCAAAGGCTTCTCTCATTTTCAAGATCCATTCCATTAGCTCATTTTCAGATCTCCTTATTGCTTCATACAGGGGCTTTGCTATGATCCCAAAATTTGGTGCCCATATTCTGTAAAACCTGGCCATTCCCCCAAAAAGAATTAAGCTACTGCTTGGTGTGGGGGCGCCCCCAGATCACATATGGCTTGCACTCGTTCTGGGGATATTTGCCGGGCTCCAAGTGTTAAGACATACTCTAAATATTGGACCCATTGGAGGGTAATCTGCACGTTCTTTTTGGACACTTTGTATATACCTGTCCACCACAAAATTCAAAGTTTTTATAGTATTTTGGTCAGAAACCTCCTGGGTTGGGCTATACACAAGAAGGCCATCCACATACTGAAATATACTCCCGTTCCCCAATTGCAGGTCCCTCAGATCCCTGTCTAAGGCCTAGGCAAAAAAATGGGGCCTATCCCGAAAACCTTGAAGGAGCCCTGTCCAAGTGTATTATTGTTTTTTTCCTGGTACTAGGATTTTCCTGTTCAAAGGCAAAAAGGTATTGGGATTCTGGGGCCAGAGAAATAGAGAAAAAGCATCTTTTAGGTCTAGAACTGAGAACCATTTTGCATCCCCTGGCACCCGAGCCAGGAAGGTATATGGATCTGCCACTAATGGGTGGATAGTGGTGACAGCCTAATTAATTACTCTGAGGCCCTGTACTAACTGGTATTCCCTCGAAGTCTTTAGAACAGATAAGATGGGGATATTGCAGGGAGAATTACATATTTAGAGCAGATAAGATGAGGATATTGCAGGGGATTTTAAGAGCCCATAGGTAAATATTACCTCAACTATGGGTGCTAGGCCTTTTCTTGCTTCCTGCCTAATAGGGTATTGTTTTATATTGGGAAAATAGTTGGGATCTTTAAGCTGTATTTTGACTGGCACTGCTGTTCTATCCTTCCCCAGTTTTCCAGTATACCATGCCAGCAGGTTAACCTGTTTATTAATGTGGTCTAGGACGTTGTTCAAGCAGGGAATCAGGTGGAATAGGTGGAGGGTTGTCTAAAGTGGAATCAGGTGGAATAGATTGAGAGTTGCCCACAGTGGTCTAGAAAAGAGACTTTGAAAAGTGGAGGGCTCACTAGGTGACCCAAATTTTACCTGGAGCATTCCCCTGGAAAAAATATGGGCCCAGACTAGGGTCCCTGGGGGCATCCCCCCTTTAGGGCCCTGGCTGAGTCTGTTGGATGTTGCCAACCTTAGATGGGTGCCAGCACTGCTTTGGAATGGTTCTCTCCACCACTGAGGACTTACTGTGAACTTTTCTTGAGGTTTTTCTATCCTACTTAAAGCAACTCTTTGACTCTCTCAACTTAGGCAATAATAATCCCCACCCGCCATGCACCACACACACCACTTACCACATGCCCAGGCCATCTGACTTGTATAACCTTTTTGCATAGCTAGGTGGGTTTTCTGTCCTTAGCCAGTTGTATGGGGGAAGGGAAGAATTTAGCCTAAGAAAAGAAGGGGTTTAAGTCACCTGAAACGTGTGTGAATTCGCCCTGGATGAGCTGCTGCAGCCGACTGTGTCACACGTAGGGTTCCAGGAGTATAACCAGAAAGGATAGAAAAGAGTCTTTTTCCTTTCCAGGCAAGGCATACATCCCTGTTTGCTTCTTGGCCTTCAGAGCACACCAGAGAGCGGCCCCAGTCAGTTTCCCTCAATTACCAGGAGCTACGAGGAAACCATCGCTGAAAGACTGAAAAAGGAGAAAAGGAAAAGAAAAAAAAAAAAAAAAAAAAAAAACCTCAGAAAAAGGGAAAAAAATATAGGACTCAGAAAAACGAAAACAGGAAAAAGGACTCAGGTCCCTCACTTGAACTGGGCAGTGGCAGTCAGGCACTTCCACGTGGAAACCTTTCAGTTCACCAGAGAGTGGCCCTGGGCAGAAACTTGCATGAAGTCTCCATGCTTAGGTGCTGTCCACCTAGGGCACTGAGTTGGAAAGGAAGAGAGAGAGAAAGATTTAAAAGAGGAAAGGAAAAAAATCCCAAACTTTGGTCCTACCTTTCCTCCTGGCTGGCTTGCCAAGATATGTCACTGGTAGAGGGTTGTGACTGCAAGTTGTGCAGGTTCTTGGCATTTTGAACAAAGAACTGGGCAAAATGCCCAGCAAAGCAAAGAAAGAATAAGGCAACAAAAGAAACAAAGCAGGGATTTATTGAAAACAGAAGTACACTCCACAGTGTGGGAATGGGCCAGAGAAGCAGCTCTAGGGTCCGGATACAGAATCTTCTTGGGTCCAAATACCCCCTAAAAGTTTCCCATTGGCCACTTCATGCTCACCTCATGTAAATCAAGTGCTAGGTAGCCTGCAACCAAGCAAATCTGATTGGTTGCAGAAAGCAGCCAACTGGAGGCTGAAGTGGTTACAAATGTCACACTGTTGTGCAAACCAATTGGTTTTTGCAACCAGTCAGAAGCTAGGGTGAAGTTACAAAGTTATACTTCTATGCAAATGAAGCCTCGGCCTGCAATCAGTCTGATTGGTTGTGGACAGCAACCATTCAGAGACTGGAGTGAAGTTACAAAGTTGCAAACGAATACTTAACCCACAATCAGTTTGATTTGTTGCCAACAGCCAATTTCCCATCTGCAGTGCAGAAAAGGGGAGGAGTTTGCAAAGGGAGTAGCCTCTGTTCCTTTTGTTACTCAGGCGTGGAAAGTTAGGTTTTCCTTTCCATTTGGTTAAAGGAAGTCAGTGTGAAACAGCCTTCGGTTACTTGCCTCCAGATCCTATCCTCCTGCCTTATAAGGATGACCTTAAAAGAAAGAGACAGAGGGCCGGCTGCAGTGGCTCATACCCATAATCCCAGCACTTTGAAAGGCCAGGGAGAGAGGATTGCTTGAACTCAGGCATTGGAGACTAGCCTGGGCAACATAGTGAGACCTCGTCTCTACTAAAAAACCAAAAACATTAGTTGGGCATGGTGCTGCATGCCTGTGGTGGGAAGATTGCTTGAGCCCAGAAGATTGAGGTTATAGTGAGGTATGGTCATACCACTGCACTCCAGCCAGGGGGACAGAGTGAGACCCTATCTCAGGAAGAAAAAAAAAAGCAAAAGAGAATACTGTTTAATTAACAAATACCACATGCGCTCAACGCTGATATAAATTCTATATAGTAATCTGTGGATTTCCCCCCATGTTTACTTAATGAGGGTAAGATAATTTTGAGAGAATTTTGGATATTAGAAAATGCATTCAGAAGTAGGAAATGCAACACCACACAGTCCTTTCTGCCTACATACATGTTCACGATTCCAGTAACAGTTTTAAAAAGGGAAAGAAATTAGTCCTTCTAGAGAATTCATTGGTTCCACATGCCCGGGATGAGGGATCATACAAAAATAGAAAGAATCTGGTGCTAAAATAGGCCACACCAGGGCTCTAATCCCAATTACATCACTAACCCTATAACTTTGGACAATTACTCAACCTGTTTAAGCTGCATGTTAATCTGAAACCTAGGAATAGGGTTACCAGACAAAATATAGGACATCCAGTTAAATTTGAATTTCACTAAAACAATAATTTTTCAGTATGAAGTATGTCCCATGCACTACTAGCAAAGCACATAGAAGAATGCAACAGTATACAATAACTTTTTCTCTGAAATTCAAATTTAACTGGTCATGTTGTATTTTTATTCATTGTATCTGGCAACTCTATGAAGGAATAATAATTCTCACTCTAGCCTTTAGGTGGGGACTCAATAAGTCAATTTTCTAGAGATTGTACTAAAAGGCTTTGCAATTATTTTCAATCTCATTTAGTATTGAAACAAGTCCAGTGAAGAATGGAAAATTATTGTCTTCATTTTCCAGATTAGCAAAAAGGTTAAAATTCAGAAATTTGTCCAAAGTTACATAGTCATAATGGCAGAGCGAAGATTCAAGGGGGAGCTGTTTAACACCAAGGCCTGGAAGCTTTACTCTGTGACGGTGGTTCTCAAACTTCAGCATGTTTCAGAGTCATCAGGAGAGTCTCTTAAAACACAGATTACTAGGCCCAGCCCACAGGTTTCTGGTTCAAATGATCTAGAATAGGGCTCCATAATTCACATTTTTCAAACATTCCAGGTGTTATTGAGGCTGCTGGTTTAGGGACTAGTTTGAGAACTGCTGTCTGCTGTCCTGTGGTGTGCCATCAGTGCCAGTGCTTGGTACTTATAAGTGACAGCTTCATGATGCCACTCATCATGAGCCATCAAAGAAATCATGCCCACTTATCACTTATTGGCTTTTAAAACATTGTTATGAAGCAGAAGGTAGTAATGAAAATATGCAGCCCCACAAGCAGTACTCAAAAATCCCTGATCTTTTTAAGGCCGTGAATGCCTTTCCTGCTTCCTCTTCTGACTTTGGAGAACTTCTCTCTAGTATTGTCTTTGAAAGAAGCACCATTCCCCGGAGATAAACAGTAATTGGAAGAAACACCACTTGGAAGTAATCAACATACAATTTTATTTAGTCCCTCCCTGGTTCTTGAAAATGTATTCAATGGGGAAATTTTTTCTCTGTCCCCTCAATAAAGATTTGGGCAAACTCATGACTTTTCTTCTCTTTTAGCTAACAGACAGTCCAAAGGTCACTTTAGGTCTCTCTCTCTCTCTCTCTGCCTCTCTCTTTCTCTCTCTCTCTTTCTCTCTCTCTCTCTCTCTCACACACACACACAGCCCACTTTAGAAATTAGACCATCTAGCCCCCCAGTTAACACACCATTTCTCCCCTCTCACCTAAAATTTCTTTAAAGAGCCCCCAAACTACTATTTTTTAAATTTATAAATTATTATTTGTCACACTCTAAAAATGATATTGATATTGATACCGTTTCTAGCATGTCCACTAATTTTTAGCTGGCAAATAACATTAACAGCTGGTCACTGCATCATCATCTGGGGCTGCAATATTGTGAAATATATATTTGGTCTTCCTCCATTTCTTGACAAATAGCTTCTAAAACCCTTGGAATCTCCAGAAAGAGAAGGGTGTCTTTTTTATGCTAATGAGGTAACTGGTGGTAGGGAGCCGCTATGTAGCTTCAGGATGAGGCTGGTCACTGCAAGACCAAGGCATGATGAGAGGGTTGATGACTTTCAGCCCCACTGTCAACCTCTGGGGAAGGGAGGGGGCAAAGAGTTAAAGGTTGAGCTGATCATCAATGGCCAGTGATAGAATCACTCATGCTTATATAAGGAAGCTTCCAGGAAAACCTAAAAGGCAGGGTTTAGGGAGCTAACTGATATCTGAACACACGAGGGTTCCTGGAGGGTGGCACGCCTGGAAAGAGAATGGCAGCTCTGTACCCCCACTCACATACCTTGTCCTGTGTATCTTTCCATGTTGCTGTTCATCTGTATCCTTTGTAATATCCATTATGATGAATGGGTAAACATAAGTAAAGTGTTTTTCTGAGTTCTCTGAGCTGCTCTAGCAAGTTCACAGAGCTTGAGGAGGGGCTCATGGGAATCCCAATTTGTAGCTGGTCAGTCAGAAACAGAGGCCACAACCTGGGGCTGTGATTGGCATCTGAAGTGAGGGGCACTCTTCACACTGAGACTTTAACCCGTGGGATCTGAAACTATCTCCAGGGAGAGAGTGTCAGAATTGAATTATCGGCCACCTAGCTGGTATCCGCTAAAGAAGTACTTGGTATATGTGGAAATATCCCCCAACATTTGGTGTCAGAAGTGTTGAGTGATGTGTGAGGGAGTGTAGGAAAAAACACCTTTGGATTTTTTCCATATCTTTTATGAGCAGAATTGGTATTAGGCTCTGAAAAATGATGGTCTTTACATTGCTGGCTTTGAGACCCACAGTTTTCTCAGGAGGTCTTTGTAAACATTCTCCCAGATTCACATAGGCCAGAATTTGATGGTTAAATGCCAGAATAATGATTGAACTAGGTGAACAGACAGTTCTATTTGTACCAAAGACATTGTGGTACCAGAAAATAGTCCTCATGACATAGCAGCAGAGCCTTGTCTCCCCACAGGGTGCCTGAGGTGTGTCCCCACAGCATTACCAAACTGAATTTCAGTCTATCTGCCCAGTGCAGCAAAGCCAGACACTGACATCGGGATGGCAGTGACAGAAAGTGAGGCACTTATTGCAGGGCACCAAGCAAGAAGAATTGGGCAGCTAAGTCTTAAGACCCAGACTCCCCAGTGGCTTACAGGTAAGGGTTTTAAAGGTGAGGAGGCAGAGGTTACAGACAAAGCCATAAATCAATACATGGGGGCTATACATTGGTTTGACCTAAAAAGTCAGGGGCCCATAGCTCATAGGTGGATTTAAAGATTTTCTGATTTGCAATTGGTTAAGGAGGCAAAGATTTGCCTAAACATTTGGGATCAGCAGAAAAGAATGTGAGCTATGGCTCATGGGTGTGACCTCCTCCAGGTCACTCAGGAGGAAATTTATAACAAAGAACAACGAATCAGAGCTCAGTCCTCAGTTCCTCCTTATCTGAAGACTACGCACAAGTAGAACCATTTAATAGGGGTCCAGGTTTCTGAAAAATAACTCAGGAACATATGTTGAGAGGTTATCTTTAGTTTCTACAGGGAACCAAACATTCCCTGACTCTAACTTTTTGGCTATTGTTTTAGGATACGATTTCCTTCATGCTTATGAAGGTGCTTACTTTTCAGGGCTAGCTAAGTGCCTGGAATTTCTCTTAAAGGAACTCAAGATTTTCCTCTATTTCCATGCTGAGAGTGGGGGTACCTGGTAGGCTTCTAAGATGGGTCTCTACTGTATCTCAATTCCCCCTGTCTCTTGTCACTCATCAATCCTGATAGGTATGGGGATGCAGGCTGCTGTAGCTACTTCCTGCTGAACTGGGGCAATGACTGGAGATTAGGATATGAGGAGAGAAAGTTTCTAGCATGTAGCTTGAGATATTCATGTGTCTCAGGCATGGCACCATGGTGCTGAACTATCATTGTATTGTTGCTTTAGTTAATGCTGTACCATAACACTTTAATACACATTTGGCTATAATATAAAGCATAAGTAAAATTAGCAAGATGCCTAACTTTAGCAATCCAGAAAACATGGATTGCATTCCATAAGGAATCTAAGAAAACAAGGAAGAAAAGAAAACCAGTTCTTGGGGACAGTCAAGGAGACCCTGCTGTAACCAAATGGCTTGTTCTCTAATTCTTTTTAGATGAGTTTTTACCTCCACAGCTTTATTTATGTAAGTATAGCATGTGATATTTACAACCATACACATTTTTTTCTGATCAGCTAAAATGTAATTAAAGGCTATTGTGTAAGATCAATTATGTAAGACAATCTGAGCTAATGAACTAATTCCTCCCTGCTGAGTGTCTATTGCCAATGCAGTTTCATCACAAGAATTTCTAAAGTTGGGGAGAGATTTCTAATCATGTACACATGGGATGCCATTCCTCATCAAGGTAACAAAGTTCACCCAAGGAAGTACCCAGCTCCATCTTTTTGGTATTTGGGCAAGTATAGATTTGTGGATCCCCAAAGTGAGTATGTGAACTGTTTAGTTTCAATAAATTGCTTACTTTGTTGGGAGCTAAGATATGTGACTTCCAATATGTTTAGAGAACAGGCCTCTTAGGAGGCATATTGAGGGTGTAGGGGTCTTGCTTATCTAAAGAGGAAAAATCAAGGAAGGTATTATAATAAGGTAGAGCCTCAATATTTTTTTGGCAAAATTCCTTGAGATCCAACAGAGAGGACTTCTAAAATAATTTTGGGGGGGACATTCAGGATATGACAGTTTAATAAACTGGTGCACTGTTGCTCTATTAACTGAGTCAGATGACATCTACAGGTTACCTCTCTTTGCCAATGAATGAGAAATCCTAAACATAGAGTTGTCCTTTTGATTTGGGAGGATCAAAGTCCACAAGCAAGCATAACAAAAAAGGCAATCATGTCAACAGTTCCATGTGAGCACCTGAAGAAATTAAGACCCCTACAGCAGCACAGAGAATCTGCTTAGTAGTAGATGGAAAAAATAAGAAAAGCAATGACAAATAATATTGTTAAGTATTTGGTATCTCTTATTACTTATCTTTAGGAGTCGGTCTTCTGAGTAGCAACTTGGGATCTATCAGGGGTTTGCTGGTCCAATTAGAGAAGTCAGCCTTGGGGGTCCTCCATCTCAGGCTTGGATGGTCAGGACTGTGATGTTTTTTACAGTGTGCTTCCCATTTTCTGTCACATTTCGAGAGTTGCAGTCAAATGACTCTTGGAAACCAGCTTTACCCAGGAATCAGTTTGACTCTTTAATTATACTGAGGAATGAGTCATCAGCAGCACCTCATATGGTCCCATCCAACAAGAATAAAGTTGAACTGAAATCAGTAGAGTCTGGAAGCACTAAGTTGAGGTGTCTAGATGTTAGAGTGAAAGCATCTTTAGTTAAAGTGGTGGAAGGCAGTGGCAACCTGACAAGTTTTCTTTGCCTGTATCCCAAGGTAGAGCTTCAGCTTGAGGGGCTTCAGGAAAAAGATGGTAGCAATTTCATTGAGTTCAAGTCAGAAAAGTGGGAAGAAACATTAGTTTTGAGACTTATTCAGAAAAGAATTCAGGATTCAGTTCAAGTAAAAACTCAAACAATGGACAATCCTAGAATCTATTAACATGTGTACTATCATTTTCTTCTGAAATGTAATTTTTCTCTTTCCAGTCCCCCTTCTCTTTAAAAAAAATCATAGTAGGACCAATTTATTTGCAAAATAAGTTTTAACCTTATTATAGTTGGCCTAATTATTTGCATAAAGTGCAGCAAGAATAGTTATTGGCCATATAGGCTTTTTAAAATAGGCTTTACTAGAATGTTTTTCATTAAAAAAACTCAAATTAGACATTTAAAAGCCTCTTGAGCCAAGCCAAAGGTTTACCTTCGTCTGCAGATACCTGTATGAATTGGGTGATTCCTCTCTTTTCAAGGTCCCAAAATATCTTGAGGTTCCTGGGCCTGTCAGAAAATGACCTTGCTTACCACAGGGTTCAGGAACATTGTAAGAAAACTGTGTACACAAAGTACCAGGCCAGTTTTTCTCAGAGGCTATATATTGATTCTATAAAGTCAATCTCAATTCCTCAATGCAACCCGGTCATATCAGAAAATACGCCATTCCAATCAAAGCCTTGGTAAAATAACCAGTGTCTCTAATTTTGTCCTGTTATAAAACAGATTCTTACTGAACTTATGCAAATAACTATATTGCTATAAAATAAAAATATACACAATTTCCAAATTTTAGAGAAATAAAAGTGCTTCAAATTTTGCTCACAAGAGTATACTTCACTCAGTTGTTAAAAGCTATAAATAGCTCAAAAGAAAAAAGTTTCCTTGACTCTGAAAAACAAAACAAAAAGAATCAGCAACATTTCAAACAAGAAAGTAAAAAATTATTTTAGTCCTCTTTTAGTTCAGTTCCATGTACCTAACTCTTGTTCTGCTTGATATTGGGTTAGCAAGTCTCATGAACACACCAGCTTTTTAATTAAAGTCCTGGAAGCTTTTTAACCAGTCTAATGGTATAATCTCCAAAGTTATCAGAAATCCCTATTCAAGAGCACTTGTATGAGTCCTTTCTGTGAACTTAAAGAAGAAAATGCTTTTTGAGAAGAATCAAAGTAAAACAATAATTGTCTATAGATGACAAAAGTCTTAGAACAGCCATGGTTAAAAACCCAATTGACAAGGAAATGTGGGTATTTCTGTGGCACACAATAATTTAATATAATCATAACTATTACTGATAACATATACTGAGATATGAGAATTACAGAAATCTCATGCAATTTTGGAATACCTATTGATAACACATTTATATAAATATAACTCAAAGAAAGTTAAATACAATTTTATATTTGGCAATGCTTACTGTATGATTTGAACATACCAAATAAACCTATTATGACTCTCTTGGACCTCTAGGGGCCTTAATATGCAAAATATTCCTTTGAGATGAGAAAGACTAAATTTAGAATTTGAAATTTGATTTTGGAGATTGTCAAATATCAAAGATTTAAATCACTTGATAACCCCAAATAAGATCACAGGTCACTGCAAAATAATAGTTATTCATTTAGCCAAAGTGGTCATTCAGAGATTTTGAAAAGCAAAATCCTTCACTGTTTGATAGAGGGGATACTCAGTTTCCCAAAACAATCATTAAGACTTAATAAACCAGCTTGGGGCCAGTTGAATCTCATTTTCTTTCCTGTCTTTTATTTTTTGGAGGTTACTTAAAATGTTAAAACATCTTTTATTATGTCTTATTTCTTAAAATTTATTTATTTGGGACAGAGTCTCACTTTGTTGCTCAGGCTGGAGTGCAGTGGCACAATGACGGCTCACTGCAGACTTGATCTCCCAGGTTTATGTGATCTCCCCACCTCAGCCCCTTGAGTAGCTGGGACTATGGGTGTGTGCCACCACACCTGGCTAATTTTTAAAAAAAAATTTCTTATGGCGACGGGGTCTCATTATGTTGCCCACGCTGGTTTCAAACTCCTGGGCTCAAGAAACTCTCCTACCTCAGCCTCCCAAAGTGCTGGGATTACAGGCATAAGCCTCCATATCCAGCCTATTATCTCTGATTAATATTACACGAAAGTCTCATTTGAGAAAGAAAAAATTCTACCTTTGCATAATGTATTATTAATACTAAAGCTAATTTTAATAAAACTTAATAAATTCATTCAATCTCAATCAGCTTTGACTATACGAGATAAGGTTTTCATAAACCTTTTATAACCTTTCATAATTTTTTATTAAAGAGTAGATCTTGCTGGATGTGATGGCTCACACTTGCAATCCCAGCATTTTTGGAGGCCAAGGTGGGAGCATGGCTTGAGATCAGGACTTCAACATCAACTTGGGCAACATAGTGAGACTGTATCTCTACAAAAATAGAAAGAAAAATTAGCCTTGTGTGGTGGCATGGGCCTATAGTCCTAGCTAGTTCTAGCTGCTTGGGAGGCTGAGGCAGGAGCTTGAAACTGCAGTGAGCTATGATCATACCACTGCGCTTCAGCAAGACTATGTCTCTAAAATTAAAATAAATAAATAAATAATCAGATCAATTCTCCAAGAAAACCCTGTTATCCTGACACAGGGGCCCAGACTATGGCCCTGCATCATTGTGCTTTGGATATTGTTTTAATTTTTAGGAAAACTTTGTAACTTTTCATTTTAGCTGACTTGATTATACACAGAATTCCTTTCACAGATCAATTTTTCATAAACCTTTTACAACTTGCTTGAACTTTCAGTTTTGTCCTATTGTTTTACCTACGGACAAAAATTTCATTTATTTTCCACCTTATCATTTTGACCACACAGTGTTCTCTCTCATGTAAAACAAAAATTACTCTCTGTCTTAAACTCTCTTTACATTTTACTTTTCCTTTAACAAAAACAAGATTCTAATACCTTTCTGTAACATTTTAAAATTAAAAACACATCTTGTTTTCTTTATATGCTTTGCATATAGAATTGCTTTTCATATATCTAGTAGTCTTAACTATGTATACTAATTATAGTATTAACTCTTACTAACTCTTAATTTTAGTGAAAAACCTTGGAGGTAAGGAATTTTAATTATGCATCGGATGTAGAACCCAGGACAAAGGACAATGTCTGGAGCTAGGTGTCATAACCTAAGGCTCAAATCTAAAGACATAAGTTTATAGACAAGTTAAGCAATTATCCAAAGTACTACAAAAGCAGTAGTTTTATGACCTGAAAATATCTAGCAAAGACAGTTTCTGACCAATAGATCTAGGCAAAAATGTCTAAATTAAATTCTAAAGATGCTTTTATTTTGTTTTACCAACAATTTTGAAAATATCTTTATTAACTAAAGATTATTAAAATCACATGAACCAAAACAAATTTGGACTTATTTAATTTATGAGTACTCCTTTATTTATAAACTAATTTGATATCATGGACAACATACAAAGACATACACACATGCATACATGAACATTCAAATAGACATAAACAAAGACCCTACAGCCTTGATTTTATTTTATTTTTGTTATTAATAATTCGTTTTTAGGGTTTATATATTTCATTTTTATTTTTATAGACTTAGGGATACAAGTGGAATTTGTTTACATGGATATATTGTATAGTGGTGAAATCTGCGCTTTTCGTGTACCATCACCTGAATTGTGTCCATTGTATCCAATAGGTAGTATTTCCTCTCTCACTGCCCTCCCACCCTCCCAGGTTTTGGAGTCTCCCATATCTGGTATACCACTCTGTATGTCTGTGTGTACTCATTGTTTAGCTCCCACTTATAAATGAGAATATGTGGCTTTTTACTTTCTGAGTGATTTCACTTAGGAAAATGGCCTCCAGTTCCATTCATGTTGCTGCAAAAGACATGATTTTATTCTTTTTTTGTGTACATTTTAAAACTCTAGTCATGAGCCTGGCAAGACTCACCAGTTCAAAAAGGATAGCTGTATTCAAATTATGCCCCAATAAATGGAACAAGTCAAAATCCATTTGTCCCACATGGCTCAAGCCCTCACTGAGCCCCAGTGGAAACAAGGTAACAATCTATAACTCAAAGCAGAGAGGGAGGGAGGGAGAGAGAGAGAGAGAGAGAGAAAGAGAGAGAGAGAGAATCTATTATTCTTTAAGAAAGAGTTTGAGTTGCACTAGAGGAAGACTACAGATGGATACCAAAGCTGGGCACGGTGGCTCACACCTGTAATCCCAGCCGTTTGGGAGGCAGAGGATTACTTGAGGCCAGGCATTCAAGACCAGTCTGGGCAACAAAGCAAGACTCTGTCTCTACAACAAATTGAAAACAAATCAAACCATTAGCCAAGCATAATGGTGTGCACCTGTAGTCTCAGCTACTTGGGAGGCTGAGGAAGGAGGATCATTTGAGCCCAGGAGTTTGGGGCTGCAGTGAGCTATGATTGCATCACTGCACTCCAGGCTGGGTGACAGAGCATGACCCTGTCTCTCTTTATCTATAAAATGATACCAAAGCAACAGAAAATCACAGGAAATTACCACAGGATTTTATAGGACAAGTTTCTTCATAATATAAAGTAATTTCTGGTACTCCCAAAAGCCAAAGAGATTAGGTAATGCAATACAAAAGAGAACAGAGATTTAGATCTGAGAGGATGCTGTCCATTTACAACTCTTGGGATTCTCTGAGGAAAAACAGAGGTTCCTCCCCCAAAGAAGAGTCTATAATGCCTTCTCTGTTTTCCTGAAGGGATCTCAGGCTGTTAAAAAATGTTTTTTGGTCCCCCCATGTGACATCAAGTGTGGTAAGAGGAAGGAGGGGCAGGTAGAAGTACATAGGGAAATAGAGGGAGTGCATATGGCTAGCAGGGCATTAAGATGACATATATCAAGTTGACAGAGAAATTTCTGCAGAGAGAAAACAGAGGCCTTGAAATAATATACATATAAATATATTGCCTAAATGTCAGTTTTAATTAAAGTGATTTTTGACTACAGAACTCTTAAAAAAACTCCTTTCAGATCTCTTATTACCAGATATTAGCTGGGACAAACAGCTGATATTCCTGACTTTTGAATGTTTTCTCCCAAAGTTGTCTTCCTCAGTGAAACTAATAAGCCTCAACCAGGGTTATGACTTAATCGAGGATGCACAATGTATCCGAAGAGGTGCAAAGCAGTTCTCAAAAGATTCAGAATCACCTCACACACTGCTCAAAGAAAGGAAAGTTTTGCTAACCACAAATGGAATACAATTTACATTTCCATTCAGCCATATTGTTTAGGGTCTCAGCTTCTCAGCTAACTGTCTGTACACAAAGGCACCAAAGCCCCGTATGTCCCCACAGACCGAGGATAGAAAATTAAAAGCTCTGTATGCAAGAAAAAAGGACCAAAAATGGCAAAAATAACACAAATACCACACCCAAAGGACTTGTTCCCTGGCCAGGCTGCCTCAGTGAAAGGGAGGAACTTTAGCTACTGAACTACAGCATGGGATGGCCTCCACTGTTCTTCCCAGAGGTGGGGGTGCGGGGGTCTATAGCAGGCAGTTTTCAGTTTGCAAAGGATCTTAGCTCTATTTAGGTCAGATTTTTGCTCTTTAATTTAGTAAAGAGAATTCTTATGGCTAGCCATGACACTATTATGTATCTTAAACAAATTGATTTTTCCATGAATTGTTTAGAATAAGAGATCTCTAAAATTCTTCTTTTAAATTTAGGAGTCCAATTTAAAGGATCCCTTTTTCAGGCCATTTTCTTCCAGAGGCTAAAGAATATTGCAACCAAGCAGTGCAGTAATAAAAAATCATCTTTTTCATAGGCTCAAAGATAAAAATGGCTCAATTCTGCAGAATACCGCTTAATGGGCTACAAGGAGGAATAGAGCTCATATTTCCCATTTTAGATGACAAAACCTTAGGTGACAAACCCTTAATGCCTCCTCTGGGCTTTAAGCTGAGTTTCAAGCAAGCAAATAAAAATCAAAATGAAATTTCTCATGGGCTCGCTCCCTTCAGCTTTTTGCAGGGTATCCCCTACCAAATGCACTCTGACTTGCCGAAGCAAGGCCAGATCCTACTGCCTTGCTGAAGCAAGGCCAGATGTCCTACCAAAGCAGAACCACAGGTCTGAAGGAAGAATACATGGAGGCTGTTGCCCATGAACTCTCCACTTACCAAAAGACATTTTTCCAGCCTGGTGCCTTGTTTCTAATGCTGCAAAAATGAAAGTGCTATGGGCCAGCAATGGCTGGTTGGCAGCCAGACTTACGGACCTGTCCCTTAGTGAAATGGTTCAGGCACCTGCTAGATGGGATCAGAGGGTGGCTGCAGCCAGGAGCCCATGTGTCACGGATGAGATGCCCACCTAGGACTTTTGTCCTATCTAGGGTGCCAATTAATTGTTACCAAACTGAACTTCAGTCTAAGTACCTAGTGTAGCAAAGCCAGACATTGACATCAGGATTGCAGTGACAGAAAGAGAGGCATTTATTTCAGGGCACCAAGCAAGGAGAATGGGGCTGGTGATGCTTAAGCCTGGAACTCCCCAATGGCTTACAGGTAAGGGTTTTAAAGGTGGGGAGGCAGAGATTATAGGCAAGTCATAAATCAATACATGAAGGCTATACATTGGTTTAACCTAAAAAGGTGACACATCTCCAAGCAGGGGCCCACAGGTCATAGGTGGATTCAAAGATTTTCCGATTTGTAATTGGTTAACAAAGCAAAGCTTTGTCTAAAAATTGGGATCAGCAGAAAAGAATGTTAGGTCTGGTTCAGGGGCGTGACCTTCTCTCCAAGTCACTCAGGAAGAAATTTAGAACAAAGAGCAGCAGTCAGAGTTCAATCCTCAGTTTCTCCTTATTTGAGGTCTCCGTGCCAGTGAATCCATTTGATGGAGATTTCATTTCTGAAAAACTGAGAGACATATGTTAAGATGTTATCATCAGGCTGGGCATGGTAACTCACGCCTGTAATCCCAGCATTTTGGGAGGCTGAGATGGGCGGATCATGAGGTTTGGAGATGGAGACCGTCCTGGCTAACACGGTGAAATCCCATCTCTACTAAAAATACAAAAAATTAGCCGGGTATGGTGGCATGTGCCTTTAGTCCCAACTACTCAGGAGATTGAGGCAGGACAATCGCTTGAACCTGGGAGTCGGAGGTTCCAGTGAGCCGAGATCGCGCCACTGCATTCCAGCTCCAGCCTGAGTGACAGGAGACTCTGTTTCAAAAAAAAAAAAAAAAAAAAAAAAAAAAAAAAAAAAAAAAAAAAAAAAGAAAGAAAGAAAGAAAGAAAAGAAACAAAACATCCCCTGACTCTAACTTTCTTGTCTATTGTATTAAGCTACGATTACCCTCATCCTTATGAAGTTGCTCATTTACTTCTCAGGACTAGCTGGGTGCCTGGAATTTCTCTTGTAGGAACCCAAGATTTTCCATCCAGCCTTTTCATCCTTCTCTGCAGCTTCATCTGGTGTAATATCTCTGTGGAAAAACTTTTCTTCTTCAATTATAAAACAAAGCCCAACATGCCTTTCACAGACATCAGCATGAGAGTGCCTGATATGTGCCTGTGCCTGATATGTGCCTGTGCCTGACATGTACCTGTGCCTGATATGTGCCTGTGTCTGATATGTGCCTGTGCCTGACATGTACCTGTGCCTGATATGTGCCTGTGTCTGATATGTGCCTGTGCTTGTATGTGCTTGGAAGGTGGAAGTGTCAGCACCAGCAGAAGTCCTGCCTTTTGAAACCGAAGTCTACCTTGCACATGGCTTTACTCTTCTATGACTTGCTTTTCATGGTATAGAGCATTGTAATTACATTGGAGAGACTGATATATCTCTGAGGGCAATTGAAAAAGACTGATCTGGGTCTTTCAAGCCAAACCAAATATAGAATTTGTAGAAATCTGAAATAGAAACAAAGTTACTTGATTAAAAAAAAAAAAAAATCTCCTATCAAAAAGTGGAAATAACTGGTGTCCATCAACAAATAAATGATTAAACAAAATGTGCTATAAGCACACAATGGAATATTATTTGACCTTAAGAAGGAATGAAATTCTGATAATGCTACAACATGGAGAAACCTTGAAAACACCAAACTAAATGAAAAAAGCCAGACACAAAAGGACAAATATTGTATGATTCCACTTCGATGAGGCATCTAACATAGGCAAATTCACAGAGACAGAAAGTAGAATTTAACAAGAACTGAGGGGAGGGGAGAATGAGAAGGCATTTTTTTAGGGGTACCTAATTTCTGTTTGGGGTGACGTGAAAGCTCTGGAAATGGATAGTGATAATAACTGTACTTAATGAATGTTCTGAATGTCACCAATTGTGCACTTAAAATGGTGAAGGATAATAAATTTTATGCATGTTTTATCACAATAAAGAAATGATAAAAAAAAAAACAAAAACAAAACTGAGATTCTAGAGTAAATACACTCCGGTAGAGACTTAACCAGGGGGTTGGAGCAGGCTTATTTGGTTTTGCTAGATTGTAAACTGCTTGAGGACAGGAACTTTGCCATTGTAAATGCCACACTACCTATAATAGAGTCTTGAACATGGTTAGACTCGGTGATTCCTAGCTGAATAGAATTTGATGATGACCTGCAGAATTTTTCAATTTAATTTGTTCTTGGAGGAGAGAAAGAAGTGGATTTTCTGATCAAATTCAGGGGAATGCTTTTAAAGCCTTGTTTTTTTGGGAACAAGTTTGTGTAAGCTTGCCAATGTTTGACTGCAGGCTGGCTCCTTGAAAAGCTTGGGAAAAATCCAGGCAAAGCAATAAGAGAGAACTGGAGGTTGAGGGGTGAGTGATCAGAATTCAATCTGATGTGCGGCTCTGGCAAAGGGATGCTCAGAGGTTAATAGCACAAAGCTATTGGCTTTGAAAAAGAACATTCTTTGAAAGAATCCAAAAGGACACGGGAACAAACTTGATTGGAATTGATTGTACAGAGAATCTCTACTGTGTAAAAAGAGGAGACAAGTAGAAAGCACTTAAGAAGGATAATATTCCACTTTCGCTGCAGGAAAATACAAGTGACAAAAACAGCCAATGTTTATAGCAGCTGAACTTTTCCAAAAATTTATTTTAAAAGACTTTTTTTGGAGTCTTCCCTTTGACACAAATGATATCTCTTCATACAAAAATAAAATTAAAACTTTTTTTTTTTTTTTGTCTGGGAGATTACAGCCTTAGGAGAGTACAATGCGGCATCTGGATTTTGTAGTGTAGATTGAAACATTATTTTATAATTGGAATTTAATCAAATAAGCTTACTTTAGATCATTTCTTACGAGTACTACATAAACATTCTCACCCTTAAAAATTCAAACAATTGGATTTTGTAGTATACATTGAAACATTATTTTATAATTGGAATTTAATCAAATAAGTTTTATTTTAGATCATTTCTTACAAGTACTACATAGACATTCTCACCCTTAAAAATTCAAACAATTGACTGAAAAGCATCCCCCTCTTCCTATTATTCTTTTAACAGAGGGGTCTCCTGGTAAGGTTTGAAGTATATTCTCGTAGATGATTCTCTCATATTTGCATACATAGGTGTGAATACAGAAATAGCTTTTATTTTTCATTAACTTTTTGATATGAATTGGATCAAATCATTTTTCTGAAATCCACTTTTTGTTGAAGTTTTTCAAAGCAGTGAAGTGACTGAAAGGAAGACAAAGAGTAAGAAAGAGGCCATAGGGAATCTACACACCTAAAAACCAGTGTTTGTGTAATGAGGAATTGCCTGCATGACTTGGATATTTAAAGAAACCAAACTCTACAAGGTGATTTTCACATTCTTCTTGTGTAAGGTGTGGAAGTTTATGTGACCATAAAGTAATAGAAAAAATTCTAAAAACTGCAGATAAAAAAGTCTCACCACTTCAAACTCCTATCTTTATGCTTACATGCAAAAAGTGCAGGTAACTTACTTGTTCTTTGTCTGGCTGACACCTTGAGAAATAAACACCTTTTGTATAAGTGTAAAATTTTGCATTTTTCTTCATCCTCTGTTCATTGAAGTGAGGAATCACAGCTAGCTGAATTAATTATGCAAACTAGAACATGCATAATATTAAAGCCAGGTATTTTGGGAATCAAAAACCTACAAAAAATTAAATTAGCTAGAGCATTCTCGTTTCAGTCATAGCCCTCAAATTAGAGCTTGGCTGTATGCTTGGTACAGTGAGTAAGAAAGAGATGGGGCATTTCCGTTTCAATTATTTTCTAGTCACTCTGTTACAGATTAAAAAAATATTTTGTTCATTTTATAGGTATTTGTGTTTCACTTGCAAAAATCAGGTGCTTCAGATTGTGGCTTGTTGTTTTGGTGCACAGGGCAGTCTCTCTCTTTGATCTATAGACATCCAGGCTGCTGCCACTATGCCACCCTGTGCAGTGGGATAGCTCATCCACCTCAAGCCATGGAGACTCTCCAATTCCACGCCTCCCTGGATCTCAATCTTTCCCAGAGTTCAAAAGGCCTGAAGTGGGGATGAAAAGGGGGCTCAAATGGGTGTGGGGCCTTGACTCATACTGGTACCATGTCAGCTGAATTTTTGGTTAAAGAATCTTTTTCATCTGGCAAAATATAAATGTCAACAGTCCATGAATGTCAGTCTCTTGGCTTCCATCTTCCTGCTTCTATGATTCTAATATAGGTGGTTGCTAACTTACAGTGCCCCATTTTTGCTAAACCAATGTGTCAGTTGCTAATAAGAATGATTATTTTTCATAACTTTCAAGATAGACTGTATCAACTGACATTTATTAAATGACTATTTCATATAAACAATTCAGCATTTATTTCTGAAATTATTTTTGACTGGGGAAAAATGTATACCTCATACCCTTAGTTTTGAACTTGAGCAGAACAAGATAAGCAAAGAGGTTTGAATATAGCTGGAGACTGGTGTTTTATGGCTTTTTTTTTTGTCCTTTAGCCAAACTATCTGTCATCAAGGGAGCCGATTCCTGATGAGCTGATTTAAAGCCAAGGTTTAGGAGGCTAGACTGAAAGGCAGATGAAGGAAAACAAGTAAACCTGTTAATGATCTGTACATATGGAGTTTTATAGCTTCCAAAATGTACCTAACGGCTTTCGTCTTTGTGAGCCATAGTCTAAAGGGTAATGGCAAAACCAACTTGGATGGCAAAAAATGAAAACTGTTTAAACCGAGTGGGTTTGGAAATGTCTCAAAATGCAAATTACTGCTGTATTTGTTAACGAGGTTGCTATTTTTAAAGACACACACTAATACATCCAATATTTTTCATAGCACAAAGTGACTTCTTTGCTGTTGCTCCTTCTCTTCTTTATTTTTTCATTGTTATCACTTTCTTCCATGTACACATTTCATATCTCTTTTTTTTCTGGTAGGCTCCACTCAGATACTGTAATTGGGCTAGGAATCACAGATTAGGAAACATACTCAGTTTTCCTAAGCTAATTATTTATAAAGAAGTTTCAGGGCTCTTCCAGCTGGATTCCCAGAGGTCAGCACTATCCAAGTCCTATTTGGAAAGGCTCAGGTAAATATTATTACAACAGTAACATCAAAGATCACTTATCACAAATCACCGTAACAAATATATTGATCATGAAAACATTTGAAATATTGTGAGAATTACCAAAATGTGACACAGAGACACGAAGTGAACACATGCTATTGGAAAAGTGATGCCAATAGACTGGCTTGACTCAGGGTTGCCACTGACCTTCAATTTGCAAAAAATATCTGCAAAGCACAACAAAGTGAGGCACAATAATACAAGGTATCCCTGCACAGAAAAGAATATGCATTATTACATTGTATTATTAAAGATTGGGAGCAGCCCAATAGAAGATTGGTGAAATAGATTTTGGTATGTGTACACTATTGAATATTCTATGGCTGTATGAAAGGAAGAGGGAACGCTCCAATACTGATATGAAAAGATGTCCAGGATATATTGTTAAATGAGAAAAGCAAGGTTTATGAGAGTGTGTATGATGTGCAGTCTTGTTTAAAAGAAGGATACAAAGGAATCAAAGAGGAATAATTATATATTTATATATCTGTATTTGTTCTTATTAATGCACAGAAAACCTTTGGAAGGAGAAAAGCTAATTGAGAACCCAAACCATCTACCTCTATTCTCGGCCAAGACACTAAGAACAGAAGCCACACATTACTGTTTAAACTAACATAACTTTGCTTTTCCACTATCTCCGTTATCATTTCTTTACCCTGCTGGGACTTTCCTGCCCAGATTATTCATTATAGGTACTTCCAAAAGACTAACCAACTCATGTTTTTCCCCTAAGATTATTTGAATCCTTGGCCTCAAAATCCTCACTTTGATGATGCCACCCATCCTGGGCTGTTGTATTGTGATTCTCACTCCATCTAATCAAGTCTCTACATTGAAAGACTTAACCTTAAACCACACTTCCAATACTCAATAAATTTTTACTTCACCTTATGCCCTCTGAGACACTACAAGGCTTTGCAATGTGTTCTCTCCTGCTGCAGTAAGCAATTAACTTAGCTTCATCTTTTCAACAGATTGTGTCGGTGATATTTGGGGAAATAGCTTTTGATAGAATTTAAAGTGGGTACTTGTTTGAGGTGGATATATTGTGTAAGGAAACTGGACAGATGGTGGCAGGAGAGTGGAAGAAAGACATAGTTTGTTTTACCTTTTTATTTTCCTTCACTGAAAATTTTTGTACTGCTGAATCAGGTGAATACATTATCTATTAAAAATTAAATGAAATAAAAGTTAATATTATTTTGCATAAATACAAGTATAAGAGAAAATTAGGGATTAATTTTTAAATCACTGAACTTTTTTCAATGGTATGATTCTACTACATTTTATATTATCTAGTAAGAAAATGACTTCCAAAATTGTTGCAATATTTCAGAGGGCTGCACATTTATATTCCTGTTGTAAGGGGTTGGCTTTCAAATGCCCAGCTCATGGATTCACAGGTGTTTCTAATGCTGATTTCAATTAACATTTGTCAGAGCTAAAAATATGAATTTTATCTAGAGCCCAGCTCTGTTTTGACAATATCATTTTCAACATTGTGACTTTTTAGCATAGATTCATGGTTTTAGTAGGAAAACCAATTACTTTTAAAACTCTTCTGCTCCTGCCCTTTAACATGATTTCTATCAAGAGTCTTGTATTTTTGGAAGATTATGATTATTAGGATTTGTTGCTGTCAGAAGAATCCAGGGTGTCTCAGAGAGAATTGTGGGTAACTTGAGAGGACTCTGAGGATGTTCTCAGAGCCTCAGCTGACTGGAGCTTCAAGGTATGTTGTTGTATTAGTTAAAAAGTTAGAGTAACATTAAAAAATGGCAAAAAGAAAAGGAAGCGAATTTGTAAAAGTAGGGAAAATGGATAGCATAACTGACTTTGGCAGGTTTTTTAAAAAATAGGATTATAGCCTGTTTTACCTTTCTTATTTTTCTTTAAATCATGTTTGGAGGGAAAGGGCTTAGATAACAAAAGAAAGAAGTGATACTGAGTGAGGATATGTTAGGGTTAAGCAGGATGGAAAGGTAAACCTGAGCTTCCTTCTTTTTGTAATGTAAGGGCTAAAAGAAGGAGAAATTAGACACAAATAATAGAACACAAACCCTGAATTATTTATATTTTATTCTTAAGTATCCATGTATTTTTGGAACATCCTTTTTACTTTTTAAAATCTGACTGTAGAAAGAAATTATTAATTTTCAAAGTGTTGTAGCATAAACTTACATTTGCATAATAATACCATTTGTTTGAATGGCATTCACAATTTATCAGGGGCTCTGAAATACATTCTTATCCCTGATATTCATTGCTCTGTATGTATGGCACATTGAATAAATAATATATTCTTTCTTTCTCTTAATGCCATTTTCCCTTCATTTAATTAATATCATTTGACATTTACTTACATTTTTCAGATACAAGTAGTTATCATATTTCTTATCACTCAACATTAAATTCAATTATATATTCAAGAGAGTTTCTTAAAACTGGTGTCCATCTGTTAAACATACCCAGTTGGCTGCCTCAATTTAATTCTTTTCTTATGAGCCTTTCACTCGGTCATTTTGTTTTTTCTTTGTACATTGACAAAGACTGACATTTTTATACTGGCATATGGGATTGAAAATTTCAAAGTGTGGGTATCAAATTTTTCCTTGTGGCTAGAGAAGTGGTTGGAATGAAATTCTATTTATCCTCCCATTGATTGTGATGAAAAATTGGAGTACTCTCTTTCTCTTTAGACAAAATAATGCCCACTGCGTTCTGGGTCTGAGTCTGTCTGGAAGCCAGGTGAGGCAGCTGCCAGGAGAGCATTTGCACGAAGTGCTGAGGGGATGTCTGGGAGAGAACTCATCTAAGGGAAGGAAGAATTTGAGGACTGCCTAGAGGCTGTCCATCAGCTCTGTTTCCTCCCCTGCCGTATGGACATATATCTGCTTCTTTGATAAGAGTAGAGAGGTTGGTCAAAACTGAGAAGAACATGGCCATAGGTCACCATGTGGCTCTGTACCTCAGTGTATCTGGTGAGAAGTGGTTGGAAGTGCCTTGTAGGCACCACTGATTTTGCATAATTGATGTGGCACTGCCTGAGGGCCACTGTGGGAGTGAATAAAAGCAGAAATAGTATCCATGCGGTACTAACGGGACCTAATCATGAGCTTTCTGAGAAGACTCCATTGTGTCTCCCAGAAATAAATGTGGGAGACTTTACAGGAAGCAGAGGTCTTGTATCGGCAGAGGAGAGTCTAGAGAGTAAAACACTAGTTAAGATGGATGTGTTGCTGCAAGTACTATTAAAATGGCTTCTGAATGCTTAAAGATGGAAAGAACATAGAGGTTTCTTTAAATGCAGACATCTCTTGCTTCACAACTCAGGTTCTCAACTGTTAAAAGAAGGCACCTAACTTTCATATCCGTGGGAAAAAAGTACCCAGAACTCCAACTATTTAATGAATAAATGAATAGCTGTTGATTCTTGGGGGTCTCTTCCAACTTTGTGAGGTGCAAAATTGTAACAAGAGGGTTATTTTTGCTGACCTTCTTTGTATTTTAAAATTTCTCTTCCTCAGAAGCAAGGTTTTGTATTGACTGCTTTGGATATTTTTGTGCTTGAAGCTAGGATGACATCTAGCTTGAAGCTAGGTAACAGTAATATATATCTCAGTGCTGTGACTCTAGTATTTCCCTAGTAAAACCCAACTGTGCATTCCTAACCCCCAGGCTCAAGACTCTTTCCATGCCAGTGAAGAGGTGTTCAAAATTTTGGTCAATTTTTGGTTCTTTTCTTAATGTCCTAGGATGGCTGGGAAAAAACTCCAAATCTACTCTAACTTTATGTATTTACTAATTGAAAAGTAATAGACATATAAAAACTGAGAAACTATTGTCAAAATGCAAAATAAAAGGCTAGCCAAAGATTTACTTATGAACTCTTAGACTTTCTACTCTTAAGAAAACCCTTTTCCCCCTCATTCATTTATTCATTTCTTCAATGAATATTAATTGAGCATCTACTATGGGCCAGGAGCTATGCTGTGTGTGTGTCTATGGGAAAATTTACAGTTAGAAACAAAGGAGACATGGTCTCTCCTCTCACGGAGCTTTCCATCTAGTAAGTGAGGCAGACAATTCAGGACCTTGTAAGAGGGAGCTTAGCATGTTTTGGGAGCACAAGGCTAAGTCAACTTATCTCAACATGTCTAAAGCTAAACATTTCATCTTCCTCCCTATATTTGCACCTTCTTCTCTATTCTGTTATAACAATTTTATTTGTCAGTGGCAAAATGTTAAAGCCATCCTTGATTCCTCCTTCTTTTTCACCCTAATATCTCACTAGACATAACCATTTTTAAATTGATAAATTCATTGACACTTTAGTCAACAAATATTTTATTCTATATCTAAAATATTCTTCCTCAGAAACATTGCTGTATTATTTCCTGTCTATGAATAGTACCTAGCTTGATTGAGAGTAACTATGTGCCAGGTACTGGTATAAGGGTTCACTTCTTCCAACAGTGTATTATTTAATCACCATGACAACACTTTGAGATAGGTGCTACAACTCTCCTCATTTTACAGATGAAGGAATTTAGCAAAGAGAGAACTAGGGTTTAAAGCCAAATGGTCTGACTCTAGAATCCATGCTGTTACCTACTATGCAATACTGCCTTTCCTATGCCTTGTATATATCTGCTAAGACTTTTATTCAAAGACTGATGGCCTTATGCCGGGTGTCTCTGCCTCCAAGTTCTCCCATTATAATCTAGTCTGCTCTTCATATAAGATTAATCTTCCTGAAGCCACAATTTAAAACACTCTCTAGCTCTAAAATTCTCACAAACATTTCAGTGTTTATAGGATAACATGCAAATAATTTAATAAAAGGCTAAAATTTATAGAATACTTACTATATGCATGGATAACCACTTATATTTATCTATGGGGATAAACTCATTTATCCAATACAACAACCCTGTTGTAATAGGCCAACTGTGAGATGCCTCCCAGTAATCCCCCTTTCCTGGTATTTATGCCCTTGTGTAATTCCCTCCCCTTGAGTGTGGTTTTGACTCACTGACTTGTATGTGATGAATAGAATACATCAGAAGTGGTGAGATGACAGTTATTTTTTTTAACCTTTAAAATGGGTGCATTTATTGAATGAAAAGTATACCTCACAGAAATAGATTTGTAAAAAGTGAAGCTGGAGATACTATATTAATACTCAACTGCATTTTACCATTTGTCTTCCAGTTGTGTGAGTAAATAAATCTTCTTTCTGTTAAACCAATTTTGATTGATTTTCTATTACTCGCTTCCAAAAACCTCATTATTAATATGTGAGATGACTACTTTCAAGAATAGTTTGTAAATGTTGGCATTTTGGATAATTTGATATATAGCAATAGATATCTAATTATCTATTACACCTATGTGTAACAGATACGAATACACCTATGAACTAGGGAGTGGACTCATCCAATTTTACTGATAGAACAATTAAGGTAAGTTGAGTAATGTGTTCAAGATTACTTGGTGGCAGAGCTTGACTTTGCCCTCAGGATTGTCTAAGCCAATTAACCTCTATTCTTTAAACACAACTAATATTTATTCAGCTCACACTAGTGCTAGATTCTGTTTGGAGCACTTTATAGTACTAATTCATTCAATGCCTACAACAATCCTATAACATATTCTTTCTGGATTGTTGGCCAACCAAGATTTAGCCCCAACCTCCCTTTCTAGGTAAGTCTTCCCAAAACAGCTTGTTCCCAAAATATGACTGGTGTTTTCCAACCCCTAAGCCTTTGCTCAAACAGATCAACATTTTAAGATGCCTTCCCTATGTCTGTCTGCCTTCCCGGTTTTCAAAATCCAGCTCAATTTTCAACTTCAAGGTAAAGTCTAGCCTAAATAATTTCTTCTTATTCTGAATTTCTTCAGTGATTATTTTCTGTATAATTTATTAGCAGCAAAACTTTGTCTTAGGTGAAGGTTTTGATGTTGTTTGAATAGTAACTTAAGCATTTTATTCGAATATCTCTGTGTTTATGGCTTATCTCCCCAATGTGCTCTTAAATCCTCTAAGGTTATATATGTCTTAATTTATTTGTTTATAGTATATACTGAATAAATACTTATTGATTTGATTATGTATCATGATAATTAGTTATTTGGTACTGATTTTGAGTTCCAAATATGAGACATTACCTAAATGCAATGCAATTTCATTTTAATTTTAAAAGTAATTTTGAAGGCAGGTGCAGTGATGCGCACTTGTAGTCCTAACTACTCTGGAGGCCAAGGCAAGAGGATTGCTCGAGCCCAGGTTTGAGGCAGGTCTGGACAACATAGTGAGACCCCCATCTCTAAAATAATGAATAAATAAATAAATAATTTTGACTATTTCTAGTATTAAAAGGCTCTGCCCTACAGTATTACAATACTGTTTATAAAGAAGTTAAGGGAATGACTTATACTGTTTTTGAATACTTTCTCCTATTGTGTATGCAGGAATTTTCACATTTCACAACTAAAAGTATTTTACCTTCCTGTTTGCCTTTCTTAATGTTAACTTTTAAAAATATTGTTTTATTGTTTGCTCTTAAGCCTTTGTTCTTAAAATTTTACTCTCAGACATTTATTTTAAGGGGAATTGCAAGGGATATAGTATAGTGCTAAAGCTTGTTATTTGGAGTTAGAAAGACAGAGTTGAAATTCTTACTTTACCATTTATGAGCTGTGTAGTCTCAGACAAGTTACCTAATGTCTTTGTGCCTTAGTTTCCCTAGTGTACAGTAGAGAAAATAATGCCCAACTCATAAAGTCGGTGGATCTATTAAATGAGACAAAATATGTAAAGTATTTAGTATAGTGTGTAACATGGAAAGCTCAAATATGTGATGGCAGATACAGGTATTATCCCTTTTCACATAATAACATTATGAGTAGTTTTGAAAATAAATTATTTTTTATTATTTTTAATAGATAAATCATAATTATATATATTTGTGGTATAAAATGGATGTTTTGATACATGTATACAATGCAAAATGGTTAAATTAAGCTAATTAACATAGTCATCACCTCGCTTATTTTTTATGGTAAGACATTTGAAATTTACTTTGTTAGCAATTTAAAAATATACAGTATGTTATTAATAGCTATAGTCACGATGCTGTGCAAAAGATCTCAAAAACTTTTTCCTCTTGGGAACACTTACTCTATTTGATGGAAGAAAGTATTATTCATTAAAAAAACAAACATTTCTCCTAATCGAAACTTCATATCCTTTGAATACATCATCCCATTCCCTTCTCTTCAAGCACCAGCCTCTGGTAACTACCATTCTACTCTCTATGGCTATGAGTTTGACTTTTTCAGATTCCACATATAAATAAGATCAAGTGGTATTTGAAGACAAACTCCTCTTGAAATATCAAGGAACAGCCTCCTTGAACTTTCCTCTTGCAGGAGATTGTCTCTTTGTATTTACTGAAGAATCACTAGAGCTGGGATGAGAGAGTGAGGAATGACCTTAATATGGTTTGGCGTATGCCCACCCAAATCCCATCTTGAATTGTAGCTCCCAGAACTCCCACATGTTGTGGGAGGGACCCGGTGGGAGATAACTGAATCATACAAATCATCATTGTAGATAACCCCATACTGTTCTCGTGGTAGTGAAAAAGTCTCACAAGATCTGATTGTTTTAGAGGGCTTTCCCTTTTCACTTGACTCTCATATTCTCTCTTGTCTGCCACCGTGTAAGATGTGCCTTTCACCTTCTGCCATGATTGTGAGGCCTCCCCAGGCAAGTGGATTTGTGAATGCATTAAACCTCTTTTCTTTATAAGTTACCCAGTCATGGGTATGTCTTTATCAGTATCTTAAAAACGGATAAATACAGACCTACACCCAAGTCTTCTCTTCTACTTTCCTTCTCCAGTGACTGCTGTCTCCCCTCCCAGGACTAAGGAATGGAGTTGCCAGCTCATCCTAGGGGAAGCCCTGCTACTGCAGGATAGCCAGTAGCCTGAGCTGACTCATCCAATTCTGAAGCTGCCCATGGTTCCTTTCCAGAGCCACCTGGTGTGCAAAATCCACCTATGCACCATGGCATCCAGGCTGAGAGAAGGGCACTTCTCTATCGCTGCACATGTGAGTAGAATTTGGTAGCATTCATACAGAGCCAGTGAAAAACTCAGACTCTTGCAAAAAATTTGAGGTATTAAAATATGCATCTGACCATTCTCCCTGACTTTCCCTCCATCTCCCCCTCATGTACCCTAATAATTGTGAGACAGAAAACAGTCTCTGAAGTCATAGAACTAGAAATCTGACTGGGGTCAGGAGAGATAAGGCGTATACCCATGAAAAAGGAAATAGCTTAACAAGCATTAAATAACAGTACTCTCTTTATTTAACAAGAAGAGCTTATAGTCTAGAAGGGAAGACAGGAAGAAAACAGGAGTTAAAGTAGAAAGGTTAAGTCTTTGGTAGCAATTATGTAGGTATTTGGCTGATGACAACATCAGGGAAGTGACGGGACAGTACAGAATAAGAGCTCAATAGGAAAGAGATCTATCATTACTGGTACTTCAGGAGAGAGCGTGACTGCTGTGGCTGTAGTAGGCAGGGAAGGCTTGAGATAGGCCTCGAAGGATAAACACAGCTTATGTAGACAAAGGGGAGGATATCCCTCTGCTCACTGCTGGTTCTCCAGCCTGATGTGTGAGGCAGAGCAGACGCCAACAGATGGAGGTAAGATGGTTTTCAGAGGAAGCCTGGAATGGAACTGAGGGAGCTGTTGGTAGAGCCGCATGCTAGGTCAGGAGGCCTGGTTTCAATCTTGGACCTGATATTAACTACTCTGATGCTTTGTGTTAAGTCTCCTCACTTCTTTGGGTCTCTCTTTCTCATTTTAAAAGTGAGCGGGTTGGGCTAAGTGATCTACAAATCTCTTTTCCGGGTCATAACTATGATTTTATTATTTCCTCACCTGGAGTATACAGATAATTCAATGAAGATTTAAAAGGCTTGCCAAAATTTGGAAAATGTTATTTCTTTTCACTTCAGAGCAAGCAATATGGGAGAATATGCAATAGCCTCTGAATTTTATTGTATTAGGTATTTCTTTGCACTGAGAAATTTGTATTTTAATGACTTGGAAATGTTTCACTGGCATTTCCTCCTACTCATTATGTATTTCAGAAGGGACATTTCTCCCCGACATGTCACTTGCTCTTTTGTGGTTATTTTTGTGTTCTAAGGAGCCAGTCATTAATTATGCCTCTCCACAGAGTTGGAGAAATACCTCCAAAGATCTGTCACTTGGGTGGAACTTTCTCAATCTGGTCTACACCATGACAGAAACACTGTTCTTTAGACTTCTTAACTCAAGGACTTTCTTTCAGTTTTGAAAAGGTTATATGTCATATGTCAAAGACTACTATGGGCTGGAGATTGTCTTGGCTACTCATACAAAAATATACTGTAGTTGCAGTGGTGGAACTGAAATTATAGTTTTTGAATAAGAATAAATGCAGGAAGGAATTCTATCCTTCTATCACAGCATTTTCCTTCAGGAGTATAAAAAGCTATGTCTACACAGAATCAAATAAAGTGAAGATTTGTCCATTATACAACTATTCTGATCTTTGTAGATAACCAGAATGCTGGAAACCAAAATGTTGAAAATCTTTCATGTGGTTTTATTACAGAATATCCAGATGGATTGCTTGCATTGATTAGATCCCATGGGAAATGAATAAAACTCTACTTCCTGTTTTGTGTGATAATTATAAAGTGAGTGACATGACTTCCTTCTCCAGTTCAAATGGAAGTAGGAGAAGATTTTCTTTAAGTGTTAGTAAAAAGGTCATTTTTCCTTCACCCAGGCTGTCTTTCACTTTCCTTTCTCCTGCAGTTCTGCAGGCTTGAGAATGGTGGTGCTACTGTTCCATTATTGTTTTCCTGTTGAAAAAAGGTTTAGGGCTTTCATTTCTCTGGATCATTAATACCTTTTGTAGCAAGGTAAAGGAAGAAGAAAGCACCATTCAATACCATGCTTACAGCACAAGCTGATGTCTTCTGAAGGTCAGGGAAGGACCTGCCAGCATCTTCTCAATTCATGTGTGCAGGCATTCCACTAGGATTACTAGGTGCACTGTCACTTTTACAGGGAAGTGTCAGATATTAGCCTCAGCTAAGGAGGCAGAAGCTCATTGTAGCAGATTGATCTGTGGAGGCAAATCTGTGCTTATCTAATTCATTTCAGAAAGCTCTCCAATATTCCAAAAAGCACAAATCAGGTCAGGGAAAATATGAATTGACTCTGAAGGAAAAGCACAAAGAGAGTAGAACTTTACAAGTGAAAGGAGTGGTGAGGTTTCTGTATCCCCAAAGCATAGGAGTAAAGAAGCTTATGGGTGTTTTGTAGGCATAAGTGTAGAAGCATTCCAGAGAAAGACTAAGAGTGCGTACCTGTGCCTGCACAGGCCAAATGTGCCTAGGGTGGCCCTAACCAGAAAACAAAGCTACCATCTCTCCCTTTTAAGGGCTTGCCATTGCATCATCAGTTGGGCCTGGCTCTCTTTCCTCCTTCTTTCTGAGGCTTGAGGGAGAGGAAAGTCCTTCCTGCCTGGGGTGCCCAGAGCTGTCACTTTGGCTCTGGTTCAGTGAAACCTGGCCATTGGCAGAACAGATGGCCATGGCAGCAGCCCATCCATCAGCCCTAGAAGCCCTGTTTCTATTCAGATCATGTTCTCAAGTGATATTTAGCGGGTCCACGCTTAAGCATAGAAACAGAAAGCTTTGGCCAGCTTCTAGTTCGCATTAGCTTGTCTCTGAGACACCATGCTTAGTTGTGTGTGTATCTGAATTGAGTCAGTCAGTGATGTACTAGGGCTAAAATAGTAATAATAATAAAAATTCTGACAGCTTTGAAGGTAGACCCTCCTGCTCGTTTTAAATCACAGGTACTGTTCTCTGCTTAACTCTATGGAGCAATAAAAAGAAAAAAAATACAAAAAGGCAGGCTGGAAAGAAGTGTGTTGCTCCTGTGTGGGGGCGGGATCATCTGAGGAGTGTTTCCAGGGAACTCTGGCAGGAGGGTTCTTGTTCATGAAGGATTTCCCCGGCACTGTGCCGTGGCAGGATAACAGATGGGCTTCTCTGTGTTGCAGAAGGGAAAATACCTTTTGTCTTCGCCAATGCCCTTCACTGCAGGCAAGCAAATAGGAGGGCCTTGTAAGCACCACTTCTGCACCTCGATGCAGCTTCTGTCATGAGGCATCAGATTTTTCTCTGTAAGAAGAGAAACAGTCTTTTCACAATATTCTCCTCCTGAAAGCTGTCAGCCATGCAGAGTGCCATGTCCTTGTTTAGAGATGCAGCTTCTGGAATGCTTCAGTGAAAAGCCGAAGGCATTTCATTTCTTAGGCTCTCAGAAATATTCACAGTCTTCCTGCTTGTGCCTCCCTTCCCAAGCATTCTGACCTCATTCTCTCCAGACTTGTACCATATGTGGAGACTGGAGACTCCAGGACATAGGATTACAGTTTGGAAAGGTCTCCCTTGTTGGAACCAGACTCAGCACACTTAGGATAAAGGTTAAGGAAAACTCAGCCACTCCTGCAATTTTATAGAGTCTGTACCTTTGCTTGCAATTTTATAATCATCTTGATTTCTTTTATTTGTAACCTTATACACAATTTGCTAGAAAAATTCAATAAAACAGAACAACGAGGAATTCTCACTATGACTTGGTGAGTTTAGTTTCCCCATTTCAGAGGGGAGAAACTGAGGTGCAGAAAAGCTTAAGTTCTCCCAAAGGGCCAAACCAAAGAGCAATTATTAGTCCATTTCAGAAAATGCAGAAGCTGCTTTGTCTTCCAGCACATTACGAACTTGTGGGGAGCATGGGCCTGCCTTTGCCTTCATTTCCAGTGCACCTCTAGCTTGGCGGCAGGGTCGTGCCTTTCTCCCCACTTGTTGATGGCTCTTGATCTGATCTCCTGAGTAGACTTTAGGGAGGAATTCAAGCTGAACCTGGTTATTTTTAGTGCAGAATTTAGGCTTAGAAGTATGTTATACAGATGTTACACAACATGTGTAGCTGCTCCCTTTCTCTATGAATTGATTATCCTTTTATACCTATCAGCCTTTCCTCCTCTGGCCCTTTCTCCCCTTCCTGTTCTTTTTCTTTCCTTTCCCTCCTGCTCTTTCTTTTCTTGTCTTATTGTGAGAACAGGGGACTATTTATAATCCACCTATGGCGTTATAAGCCGGCAAATGACCCACTGCTGTTGTTATTTCTGAGATAGATGTTTTGGGGAATCTGGCCAAAAGATGCTAAACTACCTAATCATGAGTCTTCGAATGTATGTGGAAAGTATTTGGTCTTGAAACAGGTGATAAAACAGTTTCCCAGTGTAATCCTTTGTTGCCCATGATTTTATGTGCTTGTGCTTTTGTCAACATTGGGGAAACCGTCTAATTATCTGTACTCTCCTGTCCTGAATGCCTCTTGGTGGCAAGGATGGCCTCATTTTTGAATCCTCTATGGTGTCTGGTAGACATATTGGTATTTCAGCTAATTTAATTTAATTTAATTCTTATAAAAAGAGTGTATGTATCAGAGAGCTGAGGGAAATGACTCATGTTCAATTGGGAAGGGCAAAACCTTTCATTTATGGATTTCTAGCTGCTAAACTGTTGATTTAATATATTAATCTTTCCAGATACTTATAGACTAGATATGGAACTGAATCCAGGGAATAATTCCAGTATTTCATTATTTCCAAAAATCTGCCAGGAATATTTGGAGAACTTTTGAAAATACTTGGAAACTCATTAGCTTATGAAAGAAAATGTGCAGAAAAATGTTTTATAAGGTTTTTGCTTAAATTTTATTGATTTTCATAAAGCTTAGATAGCAAAATAAATGTGTTTACTACACAAATTTGTGCTAGAGGTTGTGATAACAAAAAATGTTAGTTTTTTAAGAGGAACAAAACTGAGAATTAGTTTTTGTGAAATGTTGTCATTTGTTTGGAGTCTTTTGATGAAGTGGGGGAGTTCTTTCTTTTTCCTAACCTCTCTAGTAGTCAAGATATTGAAGACTTTGAAGAGAGGCACAAACAATGATTCATAGCTGTTGTGATTTTATTTTTATAATTTGTATTTACTTAGCAGGAGATTTCTTTCTAGAAAGAGTTGTGTTGGTTGAGTGAATATGCTGATAAACTACTCTGGCAAGAGTGTAAGACATCAAAAGCACGCTGAAGGACTGGTAGCCTTTTGTCAAATTACTGTTGAGAAGACAGGAGGTTTGGGTAACTGCAGGGATTTGTTTTTGCTGACTAAAATTTGCAAACTTGGTGCCAGAACTGAGTTGCTTATGACAAAAGAGAGAATTTCGGAATAAAGGAGGGAAGGGTGATGAAGTGCTCGGTGATGACAGCAGAACTGAAGGAGGAGGAAAGCATTGTCTCATGAGGAACTATTTTAAATAAAACTTGTTGCATATTATAAATTCTCTTTTTCCACCCCTCGTCTTCCGCTTCACCTCTTCTGTCTTCATACAGTTTATATTACTCATATATAAAATCAGTTTGTTTGGTTAGGGATGTGAGAAAAAGTTGTGTGACTTCAAGATGGGCTCATGAGTCCAGACTGCTCATGGGAGATGGCATGTATCTGAATATTCAAGGACATGAGTCTCCTCAATCCTCTCCCATCCGTTGAAGATCAGGAGAAAACACAATTTTGATCTATTTAATGGACACATTGTTAGCTACTGTTGAATTCTGGTAAGGATCCATTACTTGAACCCTCCAGAATATTCTTAATTTACTTAAACTTCTGCAGAGAAGATATGGTAGGCTGGATAATGTCTGGCAAAGATAACAGATTCTAGCCCTTGGAGCCTAGAACTGTTGCCTTACATGAAAAAGTGTCTTTGCAGCTGTGATTAAGTTAAGGATCTTGGGCTGGGGGATTATTTTGGATTAATCAGGTGGGTCCTAAATGCCATTGAATGTGTCCTTATAAAAGAGAGCCAGAGAGAGAAAGAGATTACAAAGACACAGATGAGAAGGTGATGCGAAGACAAGGCAGGGAGAGAGGTGAAGATGCTAGCCTTGAAGACTGAAGTGATGTAGCCATAAATCAAGCCTGCCAGTGGCCACCATAAACTGGGAGAGACAAGGACTGGATTCTCCCGTAGCACCTCCCAAAGGAGCACAGATTTGCTGGTATTTTAATTTTGGCCCAGTGGTATTGGTTTTGGACTTCTGGTCTCCAGAACTGTGAGAGAATAAATATCTGCTATTTTAAGCCACTGCATTTGTGGTAATTTGTTACCACAGCCAGACTTTTGTATTTTGATGGTTGGCTGGAGATTAGTGATTTTTGCAATTTTTTAAACATGTAAATGTTACACAAGTCAGAATGGTGTCAATAATATTAATTACAAAGATTCAAACCTATACTATCTCACCAATTTGGACTCTAAATTGGTTGCAGATGGCTCTGTTCAGTTCAAAATTTTAGAAGAATAGATGTTAGTTGGAAGTGGCTCCTTTAGGGAGATGAAATGTGTGAGGGAAGTGGCAGGGGAAAAAGAATAAAGACTAACTGAAGGAGAATTTGAACTATACTACCTAGCTGTTTGATACTGAAAAAGGGTAGTGGAAATCTGTTAACTCCATTGAAAATTAATCAATACTTGTTTCGCTTGGGGTAAAAGTTCTCAGAATTCTTGGTGGGAAGAGCCATAATTACCAACCAGAACCTGCACTAGAGTGAATGCTTAGGCTGTAGTTCTATTCTGTTCAGCTAAATGTCACACTCACTCATTAAATACCTATGACATACTAGACATTCTTTCAGGCACGGAGGATAAAAGATGGGTAACACAAGGTTCTATTTTTCAGAAATTCAAAAAAGAGTCACGTATTATGTCAATGTTAAGTTCTAAGTTTAGTGATTAAGGTGAAATAATACGAGGTAAAAATTACCATTGAGAATTCCTAAGGGAGGTCTTATGTTCAAAGTCAATACATCTTTCAATCCAATAGCATACATTTTTCTTCCAGCATTGAATCAGGCGACTATTTCATTAGTTAAGCACGTGAATAAGTATTTGGTTTACATTTAGGGACCATGTTACAAAATGATGCTTTTTAACATTAAGATCATCCCTGCTGAGATTTGCAGAAATGGAGATGGACTGAAAAAATAGCACAACCATGTATCTCATGTTCTGTTCACTTCTAGGGATCTACTCAGTGTGAATAATGGGTGGGACCTCCCTGCCACATCTCTTATGGTCTGTCTCTCCACTTTTTGTCAAGTATGTCAGGTGAATTTGAGTTAAGTGCTTTGTGATGAGACTACATTTCTTGCTATTTTATTTGTGTATTCACTCAACATTTATAAACAATTAGTAAGGTAGAACAGTAGGTATTGTTGAGAAAGTGGCAGTGGATAGGATGTGAGTTCTGCTTTTAAGGAGATTACTGTCTAGTGGGGAGATAAGACATGTATGCAATTTAGTATATGACACATTGGAAGTTAAACATTGTCAACAGAATTCAGAAAAGGGAGATTAAATTCTGGTGGGAGATGCAGGAAAGACTTCATAGGGGAAGTGGTATTTTATTTGGATTTTATATAAAGGGTAGGAGTTGAAGTTGTAAATAATGATAGGAAATAACTTTGTAGACAGCGATGAAGAGTAAATAAGGTGCTAATCACAGGTAATCTTCAGGTTTGTTTGGGTAATAACAATTCAGAAAGAGAATAAGAAATGTCCACTTGTAGTCAAGGTAGATATCTTGGTTTACTTGGACTGTTATAACAAAATACCATAGACTGGTTTATAAACAACAGCATTTTCTTTTTCTCACAGTGCTGGAGGCTAGGAAGTTCAAGATCAAGACACTAGCAGATCGAGGTGCTAGAAGATTCAGTGTCTGGTGAGAACTCACTTCTTGGTTCCTAGACGGTGCCTGCCCACTGTGTCCTGGAACAAATCCCATTCACCAGGGCTCCACTCTCCTGACCTAATCACCTCCCAGTAGCCCTACTTCCTAATACCATCACCTTAGGAGTTCATATTTCAACATATAAATTTTTGGGGACACAAATATTCAGTCTGTAGCAGTAAAGGACAAGGTTTACATTTCTGCCTGAAACAACTAATAAACAGGACAAAATATCTAAAGCAGTGATTCTCAAGACAATGAACATCAGGCAGTGATAGAGAGTGATCCTTGAAGATGAGAAATAAATGAGATTGTCTTCACAATTGTCTCATCTCACTGCCTAGGAGATTTTCTAGGCTGTAGTACAAAGAGATATACCCATGCTAAGCCTCACAGTCTCCCTAAGTTCAGGAGACAGAGCTGTGAGTTCAGGGAGGTTAACAGGGGTAGAGATCCCAGGGAAACGCACTGGAATAGAGAGAACTACGTGGAGAAAAAACTCTGGAGCTCTGCAGAAATTATCCTAGGGTATACAACACAATGCTGATCAGCACATGGATGTGAGGAAAGAACCACCCTAAAGGACCAGAGGGAACAATAGTAAGGGCTCACACTAGGAAGGCAATAGTGCCTATTTCCAAGTGCCATGCTGGAAAACCTCATAAATCATGGAGCTTTATGTTGCTCTGGTTTGCCAAACAAAGCTTAGATATAGGAAAGTGCCATGCTGGAAAACCTCATAAATCATGGACCACATGTTGCTCTGGTTTGCCAAACAAAGCTTAAATATAGGAAAATAATCAAAATGCTGTGAGGAAACTTAACTGCATCCCAGAATAAAGCTCAATAATATTTACAGAAATACAAAAATGTTCAGCACCCAACAAAGTGAAGTTGACTTCTTGTCCTTTGTATTACCAGATGTGTCTCCTTCTTTCCTTCCCTCTGTCCAACTCAGAAAGGTTCTGCCTTAAAGGATCTGTGGGCACCTGCTCCAAGGAAGCCCCAGACTGATGTCAATAGCTTACTTTTAGAAATGGTGACATAGATGATTTCTGTTGTAGACACATTTCCTAGTTAATAAAATGGATTAACAGTCTCTTTATCTGTTCTTGGCTTCTACCACCATATAGAATTTTATAAGAACTTGGCTCATAGAGGTGGTGTACTCTGATAATGATCCAGAAAGGAACATTTAATTTAGGAATTCATTGGTACTGGGGAAGAAAGATGCTCTGGTCTAGCGTTCTCATTTCCTTTTATTATTCCAATTTTACAAGCATGCAGACCATCTGTCTTCACAAGAAAAACTTAATTTGGAAGGCTGAACAATTATGAAGTAATGAAGATCTTGTAAAACAGCTATCAGTAAAACACGAGAGAGGCAGCACTTGTAAAACTGGAATGAATATGAATCAGCAAAGCCTGCAGATGTGTGCTCTTCATTCCTAAGAATGCTACTTAGCTAATTTATAGACTTCTTGGCAATGTATTTTGAAAATATTATGGAAGAGAGAGCAGTTTGAGATATTTTTATATAGGATAGCTCTTGGCAGGTAGGCTCTGGTAAATCCAGTTCTATTGATTGTGAAGACACTGGCAATTGACTATGAAGATGTTGAGATTAAAAAAAAAGAGGTAAAGAAGTATAGAACAGTGGTTAGAGCACAGATAACAAATAAATCCAAGCTGGTTTGAGTGCTTGTACTGTTATTGCTGTGTGATCTAGGCCAATTTATTTAATTTTGCTGAGGCTCAGTCTTCTCATCTGGAAAATGGAGACAATAGTCAGAATATTGTTGTTGTGAAGATTCAATGAGCTATACTACAAATAAAGCATTTATCCTGAGCCCTTTAATAAATGTTATCTAAGAATAATTATGAAAGGAAAAATCTTCAAGTCCATATTAATTGGTATTTTTGGATGGAATTAAAATAATAAAACATAAAGGGCTTCACTAGTGTCTCATGTAATTTCACTGTCACTGCACAATCCAAATTTTCTTGGAGCCTGTTACATGCACCATCATAAACAAACCAGAAGGTGTACACCTGAAGGAAATGTTTTTCTTAAATCTTTTTTGCTTTGCTTTAAATTTTTTTCTTAAATTACATCCTAATGTTGGGTAGCGCAGTTGTATGACCCATGCTGGTAGCCTAGTAGAGGTTTAGGACCTCTCAATCTTTCTTAGGGCTTTTCATCTAAGAGAAATATTGGTGCATGGTTAAGACAGTGGTTCATCATGAGTGATGGACTGATTTTACAACTGTGATTCTAAGTCAGATCAAAACGATGGGAGAGTGATAACATGAAATTTAAATTGGACAAACAAACCTGGACTACTGCCGCTACAAAGATTCATAATCTATGCTTTTTTATCAGACATTACTGAAAAAAAAAAATAGATTTGAGACTGGACAGAAGGAGTAGCAGACAGAGTATCAGCTTTAAATGCCATGTGGCGTGGAGACATGCATGTTTGGTTTGGTTGGATCTCAATATGATTTTTGGAAGCTAATGTAAAAACCCCTAAAAATAAGGCCAGTTAAGTAATTGATGTGCCTGGTCATGCTTTCTTTCCTGTGTAATATGAAATGACATATCTGGAAGTTGAAGGAAGAAGATCTTTCCACATTTCCATATTTGTGATTTAACAAAAGGTTCCAATGTGTTCACCTTAGAATGGAACTAAAAGTGACCACTTGGCACTTTGCTTCCAAAACTTTGCCTTGGCTGGAAAATACTTCTGAGAAAAGCGATGAGACTATGTGGGGAAATAGAAAGGTTGCTTGAGAGAACAAATGAAAAGGATGATATATTTATAAGTTGCTAACAAAAGATTTATAACTTCTCAAAGTGAGGGGAAGACATAATTTATCATGCCAAGAACCAGAGTGTAAGTATAGCATCCGAGAAGGAGTGTGGCTGAGGACAAGAGCCCTGGGAATGTATGAATTAGAGTAAGATGTGAACTTTTAGGAAACAGCTTCGGTGATAACAGGACAGGTTTGGCCAGATGGGGTTTGTCAGCTATTTAGTGATCCAGAGATATTAGTTTTGTCAGAGAGAAGCAGGCAAAAGAGGAAGTTTGAGTTAGGGTTCAGAGGCTGGAGTCAGAGAGATTTCAAGAGAGGAGGGCTGGGCGGTAGGTGATGCTGAGATAAAGAGCTACTCTGAAAGCAGAGGCGATTCATTCTCTGGGCCTGTTTATTACTTCCATCGATTGTGGAGGCTCTGAGCCCACCAATGTTAACTGATTTATTTTTCCCTGCACCTAATAAGCAATCTGTGGTGAGATACTTTAAGATCATGCAAATATTCTGCTCCTCATCAAAGTTTACTCCCCAAATGCAAATTAAGACTACCCGTTAGAATGACTAAAATTAAAATTACTAACAGTACCAAGAATGTAGAACTAGAATTTCCATACATTACTGGGGAAATGTAAAGTGGCACAGCCTCTTTGGAAAAATATCTGTTTTTTGTTTGTTTGTTTGTTTTTTTGAGACGGAGTCTGGCTCTGTCACCCAGGCTGGAGTGCTGTGGCGCGATCTCTGCTCACTGCAAGCTCCGCCCCCCACGTTCGCGCCAGTCTCCTACCTCAGCCTCCTGAGAAGCTGGGACTACAGGTGCCCGCCACCAAGCCCCGCTACTTTTTTGTATTTTCAGTAGAGACGGGGTTTCACCGTGTTAGCCAAGATGGTCTCGATCTCCTGACCTCGTGATTCGCCCCTCTCGGCCTCCCAAAGTGCTGGGATTACAGGCGTGAGCCACTGTACCGGGCCTGGTGGTTTCTTATAAAGTTAAATATGCACTTCCCATATGACCTAGGAATTTACTCTTAGTTATTTACCCAAGAGAAATGAGAGCAGATGACTTTCATTTCTCACACGAAGACTTATGCACAAATAAACCTGGCAGCTTTAGTCATAGTAGTTTCAGACTGGAAACAACCCAAATGTCCATCAACAGGTAAGGATTTATGGTATACCCACGTCATTGAATACGACTCAGTAATAAAAGGAACAACGCTCTGATACAACAGAATGGATGAGTCTCAAACATGTTCTGCTCTGTTAGAGAAGCCAGACACAAAAGAATATATACTGTATGATTCCACAGATAAGAAATTCTAGAAAAAATAAAGCTAATATCTAGATACAGAAAGCAGATCAGTGACTGCCTGAGACTCAAGGTGTGGCTGGGGATTGGGGGAATTGTTGACTGCAAGGGGCGGGTGGGAATTTTTAAGGTGATGGAAATGTTTTAGGCCTTGATTTTAGTGACGGCTGCATAGGTGTATACATTTGTCAAAACTCATCAAACTGTACACATTATGGTTCCATTTTATCATGTGCAAATTTTGCCTCTATAAAGTTGGTAATTTCCTCCCTTTAGTTAGCATCCATTTATGAATCTTCCCTGAATGACTATTTATAATTCCACAAGATTCTATATAGGATTAGCAAGGCAGTTTGGCCAAGGGTATTTGAATACTACAATGTATTTCTCAGATATTTTCTTTATGTTATTAAAAACAAACATCAGAGCTGGATGCGGGGGCTCATGCCTGTAATCGCAGCACTTTGGGAGACTGAGGCAGTAGGATTGCTTGAGTCCAGGAGTTTGAGGTTACAGTGAGCTATGATTGCACCATTGCACTCTAGCCTGGGCAACAGAGTTAGACCCTTTCTCAAAAGGAAAGGAAAGGGAAGAGAAGGGGAGGAGAGGGGAGGGGAGGGGAAATAAGGAACAAACATCAATGAGTTAAATTTATGGTATTACAGATGTTTAATCAGAATCCAGTGAATTGTGGCTTGGCTGGAAGATCTTCAGGCAAGACCCTATCAGAACTCAATAATGAGACAAAGATAAATTTTCCTAACATTTTAGTGCATTTTTTACCCTACAGAGTAAAGAGAGTGGCTGGTTTCTACAACAGAAAGTAGATGAACCCCCAACACTTGGGGAGTCATTTAATACTACACTAAAAGAATCCAGGAGAATATACCACAGGAAACATTGCTGGGAGATAAGGCGGGCGTCTCCAGCTCTAATTTCTATTATTGAATAAAAGGAAGACAGGGATGGCCATTAAATAATTGGAATGGCTGTCTCAGCTTGCATTTCCATTGTAAAATCAAATTTATAGAATGGAAACTTCATATAGTATTTTCTTTGACTCATCCAACAAGCACACTGAAGACATTTTCATAGAAACTCATCACGATAATACTATTTTTTTCTCATTTTCTTTGCACTTCCCCCATTCTTATTTTTAATTTTTCAAGACAGTGGATTTTACTGGTTTTGTAAAAAGGATATAAACGTTATAAGAAGTTTAAATAATAAAGAAAAGGAAAGGAAATGGAATCATTCAAAGCCTGTTCAGTTACAAATAATGTTCTAATATTTAGTGAACTTTATTCTAGAATTATTTTAGCAGGTATATTTAGAAAAGATAGATATAAATTATTTATTTATTTATTAATTATTTTTCTTTTTGAGACAGGATCTCACTCTGTCACCCAGGTAGGAGTGCAGTGTCATGATCACGGCTCACTGCAGCCTCAACTTCCTGGGCTCAAGCAATCCTCCCACCTTAACTTTCTGAGTAGCTGGGACTACAGGTGTGCACCACCACGCCTGGCTAATTGTTGTAATTTTTCTAGAGATGGGGTTTTGCCATGTTGCCCAGGCTGGTCTTGAACTCCTGACCTCAAGCAATCTGCCCATCTCAGCCTCCCAAAGTGCTGGGATTACAGATATGAGCCACTGTGCCCTGCCGTTAGATAGAAATAATTTAGAAAAGTGAGATCATGTGATACATGCTAGTTTATTTTTTATTTTTTTCATGAAATTTAAATACTCTACAAGATACATGTCAGTTTAGGTCAAATATACCAAATAAAACTTTTCTTGACTTCATTTGATTTTACAAAAGAGACAGTAAATTTAAACTGAAGGAATTGCTGAAATCTAGTAAATATTTTTTTATACTGTAAGAGATTTGTTTTTTTCCTAAGAGATCCGCTACAGTTAAGAAAAAAGATATAGACACATTAAGATGTGAATGTATGTGCCCGCCTGTGTGTGTACGTGCCTGTGGTGTGTATGACATTGTTTGCATGTGCGCCTGTTTTGCCTGTGCATGTATGTGCCAGTGTGCATCTGTTTTCCTTTGTGTGTCTGTGCATGTGTGTATGCAGGTGTGTGTGCAGGTGTGTTTGTTTGTAAAACTGACTCTTTGGAGCTGGAATTTTTAAAAATTTACATAAATTGCAAATGTCTATCTTGCAAGAGGAAGTCTTGAGTCAAAGTGTATTTCCCTTGGAAATCTGTAGACATCATTAGAATTTCTTTCTGATTATTGCTTTGAAGAAATCTGGGAGTAATCTGATTTTTTTCACTTTATATGACTTTATTGGTGTAAGTGTTTGTATGGTTTTGAAGTATATTTTGTGCTTAGTAACTTCATTAATATATATTTCAATGTTGATCATTCAGTATTTTCCGCAGCAGATGGCATAACCTTTTGAGTTGCCGATTCAAATCTTTTTTGATTTTAGGAAAAATACTAACATTATTTGATGTGTCAGTATTGACTTTGGTAGGTGGTCTTTGTTATATTACAGGAGTTTTCTCCTATACTATTTTACTTGAAATTTTTATCTAAAATGACTATTGGGTTTAATACAATTTTTTCTTTAATTTGATAGTGTCTTATATTGATAAATTTCCTAAAGAAACTATCTTTGCATTCCTCTAAGAAAATATAACTTGGTCATAGTGTATTATTATTTCTATATACTGGTGGATTTAATTTGTTAATACCTTGTTTTCAATTTTTGTAACTATATTAATGAGTGAAATTTGCATATGTTAATCAATACTGGTAGTGATGTTGTAATAACTTTATCAATAACTGTCCCTTCTTTACTGTGGTCTGAAATTATTATACTATATCAAAAGCTTAATTATTATAGAAATGATCTCTTTTATAAAGTTTTATTTTAACATATCTACAAAGCCCATCCAGAAACCTATGTGGGACAAGTGTCTTTTTAATATAGCAGATTTGAAAAATTGCTTTTAAAATACCTAGTATGTTTATTGGTCCTTTCAGATTTTCTACCTTTTCTTGAACCAATATTGGCACCTTATATTGTGCTAGAAATTCATCGATTTCTTCTAGCTTTCCAAAAAATATTGATGTAGAATTGCAGATGATATTCTCTTAGAAGTCTTTTAATCTCTTCTATACTTTATATCACCCTTTTCATACATAATATTGTTACCTTTTGTTTTTCCCTTTTTGTTAATCAGGATTTCCAGGGTTGATCGATTTTACCTTTCTTTTTAGGAGCATGTTTTTATTTATTTAATCCTTTCTATTGTTTGTATTTTCTGTTTCATTAAATTTATATTTTAGCTTAATTTCCTCCTACTTGTTTGCTTTCTTTTAGTAGCTCTAACTTCAATGTATTATTTTACATATTAAAATTATACCTATTTTTAATATATTTTTTCTTATCCTAGTCTCTCACTTGAATAATGAACACTAATTATGATTATGTTAGATATGGTTTATGTGTAGTTTTTCTTTGTAATATTTTTACTTTTGTCTTTTTTTCAAATTCTACAGACTTAATTTTCATCCACTCATGATAACTCATAATTTCTCATTTGAACAACTGAATAATCTCTTTTGTGAACTTTTAAAAAAGAATTAGTAAGCTTTCTGTATTTTTTAAGGCTATGCACTACTATTACTTCGGATTCTTTTAGTATTTCTTTTTCCTCTTTCAGTACCCCCCTCCCCCACTTCCCCTTTTTCTTTGGTGTTGAAATCAGTCTCTATAGGAACATTCTTCATTTCTCCAGGATGTTGTTCATATCCTTAGATCTCAGCAATTAAGGATACATTCAGTAGCAGGGTGCTTGATGGCTGTAAACTTCTCTTTGAGGAAATTTGTATCCCATTCTAGGGATGGATGGGTGGGGGGTTTGCCCACTCCTTTGTCTTACTCAAGACTGCATAGGATTTTGCTGGTAAATGTCGGAGTTTATAGTTAGTGAGTCTGTGTTCTTTCCCACTGAACCTCTAGAGCGCAATGGAGAAAGCAGTTGAATGGACTTTCACTGTTTCCTTTCTAGTGGAAATGCTGAAAAGAAAGTAGTATGGGGAGAAGGGAGAGAAGCTTGAGATCTGCCAACCATTTTATCAGTCCTTGAATTACTGAGAAATTTGGATTCATTGCAGAATAAAAAGGCAGACAATTTATACTGGAAGAAAATAACTTATTGGGATAGATTTTGTTATGCTTTGAAGTCTCTGAAAGCTATGGCCCAATTTATATTTATATTTTTGTCAGTTAAATATTTCTTCATATGATCAAGGTTGTGTTTATTCATCTTTGGCATCTGGCTCATTGCTTCTGCTAGTGGAGATTTAGTGGGTGACTTGCGTGATCTGTTTCAAGATAAATAACTAAAAGTCCATATTTGTTTCCAGAGGTAAACAAGTTGGATTCTTCAACTGAGCAGCCTTGAGTAGCCACCGAGCTGCAGGCAAACTGAACACATAGCTGATCCCTGAGACCAAGTGGGAGAGGGTTGGGTGTGCTATTGTCACTCGGCTCCAAATCCACTTGTCTATACTCTGCTTCCTAATACTGGGGCTGTGATTCTGCAAAAACATATTTCTCTTTTGCCTGCTGGTTTTCTGTTAGGTCTGGTGATAGGAGGCAGTAGAGAGCAGACTAGCAGGCTGGAGGAGGGAGAAGGGCATACTGTCCAGTTTGTTTCCTGTTGCTAACAGCATGTTCCTAGCAATGCCCCTTTGTCCTAGCAGTGCAGTTGGTTCAGGTCTCCAGCTTTCATTTTCACATTCTCAGAACCAGCCTCATTGCATCCCCTCAGATGTAGTAGCACCAGCCAGGGAGCACTGAGGTCTGAGGTGTAAGAAGTAAACTTGGCATTATTCATACACACATGACATGTATTTTAAATAAAGTTTATCACAGTTTGAGATCAATAATTTATCTTACATGGAAGTGAGTAGAAAACTCTAAAACAAAAATTAAATTAGTAAATATTAGGGGAAAAGGGGGAAGGAGGTTGTTGGATTCTGATATTAACATTCCTCTCTTTGGATGTTGTTCAGCTGGTTGTGGAACACACACACAAGCAACTCAAGCTTTTAATACATTTGTTTGCTGATAGCTGCTAACAACTGTACTGTTAGATTTCTTGGGTGATATTTTATTATACTATGAAACAAATGCAACATTATAGCTGAAAATGAGTACAACATACAGAGTGAGAGGAAGAGGTGGATCTAGATTCAGAGACAAAGTGCTTTGCCTTTGGTGATGAAGCACTTGCCATCCTGTAACCCACATCCACAATGCCGGTGAGAGATCAGCGGAGGCACATGAATCTCGGTCCCTCATGTGCTTGGGAGTTTACATTATTGTTGTTATTTTAAAAAATAGTTTAAGCATTATTCTTTACAAGTCAATTCCTTTTTTCGTCTTTCTTTATGTGTGAATACTGCAAGTCCACAAACCTGGACTTTGCCTAGTGCTTTTCCCTAATGACTGGGTACAGCTTATAATCACAGTGACGTTTGTCAGATGACAGCTTAAGGTTTTTATATAATTGGTGCATCTTGTTCTTCAGTATCTAGGCTACTGTTGTGTTATCTAGTAGTATCTAGACTACTGTTGTGTTGAAGTGTCTCAACTTGGAAATTCTTCAGTTTTGTACACCAACAAACATAAGTGTGTGTGTATATATATATATATGTTTGATGACTTTTCTAATTACTTTCCTTTCTACTCCTTTATACATTGCTATAATCTCACTTTCCTATAGGACATGGTATTTGCAGGATTCTTTAGAATGATTTCAATGTATTTCTTTGTAAATTAAACTTGGTGAAATTGATTATAAAATGTTCACTTTAACAAAAAACATCCAAATTCAATCTATGCCATTATAGAAAGGACCACTCTGTGTTAGTTTCTTGGATCAACTTGAAGAGTACAAACTGACTGCCGTCATTTGGCTAACCAGGTTTTTTGTGTGGCTTATTCAGTGATGTCAACATATTAGCTTCCCTCTAGGTCTTGTTCCATTTCAGAGCCTGGGGAGTGATACCTCTGTTTCTGCGTACTGACTCATCTAAATAGCTCAGGCCATGTGATTACACTTGACATTTTTGGAAGACATATTTTGACTAATCCCTGCTTGTGGAGAATGTCTTGCTTATATGGATTTATTCCTCAACTAATGCAACAAATATGATCAATCACTGCCATGTGCCAGGCACTAGGTGAAGTTCTGAGCAGCAGTCAACACTATAGATAGAATTCCTGTGCCCATGGAGCTAACATTCTAGTGGAGAGGGATAAACGAGAAAGTAGTAAAAAGCATACTAAAAAGATGAATGGTAATTGTAATACTTGCATGGAAGGAAAATAGGGTCATGTGATAAGAACTCTGTGAGGGTAAGAAGTGGTCTGGGACATCTCTTTGAAGAGGTGTCATTTGGGCTGATGCCTGAAAATAAGGAAATCCGTCATGCTGAAAACCCTGAAGAAAGAATGTTCTTATGTAGGCTGAAGAAAGAGCAAGCACTAAGGCACTAAGGCAGGGTAAGAGCTTGGGATGCTCCAACAACAGGAAGTAGGGTAGGAAGGTGGAGTAGAGGGAGAACAGTAAATCACAGTAAATAATAAATGTAAAGACTGTTTAGAAAGATACTGAATGTTATCTGTGGTAACCATGAGGTGAGAGCAAAGATATCATCAAGAGAATGAGACAGGGAACAATCCTTTTTGTCTTATGATATAGAGCTAATATTTCGTTATATAATTCCTTATGTAATTTCTCAGGGAGAATAGGACCAAAATTTTATTTTCATAGACTTCAGTTCTATTAAATGAGAGAAGGTGAGAATAGCTTGAAATGTGGTAATTTAATGTTCTAAAATAATGTTGGTAAAACTGACTTTAGCTTCTTAATTTCAAAACAACAAAAATTGTTCTATGAATACATTGATAAATAAATGCCATTCAATTGATGATATTAAATGAGATTTGGGGATATTCTGGAATGGTGAAATGGTGAAAATTTGATGTGGCACTTACTTAGTAGCTGGGTGACCTTGGACTTTAATTCTTCAATTTAGGGGGAAAAAAAGTCACTCATTTGTATAAATATGCATAATGCCTTCTATTTGGATACCTTCTCTTTAAAGGCCCTTAGTGGAAGTTATATGTTATCTCATTTCATAACTCATGAATATATATATAAGATGGAGAGAAATAGTCTCTATATTTCAAGAGTAGGAATTAAAGGATTTACTGTCTTATTGACTTAACCAAGTTAAAGACACTATGGTAGACACAAATCTTATTGTATCCACCCTATCTTATCAAACTTCAGTTTTATCACTAAATTTTAAATTACTTAATTATTTTAATGGGTGCAGAGATTTAACTGATACAGAAATCCAGGTGAGAAATTTAAATTTTTCTTTGTTTTAACCTTGATAACGAAGTTTAAATAATGACACTAGATGATTGCTATTTCTGAGGTACTTACTTTATTCAAAGATTTAATCTTTTCTTTCTTAATAGGATAATTAGATTTGTAGATATAAAATATGAGATATCCTTTAGTCTATTCAAGTTCAAGTTTTTCCATTTCTAGTTGTTGCCTTATGGGAAACTTGGTTTTCCAGTATGGCAACACCTCTTTCTGAAGTCAGTGAAATCAAATGGGAACTTGACCTCTTGTTTGGCTTGTTCATTCTACTGTTGGCCTTTAAGAAACATCCCCACTGGCACTGCATAGCCTTGAGTGCCAGAGCCTTGCCTTACTCTGCATAGATCTCCCTCTGTCTATGCTATTCCTCTCAACTCCTTTGGCTTCTCAACTATGGCTTGTTTTATGAATGCATTCATATTTATTCAGTGCCCTGTTACCTTGACAGATGCTCCAGTTTGCCACACAGCTATGACGTGGCTTTCCTTCTACCACACTCTTACCACCTGCCCCAACTCTCATCCTTTTCTTTCCTCAGATCTAATGGTAGCTTTTATCTCATGGCGTCTTCCAGTGATTGGATAAAGGGAGTAGGAGTTCTCAGTACAGTAGCAAAGCTAGTCATTTATTCATTAAATACTTATAGGTTCTTACCATATATTAAACATTCTGGGTCATTTAATGGCACATGAAGCAAATATAGTCTTTGCTCTCTGAGAGCCTGTAGATAATTGGGAAACCATAAATTGAACAAGCACACACGTAACATATATCATTACAAAGTATATGGGTGGGTGGAGGAGAGGATTACTCCAGAGGGAATAGCACAGATAACAGCTCTGAAGTGGGGTGGAGTATGACTTGGCCTAGAACAAGGACAGAGGCCAAGAAAGTGTGAGCAAGGGAGAGAGAGCTGTGTTGTGCTATAGATTGCCCCTGTATCCATTTCACCTCACTGTCAGTGAAGCAAACCTGGATCCGTAAGCAAAGAGGTACTGAAGAATGGCCAGGTACCCTGTCCAATGTAGTGTGGCACTCTTGGTGAGCCCTTACCTGTGGCCCTACCATGCCTTTGTTTTGTGTGTGTGTGTGAGGCTTAACAGAAATCTCCAACATGGGTATGTCTGGTTTGTTTTGTACCTCAAGCACCAGTTCCGTCTCTCCACTGCTTTGTTTGCCACCTTGATAGCCCATTCTCCAAATGTTGCTCTATCAGCCCAACCCACTTTCTGGACTTTCTTGGCTATGACTTTGTTTTTCTAGACTCCTCTCACATATTTGTGTCTTTCTTCTCTAGCTTGGCACCCTCATGAACTGCCCTCAGAAGAGTACCACTCTCCCTCTAGATTGCTTCAAATGGCATTTTGATATTGACAGGAGAACCCTGACACTAACCTCACTCCAACTTTCCTGACATGTTACAAAGATAAACTCTACTCTATCTATCTATCTATCTATCTATCTATCTATCTATCTATCTATCTATCATCTATTTTCTATCTATCTATCTATCTATCTATCTATCTATCTATCTATCTATCTATCTATCTTTTTTCCTATCCATCCAGCTATCTATCTCCTACTGAGAACTTAGGCAGGTTACTTAACCTGTCTGGGCCTCAATTCTGCCATCTATAAAAAAGTGATAATTGTCATACCTCATGAAGCTTTTAGCAGTCAAAAAAAAGCATGTTATGTATTCAGTGTATTGAAAGTACATGATAGACATTTATTAAGGTATTTTTTTAAGGACTGGTTATTTGATAGGTTGTGTTTTGATTCCTACTTTCTTTGCTCAACCAGGTATTCTTTAAAATAAGATTTTCATTTGTAGTTTTTAAACTTTTATTTTAGGCTTGGGGTAAATGTGCAGATTTGTTATACAGGTAAATTGAGTGTCATGAGGGTTTAGTGTACAGATTATTTCATCACCCAAGTGATAAGCATACTACCTGATAGGTAGTTTTTAAATCCTCATCATCTTCCTTCCTTCCACCTTTGAGTAGGCCCCAGTGTCTATTGTTCCCTTCTTTGTGTCCATGTGTGCCCAATGTTTAGCTCACACTTACAGATAAGAATATGTGGTATTTGGTTTTCTATTTCTGTGTTTGTTTGCTTAGGATAATGGCCTCTAACACCATACAGGTTGGAGTTTCAAAGGGCATTCTCTCATTCTTTTTTATGGCTGTGTAGTATTCCATGGTGTATATGTACCATCTTTTCTTTATCCAGTCTACCACTGATGGGCATTTAGGTTGATTCCATGTCTTTGCTATTTTGAATAGTACTGCAGTGAACATTTGTGTGCCTGTGTCTTTATGAAAAAAAGAAAATGATATAAGTCAGAAATGTGGATCTCTATAAAGAAATGAAGAGTTTTAGAAAGGGAATAAAGTTAAAATAAAATGTTTATTTTTCTTAATCATATCTGATCTAGTAGATAACTGTCCAAAATAATTCTAGCAATAATGTATTGGATAAGTATAGCTGAGGGGTAAGGGAAAGAATGACAGCCATGTTACAAGGGATTGGAGGATGAAATTGTGAACTCTGTTATAAGGTACCACCCATGCAGTATTATTTGAAAGTGAACTTAGCTTACTTGCAAATGTATAATGCAAACTCTTGGGCAATGACTAGAACCAAACCAAGCCAAACAAAAAGGAAAGAAAAAGCAGTAAACATAATTCAAATGATTTAATTTTATTTGATACTCATACGTGAAAAATAGTTTTAAATTTAAACTTGAGTCCTTATAAGAGTGAGTCTACATTGGGTTGTGGGAATATGAGGCACCCAGCTTTGGAGGGCTTGGGTCTTGTCTGCACAGTTCTCTTAGTGTGCTGTGCTGGTGTCACTTAACCCAGCTGGGCTGTGTTTCCTCATTTACCCATACAGATATAGTATTACCTGCTTCACAGTGCCGTTGTCTGGCTTAAGTGAAATAACAGATATTTAAGGGTTTTGGAATTCTAGTACTCATTTCAATTCCCTTTTTCATTTTATAACCTTTTTTTAAAAGTACTTTTAGGTCCGTTTGGTGCAGATCCTTGCTAACTTTCTGTTTCATTGATCTGTCTAATGTTGACAGTGGGGTGTTAAAGTCTCCCATTATTATTGTGTGGGAGTCTAAGTCTCTTTGTAAGTAAGTCTCTAAGGACTTGCTTTATGAATCTGGGTGCTCTTGTATTGGGTGCATATATATTTAGGATAGTTAGTTCTTCTTGTTGAATTGATCCCTTTACCATTATGTAATGGCCTTCTTTGTCCTTTTGATCTTTGTTGGTTTAAAGATTCAATGCCATCCCCATTAAGCTACCAATGACTTTCTTCACAGAATTGGAAAAAACTACTTTAAAGTTCATATGGAACCAAAAAAGAGCCCGCATTGCCAAGACAATCCTAAGTCAAAAGAACAAAGCTGGAGGCATCTGCTACCTGACTTTAAACTATACTACAGGGCTGCAGTAACCAAAACAGCATGGTACTGGTACCAAAACAGAGATATAGACCAATGGAACAGAACAGAGCCCTCAGAAATAATACCACACATCTATAACCATCTGATCTTTGACAAACCTGATGAAAACAAGAAATGGGGAAAAGATTCCCTATTTAATAAATGGTGCTGGGAAAACTGACTAGCCATAAGTAGAAAGCTGAAACTGGAGCCCTTCCTTACTCCTTATACAAAACTTAATTCAAGATGGATTAGAGACTTAAATGTTAGACCTAAAACCATAAAAACCCTAGAAGAAAACCTAGGCAATACATAGGCATGGGCAAGGACTTCATGTCTAAAACACCAAAAGCAATGGCAACAAAAACCAAAATTGACAAATGGGATCTAATTAAACTAAAGAGCTTCTGCATGGCAAAAGAAACTTCCATCAGAGTGAACAGGTAACCTACAGAATGGGAGAAAATTTTTGCAATCTACTCATCTGACAAAGGGCTAATATCCAGAACCTACAAAGAACTCAAACAAATTTACAAGAAAAAACCAAACAACCCCATCAAAAAGTGGGCAAAGGAAATGAACAGACACTTCTCAAAAGAAGACATTTATACAGCCAACAGACACATGAAAAAATGCTCATCATCACTAGCCATCAGAGAAATGCAAATGAAAACCACAATGAGATACCATCTCACACCAGTTAGAATGGCAATCATTAAAAAGTCAGGAAACAACCAGAGCTGCCGAGGATGTGGAGAAATAGGAACACTTTTACACTGTTGGTGGGATTGTAAAGTAGTTCAACCATTGTGGAACACAGTGTGGCGATTCTGCAAGGATCTAGAACTAGAAATACCATTTGATCCAGCTATCCCATGACTTGGTATATACCCAAAGGATTATAAATCATGCTGCTATAAAGACACATGCACATATATGTTTATTGTGGCACTATTCACAACAGCAAAGACTTGGAACCAACCCAAATATCCATCAATGACAGACTGGATTAAGAAAATGTGGCATATATACACCATGGAATACTATGCAGCCATAAAAAAGGATGAGTTCATGTCCTTTGTAGGGACATGGATGCAGCTGGAAACCATCATTCTCAGCAAACTATTGCAAGAACAGAAAACCAAACACTGCATGTTCTCACTCATAGGTGGGAACTGAACAATGAGATCTCTTGGACACAGGAAGGGGAACATCACACACTGGGGCCTGTTGTGGGGTGGGGGGAGGGGGGAGGGATAGCATTAGGAGATATACCTAATGTAAATGACAAGTTGATGGGTGCAGCACACCAACATGGCACATGTATACATATGTAACAAACCTGCACGTTGTGCACATGTATACTAGAACTTAAAGTACAATAATAAAAAAAAGTGTTTTTCCAGGCAATGGAAAGACCTTAATAAATAAGCACTAAACTTTGTATCTGTAAGTGTGCTAAGCAAATGTTAGTTTTTACCTTTAGAATGCTAAATATGGAAGCAATTTTAATGAAAGAAATGGAATATTTTGTCTGGAGGGTTTTTGCCATCCTTTACCCCCTGAGCTTTAGGTTATAAACACTAAGGCTTCCTGGGGTCTAATATGCTACTTGTTGGCTTTACTTTAAAAGTGTTGCTTCTCATTTCCTCATGAAATATGTGATGAGAGTTCACATGGGATCTAAAATATGTATTCACTGAGATTTCAAGGGTAAATTCTTCATTTTTCAAAGTGAATCGGTAATAACTATACTCGTTTGGTTTGGTTTGGTTTCAACTGTTAATGGAAATAAAATCTTCCAAGGAGTACATATTAGGCATAAACATATAGTCACCTTACCCCATTAGATATGTACTTTGTTTCTTGATTATGGTGGTGATATCACAAAGACATTTGGGTCCTTGCAGAGGATTCAAATTTGCATTTCCAAGCACTGACTATAAGCAGAAGGGACCATTCATTCAGAAGTTCACAGACTGCACCTAGAAGGCAGGGCATTGAGAGGGTGAAGGAGGACATGGTTTGGTAGGTAGGTTAAACTTGTTGCTTATCTAGTCAGTTTTAAAGTCAGAGCTCATGCTGCCCGCAGCCATTACATTTCTTTCATCTCTGTCTTTTCAGTGAAGAAAATTAGGTAGGGTATGACCTGGAGCAGGGCAGAGCTGATCTGCTGTTGCTATCAGATGTGAGCACACAGAGAACTGCCAAAGGAGGGAAGTCTAGAGATACCAGGAGATGATGCCAGGTACTTTAGTCACAGTGTCAATGGAGGAATTTGATATTATATAAAGGAAATGTGTATATGAAGCTGGCCCCACTCAAAAGCCAGGGGGTATTAAGGTATACTGAAGGAAATGTTGTGAAGAATTGGGGAATGTCTATGGCCAATCTCATGGCTTTGAACAGAGTTCAAAGTGAGCACAGATATGGAGCCTGTGAGAGTGAAAAGAGAGGGAAGATTTTAAATAATTCTATTTTGTAATTTTAAAGTTAAGAAGCTGTTGATGTTGTTTTTAACTACATAGACACCTCATTTTATAAAATGCTAATGTGACTGAACTAAGTCCATGGTTTTTTTTTGTTTGTTTTTTTTTTTTTTTTTTTTTTCGAGACAGAGTCTCACTCTGTTGCCCAGGCAAGAGTGCAGTGGCGTAATTTTGGCTCACTGCAAGCTCCACCTCCCAGATTCACGCCATTCTCCTGCCTCAGCCTCCTGAGTAGCTGGGACTACAGGTGCCTGCCACCACACCCAGCTAAGTTTTTGCATTTTTAGTAGAGACGGGGTTTCACTGTGTTAGCCAGATGATCTCGATCTCCTGACCTCATGATCCACCCACCTCGGCCTCCCAAAGTGCTGGGATTACAGGCGTGAGCCACCGTGCCCAGCCAAGTCTACGGTTTTTAATGTTCAATGACTTAAAGTTATAGGCATTGACTATAGGATAAACTAACAGCCAGAGTCAGGTAATTAGGAAGTAATTATAAAGCCCTGTTTAGGATAGTTTCTAAAATCAGTGCATGGAAACATGGTGTTCGTGGGATACATTCAACTTTTTGTTAACAGGGAAAGCATTCCATGTCATAAATGCAAACCTAAATGCTGGAGCATGGAGTAGTTAAAACTCTGCCCAAGGGCTGCGGGTCTGTAACGATTACAAAATCCCCTGGATCCACACCATGATCCTACATGCTAGCTTCCTGATAAGATAATCTCCACAGTTTTTAAAGCAGCCTCCCATCCAACAGGAGAATTATCTGGACACAAGACGTAACCAGACTCAAGACATAGTCTCCTCTATTGACAATACGTCAACTTCCAAGGTGCAGAGTTCTTCTCTAGGCTTCGATGACAAGATTTTCTTCTGGGGGCAAACAGGAGTTCAAGGTCAGCTTATGTAGTTAGGCTCCTGTTGCTTCTTTACATCTGAATACTTGAAATATAAAATGGATTCAAGCAGCCAGTGGCAGGCAGCTGGTGCCTGTCCTCTTCCATGTGCTTTTCTCTTGGTGTGCTCTGATTCCGTGGGGAGGAGGGGACAGCTTGCCCACTGCCTTCTCTGGGGCTTTCCTTCTCACTCCTCCCAGGAAATCATACTTCTCTCAATTAAAAGTAGTTTCAAAACCTTTTTAAAACCTATTCTGCTATTTTTTTTTTCACCAAGACCTGAATAACCTCAAGTTGTCAAGCTGGCCAATACTTTGTCATCCTCCTCTCATAATGCCTTCTTGCTTTCCTGTTTCTCTTCTTATTTTAATCTCTTGTCAAAACTCAGGTCTGCCAATCAATTCCTCTCGAACTTATTCTGTCAGTCAGCTTTCTTCGTTAGTCTGGATGAAATCTAATTTGCGTTTGAATGTACATCTTGTAGAACTTGTATTTTTATACCCTCCCCACTATTCTCTTATAAACCAGATCTTGGAAAAGTCAATTATCTATACCTACTTAGTTATCTGTTTACAGCCTAAATTAATATGAGCCAATATGCTGAATCATAATTGTTTTCAAAAAAATGATATATCAGTTGTTCGGTGGAATATTTTCTTTCCATCATGCCAGTTCAGGATTCTAATGAAGGCTTGGATTTATTTTTCCTGAACTGTAATCTACAGCTTTAATTACAAGTGAATCCTGTATCATTTTCTACTTGTGGCAGAGTGATGTTTGCTGTCTGCAGCAGCAGTGAAAACCACAGGGGAATTTTTCTCTGTTTTGAACAGCAGCAAGATTAGGAAAGGAACCCATATGCTTCCCATATTTCAGGAAAAATGAAGAGGGACATTTTACCAGACTAAGTTTTTATATCAACATTGGTACAGTGTTCATTCTAAAGAATTTTTGTAGTATTTTAAAGTTATTTTCTTTCTCAAATAATGTTAGAGAATATATCACGCACTCAGGAAGCTGCTGTCTGTCTTCTCTGGCTTTGTGAGCTGTGTTGGTTGCTCAGCTGTTCTCAACAACAGGTGATCACTCTTAGGTGATCTTAACAACATTCCCTCACATATAAAGTCTTCGGTGGCATGGGAAATTGGCAACTAAGAGACTATTCATGGCTTAACCTTTCTCGTCATAGAGTGGAAAGAGCAAAAGACTGAGAAGGTAGGAAATGGAGTCTTTTATTGCACCTGTCACTAAAAAAACTGTGTGACCTTGGGCAAGACATTCAGCTTTTTTGAGCCATGGGTTTCATATCTGTAAGAGATTCAAAATTCTCTAGAATTTCAAAATTGTTATGACATTCATTAGAAAGAGTTGATTTTGTTCTTCAGATCATGTACAGAGGATCTTTTGTTGAGTAGAAGACTTCAAAATGGCCTCATCTACTTTCCAATAGAAATGCCTTTCTAAATATATGCTGCCCAAATTTTGGTGAACTCTTTCCCTGTGTCAGACTGCTCCATTCTTTAAATCTTATTGAGAATGAAATTTATTTCTTAATAAGTGCAATGTCTAAACAATATTTAAATATTACCATATTGCTTACAGCCTCTATCTCAGGTGGAGGGTTTCAATGCTCCCAGCCTGTAGCTTGGCCTCTACAGGGGGTTTTCTGATTATGGATCCCAGTGGTCTCTTTTTTTGATCTTTTCTGGACATGAGAAGGCAGAATTGGTAGTTTAAAGTTAAAGTCTGTTTCCCTCCCCCTGCGCTTAAACCCATCAGGCAAACACCATCCAAGACAGTCTTATTGACAAGCAAGGGGAATTCACCTCTCTCTAAATAGAGTAAGGGGAAAAATATTCACTAGGGCAATAATTTCAAACTTTTTTTCTCACATATTCAGTAAAAGAATTCTAAACATTTATGTAACTCCTTTCCCACCAACATGTTTAAGTTGACAACTCTTTTCTTTGATCTATTTATATAGTTGAAAAGAATTAGAATTTCTGGTGCCCTGTAAATGTTACATAGCTCTCTTAAATGTTTTTAGTGGAATCTAAATGCCTTGGAGATTTGATACTCTTCTTACAAGATATATAAGAACTTTTCTTGTAAAGAAATTTTATATCACTCCATTTTTTCTCAGACTTGTGTTTTTATCATTTCCTTCAGAAAACTTTATCCCACTGTAATGTATTTTATGCTTTTATTGATCACTCTACTACATGTCTCTGCAACAAAAATATTTATATAATATTAAATTGTTTTTATAGTTTGCTCTTGCCATGATATTCTTTTTAAATGATTAAAAATAAACTCTTCTAGACTGAGTTACTGTGATAATGTTTGTTTCTACATAATTAATCAAAATAGAATAAAAGATTAACAATTTTGATGAGTGACTTTAAACATAAAAGGTAAAATATTTTTAAGAAAATTTATCTCCTAATAAAATGAATGGGACCTTTTTGCTTAGTTAGTTTATGAATCCATAGACAAATACTGCTCATTACTAGAATAAAATAGGGCTATCACTTTTATTTATATTTTTATTTTCTCTATATAAGCCTCAAAAGTCATGTTTTCATGAATAAGTATGTAGGAATGCAAAGAGTTTTGTTATAGCAATGACACTGAATTTCTGAACTCCTAAATTATGAATCCAAATTACATAGTTACATATTATCAACAATCAGTTTTAATAACATACCAGCTGATAACCTGGTTAGGTCCTCCTTCAACTTGTTGAAATTAAGGAATGGAAAAGCACCTAATTTCCCAGTGGTTTTGTTATTCAGCCTTTAGAGCTTTCCTCCAAGAGATTCTCTTTCAGAGCTCTGGGGTCTCCAGGACTAAGTGATTATAATGCATTCTTTTAAATGTAAATTTGATCATATGATACTCACATTTAACATCCTTAAGCTTCTCAGTGGCCCTTTAAAGTGTGTGCTCAGACCAACAGTTCTAGCATATGCACCTGGAAACTTGTTAGAAATGCAAGTGATCATAAACAATGCTACAGTGAACATGGGAGTGCAGCTATCTCTTTGATATACCTATCTCAATTTCTTTAGCTATATAACCAGAAGTGGGATTGCTGAATCACATAGTAGTTCTATTTTCAATTTTTTGAGGAACTTCTGTACTGTTTTCCATGGTGGCTATACTAATTTGCATGCCCACTAACAGTGTACCAGAGTTCCTTTTTCTCCACATCCTTACCAGCATTTGTTATCTTTTGTTTTTCTGATAAAAGCCATACTTACAGGTGGGAGGCAATATCTCATTATGATTTTAATTTGCATTTCCCTGATGACAAGTGATGCTGATCATGTTTTCATATACCTGCTGGCTGTTTGTATGTCTTCTTTTGAGAAATATCTATTCAAGTCCTTTACCTATTTTTAAATTGAATTATTTGTTTTCTTGCTATTGAGTTATTTGAGCTTCTTAAATATTTTGGACATTAATGCTCTGTGAGATGTATGATTTGCAAATATTTTCTCCCATTCCATAGGTTGTCTCTTCATTCTGTTGGTTATTTCTCTAGCTGTGTGGAAGCTTTGGAGTTTGATACAATCCCATTTATCTATTTTTGTTTCTGTTGTCTGTGCTTTTGGGGTCATATCCAAGAAATCTTTGCCCAGCCCCATATCAAGAAGTTCTCCTGCTATATTTTCTTCTAGTAGTTTTATAGTTTGAAATTTAGGTTTAAGTCTTTAATCCATACATTTTGAGTTGATTATGGTATATGAGGTGAGATAAAGTCCTAATTTCATTGTTATGCATGCGGATACCTAGTTTTCCCAGTGCTATTTATTAAAGAGACTGCCCTTTTCCTATTATGGGATCTTGGCACACTTGTTGAAGAACAGCTGACTATAAATGTGTAGATTAATTTATGGGCTCTCTATTCTGTTCCATTGATCTATGTGTCTGTTTTTGTGCCAGTATCATGCTGTTTTTGTTACTATAGCTTTGTAGCATAGTTTGTAGTCAGGTCATGTGACACATCCAGATTTGTTCTTTTTGCTCAAAATTGTTTTGGGTATTTGGGATGTTTTGTGGTTCCCTAAGAATTTTAGGATTGTTTTTTCTGTTTCTGTGAAAACTGTCATTGGAATTTTGATAGCAGTTACACTGAAGCTATAGATCACTTTGAGTAGTATTTACAATAGCCAAGATACGAAACCAACCTAAGTGTCCATTAATGAATGAACAAATAAAGAAAAAGTAGTATCTGTACATAGTGGAATATTATTCAGCCTTATAAAAGAAGAAAATCCTGTCATTGTGGCAACATAGATGAACCTGGAAGACTTACTAAAATAATCCAAACACAGAAAAACAAATACTGCATGATCTTACTTATATGTAGAATGTAAAATAATTAAACTCATAAAAACCCAGAGTAGAATAGCAATTATGGGAGGTGGGGGGTGGGGGAGGGGGTGGGGAATGGGAAGATATTGATTCAGGGTACAAAGTTTCAGTTAGAAAGACTAAGCTCTGGAGATCTAGTGTACAACATGGTGACTATAATTAATAATAATATATAGTATACTAGAATATTGCTAAGGGACTTGATTTTAAATGTTCTTTTTACAAAAATGGTAAGTATGTGAGGTGTGGAATATGTTAATTAGTTTGATTTAATCATTGCACAATGTATACATATATCAAAACATCACATTATATACCATAAATATATGAGATTTATCATTTATCAATTAAAAATAAATAACTAGAGATGAAAATTATCTAACCCAACCCCAGGTTTATTAAATCGGAATTTCTGGGAGTGGGACCCAGCAATTTGTGTTTTAACAAGCCCTCGAGGTGATTCTAATGCACAGGTATGCCTGAGAACCAGGGACTTTCAAGATAGAGTTCAAACTTGGGAACCTGGTATATAAGAATCTTCCCTGTCTGAATGTTGCCATTCTCCCTAGGAATGAACTTGTTACTTTAGTCATGCTAATAGAGTATCCACTCTTCAGTCTCTCTTTTACAACAATAAGATTTTAGGTTTGTTAAAAAATTATGCAAAGTCAAGACTTTTTCCATGTTATTGCAGTTTATTATATCCACTCTTCTAGTGGTTTTCAAACTTTATTGAGTAAGAGTCTTTTGGAAAAACTGATTTTAAATGCAAATTCCTTAAGTCAGCTCCAGAGATTCTGATTAAGTCTGGGTGAAGCTCAGAAATGTATTTTAAAAACACTGCAGCTGGTTTCTGACTGTAGGCAAAAACCACCACTCAGAATCACCACTTAAAACCAATGAAGGGTGGAGCAAATTTAGCTCCTCATTCTTGATGACCACGTGGGCATCTCTGTGAGTTAGTTTAAGAGACAACATCTGTGTATCACTCTCTCCCTATGTGGGCAAAATACTAAGCCTAAAAATATATCCTTCAGTATTCTAATAATTTGTGAAAATAGATGGTTATTAAAGAATATTATCTGAACTTTATTTTATATGCATTATTTTAAAGCAACAAGGGAAAACATATGTGAAAAATACATTAAAAGTCAGGTAAGGTAAGGTCTAGTTTAAATTTTTTTTTTTTTGAAGGAAAAAAGGTCTATTAAACTGTGTAAGAATTAACTTTAGGAAATTAGAGTTGGTTCTTAAAGTCAACACTGGTTTGTTTTGGAAAGAAATCAATGAGATCATGTTAAGGACTAAAGCTCTTTATTTTATTTTTGGCATATCCACTTGTCCCAGCATGCCTTCTGCACTGAATTACCTTGTTATCTTGGTCAAAACGAATTATTCATATACATGTAGGTCTATTTCTGAACTCTGTTTCACTGATCTATGTGCCAAATCTTTCCCGATGCCAAACTGTCTTGATTAATGTAGCTTTTTCACAATTCAGATAGTGTAAGTCCTTCAACTATGTGTGTGTGTTTTATTTTTCCAAAATTGTTTTGGCTATTCTAAGTCCTTTACATTTTCACATACATTTTGGAATCAACTTTTAAATTTCACAAAAACAACTTCCTGGGACTTTGATTGAAATGTTGAATCCACAGATCCATTTGTGGAGAATTGAACACTATGCTGAATCTTTCAATTCATGAACATAATATCTCTCTCCATTTATTTAGGTATTTAAAATTTCTTATAGAAATCTTTGCTTTTCAGGTATAAAGTTTTCATATATTTTGTTAAATTGAATCTCAAGTATTTCTTGTTTATTTTTTTAAAATGATCTTGCTTGTATTATAAACAGTATTTAAAAATTTTCCATTTTTAATCAATTTTTGCTAAAGTGTAGAAATACAATTGATTTTTTGTATTGGTTTAGCATCTTGTGACTTTGCTAAACTCACATGATAGATGGAGAGAACGTTTTTGTAGACTTATTGGTATTTCTATATGTCTTTAGTTTTTCTTGCCTTATTACATTTACTGGAACCTCTAATACAATGTTAAATAGAAACGGTAAAAGCCGGCATCATCTTCTTCCTGCTCTTAGGGAAAGTATGTTCAGTCTTTTGCCATTAATTATGTTATTAACTATAGTTTTTAAAAGTCAGTCTTTATGAAATTGAGGCAGTTCCTTTTCTATTCTTAGTTTGCTGAGAGATTTTTTTTTTTTACCAGAATGGGTATAAAATTTTGCCAAATACTTTTTCTGCATCTGTTGAGAAGTTTCCATTGGTTTTACATTGTATATATATTTTATATTGGTGTTGATGATCTAGCAGCTTTGTTCTGGTAAGAGAAATCACTTTCTGATATGAGGGGAAATTTTTAAAACTGAGCTATCATTTATGATCTAAAAAAAGATCTACGTGTTACATAGTATTTCTCTCTGATATGCTTCATGGCTTTGAATTATATTTATGCTAATGTTTTCCATTAGGAATCAATGAGATTGGCGTATCTAAATTTAGTGCTGGCATTCTTCTAGGCAAAGTAACGAACTGCAGTTTTTCTCTGCAGGAAAGGAAAGGAGAATTTAACTTGATTGAGAATTTGCTGTTCTTAGGTAGGCTCTTTGCATACAGTTTATCATTTATATTTGTTCGTACAACATACCTGGTATCTAGGAAACATCTTCAGTTTTCAAACGAGGAGGCAGACTAAGAAATGTACTTACTCATAAAATGAATCAAATTTACGCATTTTTTACTTTTAAAAACAATGTTAAAACATGACACACTATTTGACAAAATGAAGAAGCGAATCCCTTATCATCTCAGCACTCTTGTGCAGTCACTACTTTTAGAAATTGATGTTGATTTTTCTGTCTAAACATCTACAGTACCAATATGCAGAGCCATTTTAAGTGCTTATGTATAATCTTTTAATACTTACCATTTAATTAAGTGTGTGTAGGGGAGAAGTGTAGGTAAAACATCTGGTACAATATGCACCAATAAATGACAGCTATCACTATCAGTATTATTGCCATTTTGTGTCTTGATCATAATAGAGTCTTCTCAAGGATGTAGACAATGTTCTCTACATCTTTTGTAATCTCCAAAACTAGTCATTTTAGCGCTGACCACAAGGAGGTAAGGGTTGTTTTTTATTGTTTGTTTGTTTGTTTGTTGTTTTTTTTTGAGACGGAGTCTTGCTCTGTTGCTCAGGCTGGAGTGCAGTGGCACAATCTCTGCTCACTGCAACCTCTGCCTCCCAGGTTCAAGTGATTTTCCTGCCTCGGCTTCCTGAGTAGCTACAGGCACGTGCCACCACACCTGGTTAATATTTTGTATTTTTTTTTTAAGTAGAGATGGGATTTTTCCATGTTGGCCAGGCTGGTCTTGAACTCCTGACCTCAGGTGATCCTCCCGCCTTGGCCTCCTAAAGTGCTGGGATTATAGGCGTGAGCCACTGCTCCCAGCCTGAGGTAAGGATTTTTAAGAAATAATTGTTGGCTCATTGGCTGGTTGGTGAACTAGCCCAGGACCTTTGTTTGGCAGAGCAGGAACACAATCTGTCCAGGCTTGGCATGGAGGAGAAATGAGAAAGACTGAAATACTATGGTGATGGCAACAAGCAGAATTTTGGAGCACATGACATTGCCTCTTGCTTAGAATATCTAGTTGCAGGACAGAGGAAATGCTCAGTTACTTGTAGAAACAGAGCATTATAGTTTGTAACTTAGTGCAGAATACTGGGCGCCTAATATATTCTAAAGGTTTCATTGACAATTTAAAAAACATATTCTCCATTTTAAAAACATCATTTAGAGATAAAAGAGAAAAGTCCTTGTTAAAAAAAATCAGTTATTCTAGATTGTTATATTCTTCTTTCCTTACCTTTTCCAAAGTATTGATTCATTTATTAGCACTTTTGCAAATAAAATTAAAATACATTTAGTTCTTCCATGATTTTAATGACTCTGTAAAATTTCCATTAATATCAGTGATAAACTACATGATGGATATTAGGATCAATAGTCCAAAAAACGATTAGGTTCAGGGTCTAAGTATATCACATTATATGTTATGCAACTTCTTTAACATTTTGATTTTGGTAAAATTGTGGTTAATGATAAACATTATAAACATTTTTACTGGATACATTGCACTGGAGGGAAAATGAGCTTATATGGGTAATGCAGCAGGCTGCAGAATGTATGGGAACAGAGAGTGGTGGAAATTATTCTGTTTCTTGTTATCAGAGAATATATGGCCTTATCTCTTGAGCTTTTTATATCAGCTGAAAGAGACATTTCTCTTCCCTATCCTCCAAATTATTATCCTAGTCCAGGCTTACTACCCCATTTCACATTTTCTCAGCTCTGGATCCTTTGAAAATATATAAATTATTCTTAGCCTGATGTTATATTTAATTTTGTAGCTAATTTATAGTACTTCCTGTTACTAGGCACATGTTGTAATAACTGCAACCATACTTCATTGACTGCCTTTGCCAGGTTTGATGTTCAATGTTTAATTCATCTTAAAATGGTTTTCAAGTGAACTTACTCCCATTTTATGAATGAGGACACTGAGGCTGAGAGACTTTAAATAGCTTCCTCAAGCCAAGTGGTAGATGAAGGGTTTGAACCCAGACTTTAATGTGTCTATTCTCATTCAGGTGTATTCATTTGAGTATATTTCAGATGAGATCTTGGTGGGTCTCTGTGCTCTTGTATATTAAATTAAAGTTGAACAATATGATTTCCAAGATTTTTCCAAGTCTTGATAATTTATAAATTTTATGAATTCTAAGATTAATCACAATCTTGCAAAGAAATATGATTCTTGGCATCCATATTCTTGATTTAGATACACTCCATCCAGGTGGGTTATCTTTAAAATAAAAAGGGCTTTACTCATATGTGAATATGTATATATGTGTACATACAAATATAGGTAGATGTGATATCTTCTTTCGTGTTCAGTATTTACAAGCTTAACCAAGATTTTAGAAGTTGTGAGGTATAAAAACCCCTAGAAATATGCCACTAACAGGTTTCTTTGAAAAGACAGAAAATGTTTTGATTATTGTGTGGTAACTGACATTACAGAGATTAGGTGTCTTTCCCAAGTGATTGAACAAATAGATGTACTGTCATTAAGGATTATTTCTATTAACTGGATTGATAGTCTTTTCTAAGGGCCCACACTTAAATACTCTAATAAAAAAACTAATTTATTTCAACAAATCACTATTAAGTGAATCTCAAGTTTTCTAGAATTTGTGTTAAATAGAATCACGAACTATTGAGTTTACTTTGGTCGAGGAAGGCAGTGTATCCTGGGAACTGAAGACCTTATTAATTTTGAGAAGTAGGTTGGTGAGCAAAGCCACATTTAATCTGGAATAACTTCTGTAGTCAATGAAACAGAAAATACAAATCCTGCTTCTGAGGAAAGTATATTCAGTGATGACTCAGACGAATGCTGGGGCCTGATAAGAGGGCTCCTTCAGGTTTTTAATTGAAATGTGACTACAACAAGGAGTTAACAGAAATCACCTCGATTTCCAGATAAATGCACAAATCCAATGTCATTGAAAGGCGATAAGACAGATTTCCAGAATGGGGATTTGAAAAGTTCCTCCCACCCTGCTTATTCTGAAATAGGGTACCTCCAATGCAACCTCGTTTATCTGACAACTGAATTTTTAATGGGTATCTGGGTGTCTTTGGCAGTACAGTAGGATTATTTCCATTTCCTCAGACTTTTTTAAGCCCCTTTTCTCCCTGTAGCTATATAAATGCAAAGTAATAAGATAATAATATCAATAGCTAGTATAAGGGCTTTCATGTTAGTTACTTGAGTGGAACACTCACCTCTAAGGTTGTTTGGTTTCCTGTTGTGCTAAGCAATGTGTCTTTCTAAGCAAGATCGTAATATTGACAATCATCTCACCTTTACTTATATGCCTCAGGGCAGAGGTTGCACAGCATAATATGTACATGGGGAAGGAAGTAGAATGGGTGTCCCTACTACTCCATTCCCCAGAAATCCAGCTTCTTAAATTTGATGCAAATCAGAACTAAATGTTTGTATAGTATTCTGACACCTCCTCTGTGCAGTGTGGCTTAAACATTTGTTCCTCTTCTGATCAGTCATTGTATGCAGGCTGCCCCAGAAAGGAGCCCCAGGTGAGGAGCTCTTTCCAGCTGAAGCAATTTCTGGAGAGACTTGATAGTTGGGAGCTGGCAGCCATAGTGCTTCCTCAGAGGTTCTCATCCCTCAGCCATGTGGCTTTGAGGATCTGGGGAGCACACCCCAGCGTTCAGTTCCCCATGTGATGGTGGGGCTCCAGAGCCATTATTTGGGCTGAGCTACGAGATGGGAGAAGTAGGTGACAAGAATTTATTTATTTTTCTGCAATTTTACAAGAAAAATCTGGAGGGGCTCATATATACTAATGTGTTTCAGTCCTATCTTGAGGTAAAATGGTAGAGCTGCTTTTCTATGTTTCCTGAATGTCTGATTGCATATTGTCCTTTTATAACTTATTTACTTTTTAAAGTCTAACACTGATGTTTGTTTTAACCTGGCTTTACCTTTATGAATATATTGAGGAAACACAGACATTTGTCCTGGACATCCCTCCATCCCCAGGGATATTCTGAGGCCTTTATGAAGATACTTGGAAGATCCTAGAACAATTTCTCATAGACTCATCATTAAGCCATCTGCAGCAGAAACTCCTAAAGGAGTTTAAATGTTGATTCTCAGGCCCACTTTATCACTAAAACATAGTAAGAGTGGCGGACCAATAGATACTTACAGTTTCTAGGCCAGAGAATTGGCGTTTAACAGATTTTCTGGGCGAATCCTATATGCAATAAAATTTAAAAATATCAGGCCTAGAGAGATTATTATGTTCTTTAGGTATTCCTGGCTGGGCACTGTGACTCATGCCTGTAATCCCAGGGCTGTGGGAGGCTGAGATGGGAACATCACTTGAGCCCAGGAGTGCAAGGCTGCAGTGAGCAGTGATTGCCACTGCACTCCAGCCTGGGTGACAACAACAAAAAGATATTCATGAAATATGCACAATTAATACTGATGAAAGTGTGTTAGTCTACCCTTTCCAAGGGCCTAAACAATTTTTCATAGATCATGCAAACTTGCCTTTTTATCACTGACTTCTTTTTAAGGATTTAGTAAATAAACGTTTAAGTAAGTGAAGATATTAATTAGATGGTTTTATCTAAAGCATTTTTGAAACTTTGCTGTCTTGAGCAAACTTGTAGTAAAATCTCCATCTTTAATTATTCAAATATTTGTGGAGATGAACTGGAAAAATATCAAAGAAAACACACAGCAAAAATAATTCTACACTCTCCATTAAAATTTTCCCACACGGTTTCAAATTTTGTAACTGTAGACTAGTGACATGTGTCTCATCAAGAGTATAATGGTATAATATTTTTTAAATTACTTATTGTAAATATGCCAGATTGCACATTAGAATTGCCTTTAGACAGCTAATTCCTTAAGTCATAGTCTCTAGAGAATGAATATTGGAGATCACTCCTCTTAGCCTTGTGGAAGTCAAAATGAAATGTAGAAATGAATTTCTAAATGTAACATTTTATTTGGGAAGAAAAAAATTGCCATTTGGGGCATACACCCAGACTGGATGGTCTTTAGGATGTCTGAAAAACAAAGAGGAGTTTGGAAGTTTTATAGAAAAGAGAAATATTACCTACTGCTTTTCCAGAAAGTTAATTGGCCCTAGTGAAGTGTTGAGGAGGAGGCAAGCTCTGATTGATGAGTAATAGCAGTGGGTAAAACTAGTCTTACAAGTAACTGCAGGTAGTTTCAGAAGCCATTAGAGGGATACAACTGGTTTCAGGTTACAGCAAACAGTTCTTTGTGTGTGTTTTTGTTTTTGCAACGAGGCTTGCAGAGGATTACATTCTTGGAGCAATGTTACCTGCTCTGAGTGCTTTTCCCCCTGGATTCTCGACTGTGTTTTAGTTGGCTATGACAAGAATGACCCACTTTCTATGATCAACTTTCACAGCCTCGTTCTACCTGATTTACAAAGATTTACAAGATTTTGTCACTGTTGAGGAGCCATTTTAGTTAATTCTACCAATACGCAAAGTTCATAAAATGAGAGCCTTTTCTAACAATGCTGAAAAACGTATCAGGGAGTTGGGTTCAAGCACAAAGATGGAAAAATGCATTTATATTAGCCCTTCCATCTCTTTCAGTTTAAAATATTTCCGTTTGGCAAAGAGATGATAGAGGAGATAGAAATAAATTATTTAGGCAGATAGTGAGGGCAAAAGAGTCCTTGGCAGAACTTCTCTTCTAACAAAAAGCAGCCCAAGAAATCACTTTTTTTCTAACAAAGAGCAGCCTGGAAGATCAGGCTTCAAACATAGATAAAGAAGCTGGAAGCTTGCACGTGGGGGATGCTGGCAGCTGTACAGATAGAAAAGGCTACGTGGGGCTAGACATGTTCACCATGGAGGCTCCACCTTCCCTTTTTTGTTAGCACATGCACAGTAGGAAAGAGATAAGCAACATGGAGTAGTTCAGGCAGAGGACCACCTGCATAATAAAAGACTAGGGTGGGCGCTGCCAGAGATTCACATCCTCTGCAGATGGCACATCTGGTCCTAACCGGTTTTTCACGCCCTATGTAGATCAGGTTCCACCTTCCCACTAGCTGTCTATAAAAACTCTTGCATGTTACCACAGATTGGCAACCCATTTTTCCAGGATCCCTCTCTGTAGCAGAGAGCTATTCTCTTTTTTTCGCCTATTACATTTCTGCTCTAAACCTCACCCTTTGTGTATGTTTGCATCCTTGACCTCCATGACCGTGAGACCGAGAACCTCAGGTGTCACCCCTGACAATGAGGCTGCTTCATAGATGACTTTAATTCATTGTAAGCTTCAAAAATGGAGCATTTTCTATAGTTGTCACCACGATTTATACCATATAAAATTGTTGTTATTGTTGATTGTGACCAGACTTTCATGTATGGTAGGTTTGTCTTCATTAATGGTTAAGGAACACATTTTAGATGAGAATTTGTTAAAGTATAACCAGAAAGGCTTTTTAAAGAAATTAATATAGTGCTTCTGAACCTTGCATTCCCATGAATTACAGAATTCATACAAATCCACAATGAGGTGCCTTTCATGAATGCCACCATTCATTTGCCAACCTCTTATCCTTTGTCTCTATTTACCAATATAATAACTCTTGGAGTCACAGGGTCTTAACTGTCCAGCTAGTTGACTATATTTTCACTGTATAGTTTGAAAGAGTATAGGATTACATAGCACAATGTTTTCTTGCAGGGTTTCGGAAACCCACTCTATATTTAGAGCTGCTCTGGGAAAAATTAAATCAATTTTCACAGCACTTATTAATGAAATTGTCAAGATATTGTGTTTCATGATTTTGGTTGCTATACTTTTGCCATTTTATTGCTTGGCATTACTTATTTACAAGGGAAGATTAAAATGTTGAAATTTAAACCAATTATGAATGCTGGCTTAAAAAACATGAAAAGCACTTATAAGGGTGGATTTAACATCATGACAAATTTTCTGTATACTGAAACTTTTGTGTTGTCTCTGCCATTGATTATTGTGGGTAGAGTGCTGGCTACAGTAAGTATTCAAAATCTTCAAAATATAGTAGGATCTATAGATCCTACAATTTCTTAAGTTCCACAGTTTTAACTTTATGTGATTTCTCACCTTCAGTAAATTATGAGGGAGCCCTTTGGAAATGCTTTTTACTTTATTTAAATATTTAATTGACAAATAAAAATTGTATATATTTATGGAGTATAGCATGATGTTTCCAATACATGTGTACATTGTGGAATGGCTAAATCAATCTAATTAACATATCCATTACCTCATATACTTTTGTGTGTGTATGAGAACATTTAAAATCTACTCTCTTGGCAATTTTCAAGTATGTAACACTTTGTTCTTTTAAAACCGTTGTTAAGTGTGTATTTCAGCAGCATTCAGTACATTCACATTATTGTTTACTCATTATCATTGTCCAGACATTTTTCACCATACCATAGCAAAACTCTGTACCTGTTAAACAATAACTCCCCATTTCAATTTCCCCTGCAACCCCTAGTAATCTGTATTCTATTTTGTCTCTATGAATTTGACAATCTAGGCATTTCAGATAAGTGGAATCATATAGTATTTGTTCTTTTGCATCTTGCTATTTCACTTAGCATAAGTTTTCAAGGTTGATCCACATTGTAGCATGTTAGGTGTACAATACATGTTATTAACTGTAGTCAGTATTGTGTACTATAGATCTCAACTAATCCTTGTAACAGAAATTTTGTATCATTTGACCAATACCTCCCCAATTCTTCCTACTTCCCCCCAGCCCCAGCTGCCCACTGTCCTACTCTCAGCTGCTAGAAGTTCAATTTTTTAAATTCCCCATATAAGTAATATTATGTAGCCTTTGTTTTTCTGTGCATTTGATTTTGAGAATTCAATGAATATTTGCTGTTATTTCCTTTGCCCTTTGCCACTGTTGAATATGTTTACTGGCCTCCATTATTAAAATAGAATTTATAGTGCTTAAAAATTAATATGATTATTATGATTTTTCTCTTTGATATTTTCTGCATGTAGAATATGACTTAAATTTGAATGTTAAAGCATGCTGAATTGGTTAATCACTATGAACCTATTAACCCATTGGTTCAACAAATATTTGTTGAGCACTTAATATTGTATGCTTTGGGTGCTTTAGGTATGCAAAGATGAAATATTAAAGAATGGAATACAGTGTGCAAAGGCAGAATAATAATCCATGTTGGGAGAAGTTATACCCCAGGAAAAAGAAGAATTTCCATGGAGAATGCCTCTTTCAAAGGACAAAAGATAATACAAACCTAAAAAGCAAAAGATCAAACATAATATAACAGGATAACAGAAAGAGAGGGAAGGGGAGATGATGGTGCCAGATGAACAAATTGAGGATAATAACTACATCACTTACAAACTAAACAATTAATTAAGAATATGGGCAGGGCATGGTGACTCACACCTGTAATCCCAACACTTTGGGAGGCTAAGGCAGGTGGATCACCTGAGGTCAGGAGTTCAAGACCAGCCTGGCCAACATGGTGAAACCTCTTCTCCATTAAAAATACAAACATTAGGCCGGGCGCGGTGGCTCACGCCTGTAATCCCAGCACTTTGGGAGGCCGAGGTGGGCGGATCATGAGGTCAGGAGATCCAGGCCATCCTGGCAAACATGGTGAAACCCTGTCTTTACTAAAAATACAAAAAATTAGCCGGGCGTGGTGGCAGGCGCCTGTAGTCCCAGCTACTCGGGAGGCTGAGGCAGGAGAATGGCGAGAACCCGGGAGGCCGAGCTTGCAGTGAGCCGAGACCGCGCCACTGCATTCCAGCCTGGGCGACAGAGAGAGACTCCGTATCAAAAAACCCAAAAAACAAAAAACAAACATTAGTCAGGTATGATGGTGAGTGCCTGTAATCCCAGTTACTCCTGAGGCTAAGGTGGGAGAATTGCTTGAACCTAGGAGGTGGAGGTTGCAGTGAGTTGAGAGTGCACCACTGCACTCCAGCCTGGGCGACAGAGTGAGATTCCATTGCAAACTAAAACAAAAACAAAATAAACAAAAAACCAAAACAGAAAACAGTATGCGAAAGAAGAGAGCTGATGTAGCAGAAAATAATCATTATCAGGGAGGCCAGCTTTGAAAAATTGTGTAGTATTGAGAGGTGAAGATGGCTGGGCTTCTGGGTCAGGTGGGGACTTGGGGAACTTTTCTGTCTAGCTAAAGGATTGTAAACACACCAATCAGCGCTCTGTGTCTAGCTAAAGGTTTGTAAATGCACCAATCAGCACTCTGTAAAAATGCAACAATCAGTACTCTTGTGTCTAGCTAAAGGTTTGTAAATGCACCAATCAGCACTCTGTAAAAACGGACCAATCAGCACTCAGTAAAATGGACCAATCAGCACTCTGTAAAATGGGTCAATCAGCAGGATGTGGGCGGGGCCAAATAAGGGAATAAAAGCTGGCCACTCAAGCCAGTAGCAGCAGTCTCGTGGGTCCCATTTGAGGCTGTGAAAGGTCTGTTCTTTCACACTTCACAATGAATCTAGCTGCTGGTCACTCTTTGGGCCTGCACTACCTTTATGAGCTGTAACACTGTGAAGGTCTGTGGCTTCACGCCTGAAGTCAGCGAGACCACAAACCCACTGGAAGGAACCAGTTCTGGATACTGTATTGTATTAGTCCGTTTTCACCTTGCTACAAAGAAATATCTGAGACCAGGAAATTTATTTGTAAAAGGAAGTTTAATTGGCTCAGGGTTCTGCAGGCTGTATGGGAAACTTGATGCCGGCATCTGCTAGGCTTCTGTGGAGACCTCAGGAAACTTACAGTCATGACAAAGAGGGAGCAGGCACGTCTGTCACATGGACAGTCCAAGAGAGCGAGGGGAGAGGTGCTACACACTTTAAAATGGCCAGATATCAGAAGAACTCATTCATTTTCGTGAAGACAATACCGAGAAAAGATGGTGCTAAACCCTTGATGAAAAATCTGCTCCTGTGATCCAGTCATCGCCCACCAGGCCTACCTCCAACATTTGGGACTATATTTCAGTATGAGATTTGGGTGGGGATACACATCCTAACTATATCAAGTATATGAAATGGAAAGAAACAAAAAAAAAAGTTGTGGAATGCTGCAATAACAATCTAACATATGAAAAACTGTTCCTGAATCAAATACCAGACCAAATGGAAAAACAAACACTCAAAGATGTAGTTGAATAAATCTTTTCTGAAATAAAGGAAGACTTGTATTATTGTATTGAAGTTTTTAATTTAAAATTTATCAGCATAGACAATATGGAGTTATTTATGTACCTGTTGCCTGTCAGTGCCCCAGGGAATGATGTATAGTCCAGACATTATGTCAGAAGGATCTCACTCCAGAGGCATCTATTGCCAGTGCTTCGGCTAATCACAACTTGATCAACATCTGGAACTTTTCTAATTAGCATATTGAGTGTCAGAAAAGGGTTTTCATGGAGCACTTAGTAGCTAATGAGCTAAAATGTGGAAAGTTAAAAATGGGCTCTCATTGGTGAAATTAAAAATATTCAAGGTATGTGGGATGGTTAAAATATTTTAAAACACTCTTTACACTTAGGTGAACAGCGTATAAGACTCTAGTAAGTCCCATATTCTGTACCTTTGAGGATAACACACAAAGCTTTATCTGTAAACATTCTGGTGTTTAGGTATTGAAAGAAGATTCCTCATTGCCTGATGATAACCATATGGCTAAAAGGATCCCGTCTCTAAAATATTGTACTATCTTCTTTAAGTAAACTGGCTATGTGTGGTTGGGTCACTTAAAAGTACGGAGCACTGGGATTTCATGTACCTCAAAAGACTGAAATGTTGACTGAAATTTTTTATGCTGGCTTGTTATTTAAACGTCTGTAAGAGTGGCCTGAACCTTACCTTTGTTAAAATCTGGTAGTGAAGTTGGAGAAGAATAGCTAATTATTGCTCACTCCAAATATGTGGGAGGCGACTGTTATATATCAAAATAAACTAAGAATTGTCATGACAAACTTGGCTTAGACCAACACACAACAGTTTAGAACTATAAACTAAAAAGTTGTATTCTATTCTGGAAAAAAATGATCCAGGATGATCTGTTTCTGAATGTGTCCTCATGAAATTGCTGAACTACAAGAATAAATAATTCCTTGGGAATCTTGGAAAAAAATTCAGGATACCCAGAAGGCAATAGATGAGACTGGCAATAATCATGAGAAGAAAAAATGAAAGCAATGTCTACAGAATTAAAAAAAAAAAAAAATAATACAATACTTTTATACATGGTGTAATACTTTTTGGTACAACATTTTTTACTCAGCCAAGTTGTCATTTACATAGAAATGAAACAGTAAGACATTCTTATATATGCCAAGAATTCAGGGAGTAGTAACCATGAGACTGGGGGGCAAAAAACTTGATGATTTTTCTGGTGATCTAGAGAGGTATCAAAATAAGAATTATCTCAGAAAATGGAAAACCATTGTAGAAAAGTGTTGGTATTGGACATTAAATTTATTTAAATTTATACCTAGTACTAAGCATCAGTTATAGTTATGGTAGCAGAAATTAGTTTAAATGTCGTAAATATTGAAAGAAAGACTGCACAATAGGTTGGGACAAATATACCTGAAATTTTTAATAAAAACAACGTGCAAAAGACAAAGAGATAATTATATTAAATAGAAAAATTTCTATGATGAATACTACTTACACATGTATAAATTAAATATTACAGAAAAAGCTATAAAAACAAAACAGGCAAAAGTAGTAGATAGGAAATTGATGGGCACTTAAGTTGATTCCATATTTTACCTGTTGTGAATAGTACTGCAGTAAGAACAAGAATGCAGGTATCTTGTTGGTATATTGATTGCCTTTCTTTTGGATATATAGCCAATAGTGGAATCGCAGGATCATATGACAAGTCTATTTTTAGTTTTTTGAGGAACTGCCATTCTGTTTTCCATAGTAGCTGTACTAATTTTCTTTTTTTTTACGATTTTTTTTTTTTTTTTTTGACGGAGTCTTGCTCTGTCACCCAGGCTGGAGGACGATCTCGGCTCACTGCAACATCTGTCTCCCAGGTTCAAGCAATTCTCCTGCCTCAGCCTCCCGAGTAGTTGGGATTACAGTTACCCACCACCATGCCTGGCTAATTTTTTTGTGTTTTTAGTAGAGACGGGGTTTCACCATGTTAGCCAGGATGGTCTGGATCTCCTGAACTTGTGATCTGCCCGCCTCAGCCTCCCAAAGTGCTAAGATTACAGGTGTGAGCCACCACTCCCATCTGTAGCTGTGTCAATTTCCATTCCCACCAACTATGTATGAGGGTTCCCCGTTCTCTATATCCTTGCAGCAACCATTTTCTCTTTTTGATAAAAGCCATTTTAACAGGAGTAAAATGGTACCTCATTGTAGTTTTGATTAACATTTTTCTGATGATTAGTGCTATTGAGCTTTTTTTCATATACCTATTGGCCATTTGTATGTCTTCTTTGGAGAAATGTTTATTCAGATATTTGTCCATTTTTCAATTGGATTAATTTTTTTTTTTTTTTTTTTTTTTTTTTTTTGCTATTGAGTTGTTTGAGCTCCTTATATATTCTGGTTATTAATCCCTTGTCACATGGGTAGTTTGCAAATATTTTCTCCCATTCTGTGGGTTGTCTCTTCACTTTGTCAATTGTTTCCTTTGCTGTATAGTGTTTTTAGCTTGATGTGATCCAATTTGCCCATTTTTACTTTGGTTGCTTATGCTTTTGGGGTCTTACTCAAGAAATCTTTGCCCAGGCCAATGTCCTGGAATATTTTCCCAATGTTTCCTTTTAGTAGTTTCGTAGTTTCAGGACTTAGATTTAAGTCCATAATGTTTTTTGATTTGATTGTTGTATATGATGAGAGATGGGGTCTAGTTTCATTTTTCTGCGTATGATTAGCCAATTTTCCCAGCACCATTAATTGAAAAGACTACCCTTTACCCCATTGTATGTTCTTGGCAACTTTGCCAAAAATGACACTTGCACTGCAAATGTCTGGATTTATATCTGAGTTCTCTTTTCTGTTCCATTGGTCTATATGCCTCTTTATATGCCAGTACCATGCTGATTTGGTTACTATAATTTTGTTGTATGTTTTGGAGTCAGGTAATGTAATGCCTCCAGCTTTGTTCCTTTTGCTCAGGATCACTTTGACTGTCCAGGGTCTTTTGTGATTCCATATAAATTTTAGAATTTTTTTCTATTTCTGTGAAGAATGTCATTGGTATTTTGATAGAGATTGCATGGAATCTATACTATAGATTGCTTTGAGTACTATAGATAATGTAAAAGTATTCTTACAATTCATGAGCATGGAGTACCCTCTCATTTTATGTGTCTGCTTCAGTTTCTTTCATCAGTGTTTTATAACTTTTCTTGTATAAATTTTTTACTTCTTTAAATGTATTCCTTGGTATTTTATATTCTTTGTAGCTATTGCAAATGAGATTGGTTTCTTGACTTCTTTTTTGGATTGCTTGCTGTTGGCATATATAAATTCTACTAATGTATATTGATCTTATATCCTGAAAATTTACTGAATTTGGTTATCAGTTCTAAGACTTTTTTTGGTGGAATCTTTTGGTTTTTCTAAATATAAAATCACATCATCTATGAATAAGGCCAGTCTGACTTCTTCCTTTCCAATGTGAGGAACTGTTATTTCTTTCTCCTCCTTAATTGCTCTGTTCAGGACTTGCAGTATTATGTTGATTAAAAGTGGTGAAAGTGGGCATCCTTGTCTTGTTCCATATCTTATGGGAAAGGATTTCGAATTTTCCCCATTCAGTACATTGTTAGCTGTGGATTTGGCATATATGATCTTTATTATTCTGAGGTATCTTCTTTGTATACATAGTTTGTTTAGGGGTTTTTAAAATCATAAACCGATGGTAAATTTTGTCAGATGTTTTTCACCATCTGTTGAAATGATCATATGGTTTCTGTTCTTGGTTCTGTTAATGTAATGTATCATGTTTATTTATTTGCATGTGTTGAACTATCCTTGCATCTCTGGGATGAATCCCACTTAATCATGGTGAATTATCTTTTTTATGTGTTATTGAATTTGGTTTGCTAATATTTTGTTGAGGATTTTTGCATTTATGTCCATCAGTGATATGACCTGTAGTGTTCTTTTTCTGTTGTGTCCTTGTCTGGTTTTGGTATGAGGATAATGCTGGACTTGCAGAATGAGTCTGGAAATATTCCCTCCTCTTCCATTTTTTTTTGACAAGTTTGAGTAGAATTGGTATTAGTTCCTCTAAATGTTACTAATGTTACTATTTGTCACTATCAATTGAACAGTGAATTCCTCAGGTCCTGGGCTCTTCTTTGATGCGAGAATTTTTATGGCTTTGATCTTGGTACTTGTTCAGGTTTTCTATTTATTCATGGTTCAATCTTAGTAGATTTTAAGTGTCCATGAATTTATTTCTTCTAGGTTTTCCAATTTGTTTGCACACAGTCTCTAATTTTTTTGTGTGTATCTAACAATTCTTAGTTGTCTTAGTTGTTATGTCTCCTTTTTTGTTTCTGAGTTTCTTTATTTGGGTTTTCTCCCATTTTTTTTTAACTTAGTCTAGCCAAAGGTTTGTTGATTTTGTTTATTTTTTCAAAAAATCATTTTTTTGTTTGATCATCTGTATTTTTATTTAAATTAATTAATTTATTATATTTTGTAGAGATGGACTCTCACTTTGTTGCTTAGGCTGTTCTTGACCTCCTGGGCTCAAGTGATCCTCCTGTCGCAGCCTCCCAAAGTGCTGGGATTACAGGCATGAGCTGTAGCATCTGGACCCCTGTATTTTTTGTAGTCTCAGTTTTATTGTTTTTGCTCCAATCTTTATTATTTCTTTCCTTCTACTAATTTTGAATTTGGTTGCTCTTGTTTTTCTAGTTCCTTGAGTAGCATCATCAGGTTGCTTATTTGAGGTCTTTCTACTTTTTTGATGTAGGCATTTTTTCTACAAACTTCCCTCTTTGGCTTGTATCCTATTGATTTTCGTGTGTTGTATTTCCGTTTTCATTTACTTCAAGAAATTTTTAAATTTCCTTCTTAATTTTTTCATTGACCTATTGGTCATTCAGGAGCAAGTTGTTTAGTTTCCACGTGTTTGCGCAGTTTCCAGGGTTCTTCTTGTTATTGAGTTCTAATTTTGTTATATTGTGGTTAGAAAAGATAATTGATATGATTTCTAATTTTTAAAATTTGTTGAGACTTGTTTTGTGGCCTAATATATAGTCTATTCTGGACAATGTCTCATGTGCTGATGAAAAGAATGTGTATTTTCTGGCCTGCATAGTCTTCATGGAAAAGTCTGTTGCCAGACAAATTAGAGCTTTTTTATGTTATTTGCTTCTGCCTCTTGTTGCTTTTAGGATCCTCTCTTTGTCCTTCACTTGTAAGAAGTGTACCTTGCCTTGAGGTAGCCTTGTTTGGATAAAATCTGTTTGGTTTTCTCTGACCTCCCTGTACCTGCGTATTCATATGTTTTTCAAGTTTAGAAAAGTTTTCAGTTATTTGAATAAACTTCCTATTCCTTGTTCTTGCTCAACTATATCTTGAATACTAAGAATCCTTAGGTTTGGTGTTTTGAAGTAATTTTCTATAAATTGTGGGTGATTTTCATTTCTTTGCATTTTTTTGTTCTCTTCTGACTCTGAATTTTCAAATAGCCTGTCTTCTAGCTCACTGATTCTGTTTTCTGCTTGATTTATTATGCTGTTGAAAGTCTCTAATGTATTTTCAGGTAAGCAAATGTATTTCTCAGTTCTAAGATTTCTGTTTGATTTTTGAAAATTATTTCACTTTCTTTGTTGAATTTCTCTGATAAATTCCTGAATTGGCTTTCTGTGTTATCTTGGGGATCACCAAGTTTCCTTAAAACTGCTATTTTAAAGTACTGGTCAGAGAGCTTATATATTGCTGTGTCATTAGGATCAGTCACTAGTTCCTGGTTTTGTCTGTTTAGTTTGCTGATGTTTCTTGTGGATGTACATCTATGTCTTTATTTTGAAGGATTATTTATTCCAGTCTTTTGCTTCTGGCTTCTTTTGGTTTTTGTTAAATATCTTCACTTAGAGATTCTTTGCGATTTATCTGTTGAACTTCTTTCTTTTCCCCCTGCTGCTTTTTTTTTTTTTTTTTTTTTTTTTTTTTTTTTTTTTTTACAGAGTCTCCCTCTGTTGCCCAGGCTGGAGTGAAATGGTGCAACCTCGGATCACTGCAACCTCCACCTCCCGGGTTCAAGCAATTCTCCTGCCTCTGCCTCACAAGTGGCTGGGATTACAGGCACCTGCCACCATGCCTGGCTAATTTTTTGTATTTTTAGTAGAGATGGGGTTTCACCATTTTGGCCAGGCTGGTCTTGAACTCCTGACCTCGCAATCAACCCACCTCGGCCCCCCAGAGTGCTGGGATTACAGGCATGAGCCACTGCACCCAGCCCCTGCTGCTGCCTTTTGGACACTAGATGGTGCCTTATGCCCAGGGTTCCCTCAACTCTATTAAAAGATCAGAGTGCTACCTGTCCCAAATGAGGAAGGTCCCAAAGGGGATATCTGGGCAGTGTGGGAAACCTGGGTAGGGGTTTGTGCCCAGGGGACCCGTGGGACATACCTCCTATAGCACAGTGGTACTGAACAGGTACTTTGACTTGGCAACTCCTTTGGTTGAGCTACAGTGCAGAGTTTCCAGGGCAGGGGAATGATATTTCAGCATCCCCCCCAATGTCTCTGACTGTCCTCAGAGATATTTCTCCTTTCAGGTACTCATAATGCTTCCAATGGGTTGATGCAGGGACAGGTCTCCTGCCAGGGAACCCTAGATGATCGGAAAGCTGGGTGTCCACCTCAACCTTATTTTTCCTAGTGTAGAAACCATGAGTTGGGGGAAATTTTCTGTGTGCTTGGTGCTGGGAAGATTGGGAGGAGGGGTGCCACATATATGGAAGTTCAGTTGTTTTAGCGTCTTCTCAGAGTGTTTTCATTTTTCTGTGCCCACCAGGAACTGTCTCATCCTCATATTTGAGTTCCAGGACATTGCTCGTGGTAATCTTGGTGGTGTATATTTGTCTCTGGTTTTCTGGGGTGGGGGGAGAGGAGGGAAGCCAGTTTGTTTCTTGGCCACCATTTTGGAAACAGAAACAATTTTTAAAAACAAGGTGGAGAACTTGACCTACCATTTGTCAACATTGAAAATAGAACATAGTGATTAAGGCAATGTAATAAGATAAATAGGACACTGAAAAGAATATCGAGTATAGAAACAGCTATATGCAAATATGAAAACTTGGTAGACTATATGGCATTGCTGAACTATTCAAGAGATAATATTCAGACAATTGGTTACTTATGGGAAGAAAAGACCTATATGTTTATCTTATATGCTACCAATAAATAGATATATTTCAGATAGATTGAAGCCTAAATGAGTAAAAGAAAACAATACACATTTGTAAGAATATACAGGAGGATATTTTTTATATCAAGCCAATTACTTTTTAACAAGATGCTAATATAAATTATGAAGAAAAAGATGAACTTTTTTGTCTGTATTAAGAGTCAAATTTCTTACAACAAAGAAAATCACAAAGTGAAAATTTAAGTTATTTGCTATGGCTTATCATCCACAATATGTAAATAACTATTTTAAATGAAGAAAAAGACAATTCAATAGCAAAAGGGCAGTATAAGAAAGAGCAAATCTCCAAAAGGCTGACTCAATGACTGATAAACCTATCAAAAATGTTCGACCTCACTACTACTCTAGGGAATAGAAATTAAAACAACTACCAAATATAATTTCACACATATTGAGTTGGCAAAAAATTTGAAATCATGAAAAAACCTAATGTGAGTGATGGTATGAAGAAATAATTTGCTCACACTGCTGGTGGAAATTTAAACTGTTAAAATTCTTTTGATGAGGAATTTGTCAAAATCCAATGAAGTTAAGATCTATATATCTTATAATGCAGCAATTTTCTGTTTAACTAAATACCTCAAGAAAGATGGGTACATGTAACTACCTGGATATTGTAAGAATGTTTATTGCTACATTATTTGTAACAGCAAAATAATTAGAAGCTACTTAAATGTTTGTCAGTAGGATAAATAAATGGTCATATATTACAAGAGTGGAGCACTGAAATAAATGAACCACAGCTACTTTTATCAACCTGGGTAAAACTCTAAAAATATAGTACAGTATAAAAAACAAGCTATTGGAGAATTATTATATTACTGTACTATTTACTTAAAGTTAAAAAACCCACATATAAAGGGTATATAAATAATACTACTTGTTTATGGATATACATATAAAGCAAAAATATAGAAACATGGGATGGAGGGATACATACAATCTTCAGTATAGTGATTAATTTTAGAAAGAGAAGAAATGGAATAGGATAAGGGAGGGTTAACAGGCTTTAGATATGGCTTTTTCCAGCTATTTTTTAAAAAAGCTTTAAAAACATAGTACTTTTGTCCCATTATTAGAATTTGGGTGGTGGGTATATGAATGTTTATTTTTTGTTTATGATGAAATAGTTTTGTATCAGCTATTAAGACACATAAAAAAGAATAATAGTCTTGCAAATGCTGATATTACACAATAATTACATGCTGAAGCAAAAGGTCCAAAGCATCTTTTTCTCCCAAAAAATATCAAACTGCCTCAACATTGTATATTAATGCTTTTCCTACTAATTTAATGTGCCACCTGTTTTGCATATTATGTTCTTATCTATATTCTCTATTTGTTTTATTGTTATCTTTGTTGCTATGCCAACATCACAATTTCAGTGACTATAGGGTAATAGTATATGTCGATATTTGGTAGAAGAAGTCATGCCCTGTTCCCATCACTTTTCTTTTCAAAAACCTTTTAACAATTCTTGCATATTTGCTTTGCCAGTTGACCTTTTAAAATAACGTCCCTATATTATCACCAATATATATGTACTGGAAGGAAGATTTTGATTGCAAACTTCATTGAGTTTTTATATAGAATTTTGGGAATTTTTTATTTTTACAATAATGAATTTTATCACTTAGCAATCTGGTTCAGGCATACTTAGATACATGTCTATTTAGATTATGAGAGTTCAACTTTATGAGGTTTTTTAAAGTAATAACCCAATTTTGGCTTGTGAGATGTTTCTTCACATTTATGAAGAATAATTTGGATTTTGTGCATACAGAACGTGCATATCTTCCCTAAGTGGGAGCTTCCCTCTGGTGATCTTCACAGATGTATTATTGGCACCTATTGCTTTAACTTTTTCTTCCAAAGTGTTGGTGGCTTATTTTTTGCCATGATAACTTTTTTAATTGATCTCTTCTGTTTTTATTTTTATGCTTGAAGGTCTTGGCAGGAAAGTACAAAAGGTAAACATTGAGTATCTTATATATGTTTTGGTAACAACTGAAATAATTTTGTGCAATTAATTTCAGTGTTAATTATATCTATTGATATAGAGCATTTGCCCATGAGAGATTTTTCAGAAATGAATAATTCTCTTAAGGTAGAGGAGGACTGTAAATCTCTGCATTTTGCATTTTTCATTACGTATCATTCATTACATTTTATGAATATTCTTGCGTATCATTCATTACATTTATGAATATTGTGCTGCATTTATTATTAGCTTATTCTTATCCCTTGTCATTTAAAATGTTTCTAGGGGCACCATAGTGTAGCAGTTATGAATTTGGGCTTGAGTAAGACGGACCTGGGCCCAAATCAGCCTTGCCATTTTCTAACCGCTAAGTAATAAGCACATTATTTAATCTTTCCAAACCTTCTTTATCACATGTGTAAGAAAAACCAACTTCCTACAGTTGTTGTGAGATTCATTGATAAAAATGAATATAAGAAAGCACAGTGCCTGAAGAATAGTAACTATTTTGTACTCTTTGGCTGCTATAATAATATTATTTTGTTGATATTATTCCAGATTTAATTAAGAGGGAAAGACTGAAAATACAACTAACGGGTAGGCAAATATTTGATGAAACAATTTTTTAGGCTCTTTCAGGGAGTAAGGAGGTGAAAGAGTTATCCTTGAAAATAAAGAGGCATATATTTCCTTTTGAGGATGAAAGGAGGATAACAAGGTATGAGAAACAGGAAAAGGAAGAAGTCTAAATGTAAAGATAGTCATATCAGATAATGTTGATGTTCTTTCATTTTCCATCATGAAAGAAACAAGTAATCCACTAACAAAGAATGTATAAGTATGGAATTTGGGGAGCAAGTAGTTCCTTTATTCGTCCATCCATCCATCCGTTCATCCATCCATTGGTTTACTCAATTTCTTATTCTTTTGTGGCAACATGTTTTATCTGTTTATGTGGTAGGTAAAGTATGAAGTGCTTTATATTATTGTATAATTAATATTTTGAAATTTCAAAATATCCTTATGAAGTAGATTTTTTAAAGGCTGGCTCAAGTCATTGCTTATTAATCATTTTTTCCTGCCCTGCTATCCTTTCTTCATTTACCAGAAAAACAATACCTTTAAATTAATTGTTCTTTCCTAAAGTGCCATCTTTCTATAACACCCACAAAATCCATATCAGCTCCACTTTACTGTTGTTGGCCTTATCCTCAGAGTTACAACACTTAGTACAATGAATGACAAGAAAGCCCAACTTTCTAAGTTGGCACTAATACTATGGTTGGAACTGTCATCAAACAGTTACTGGGTCAACCAGTGGGGGAACTCTGGGTTCTACCAATTCCTCTAACTGAGGTATTAGAGATGTAGTAAAAGGTCATATGGTTAACAATTTAGCTGCAGCTATCTAACTCCTGTTACTCTGCTCTTAAGCCTTCTCCTAAACTGCCAAGAGTTAATTTTTAATTAGTCCAGTCTTTAAAATTTTTAGTTTGAGCCTACTCTGCGCTAGCTTCTTCAGATAGGAAAACAGGGAAAGTAAATAATATTGAGTGTTTAACTTGGACTAGGGACTTTTCTAAGTGTGGCAGCTGGGAAGTTGCCAAGTAATCAGCACTGAAACAATATCAGTGACAGGAGAGAGATACAAGATTCATGGGGATATAATGCAGGGTGTTGTTCAGAGTGACCTTCGCAGAAAAGATGCCTCTAAAGAGCATATTGGAAAAATGTTACTGAGGAGCAGTCAAGCCTTTTGATAACATGACTTGGTGATGGACTGAGTAATTTCTTGACTTTCTGCATCAGTATTCCAAATCTGCAGAGGGAAAAAATAGAGGCTTCAACAGAGGCAAGGATAGGGCAGTTCTTGGCACCAAAGAAGTAGTTGACTTATGAGGTTGCTATTCTTGCACACATGCCTACAGAAATGCAAGCAGACCATCTACAAAGCAAGTGGTCTTGAAACTAACAGAATCAATAGATATTTTGTCTCAAACTTGTCGTCTTTCTGAGTTCTTACAATAGCTGACTATCCTTAAGTATTGGACTCTCAAGCAGATCATTTTGCAAAAGAGCCCTTACCTTTTGTCATTGGGAAAAAGATGTTCATTGGGTTATCAGTAAGGGTTTCAAGTTGGAATGATGGTATGTTAATATTAGCATAATTAAGGAAGGTTTTAAAAAGAAGTATATTTACAAGATATGGCCAAGGGTAGGTAAATCACAAGGGATTTGCAATACTCTAAAGCTAGTTCCCACCACTAGGACTAAAAGAACAAGAGAAAGGAGTTGCCACTGGAATCCCAAAAAGAGACTTAAAGAGACAGATCTACCTCGAGAAGAGTTATGACTTTCAGTTCTATCCCACAGAAAGGAACAAAAATGATTATCCCAACCTCACCTTCCTCCTTGTATATTATCTTCTGCTGGGACTCTCTAAACCAAACCTGACTAGGAGCAAAGAGTAAGGGAGACCATTAACTCAGCCTTCCAGAGCAGAAAATGGGATGGAGAAGGGTGGAGAAAGGATGTGAAGGGGCAAACAAAAGATATACGGTACAAAAGCAGGACCTGTCAATAATGGAGTCTTGCTTGGATAGTCTTTAAGTTTTGTTTGCCACCCCAGGCAGTTTACTTGAAAGAAAGTGCTCAAGCAGACAGATTGGAATCAAAGACCGAGAAACCTCATTGGTTGGGTCGCCTTTTTAGAGCTTCTTTTGGAAGGCTGGAACAATTCTGACTCAACTCAGCTGGTGAAGGGAGATGGTCAGTGTGCTGACCTGTATGCAGCCAAAAGGGATGAAATCAAGTCAATTTTTTTGAAGAAAAAACAGTTAACATATGGTTATGCAAAAACCCTTTGTTCAAATGAAGTCTCACCTCAGACTTCAGGTCTTCACACATGAAGGTGCAGCTTCTCTGGATGAAGCGTCTGTAGAATGAAGGGGAAGGGGAACATGGAGGCCTCCAAGAACTCTTGAACTCTTGGGCTAGAGCTCTGACAGCACAGTTTTGGAATAGCTGGTCTTTTTTAAAGGCTCTGTTCATGTACCCAGGGAAACCAAGACCTGGTGAGCTGAAGTGTATTGTCCACAGTCACCCAGGGAGCTAGTAGCCACTCTATTGCTGAAGCCAGGTCTCTTCACCCTTAGTCTCATGTTCTTTCCATCTTCTCCTGGTGAGTATTATAGCCTGGACTGTTTTTTCCTTAAATTGCAAATATTCTGTGTGCACAGGCTGTTTCCTCTGGAATATATTTACTTATGGTGGTGAGGTAGGAGAGCCGCCCATGCTGTTTGCTCATAGACATCAAGGGTGCATAGATCCCCTGCTTTCTGAAAGTTGTGGCACTCTATGTGGGTGGTTAATGTAGGCATGGCAGCCTTTGATGTGGTATCCTTTCAGTCTGATGTGGTTTATTATACTTGCCACATTTTTCCTCATAGTAATTCTTTTAATTGTGTTTTCCAAGTCCTGACTGACTATTGATATTAGCTATCATTTTGTCATCTTAATTTTTCAGATTTTGTCTTTCAGGAAGCTGCTTCTACAATTTTCTGATGCTGCTCCAGAGGGCTGGATGGAGCCCTGATCATGTAGGTGCACAGCGAGGCTCTGTCCACCCTAAGATTTAGTGGGTGGCCTCCTAAATGTAGTAGATGTGGCTTCTCTGTATCCTCACACTTAGAAATAATTCTTTCAAAAGTAAAACGTTTAAATTTCAAACAAACCCAACTTTAAACACACTGAGATATTTTTAGAGTGACACTTTTGTAGTAAATTCTTATAATTTTATGTTGCATTGGCATCCACTTTGAACATAAGTTGAACTTTCTCATACCAGAAGCAGGGCCTAGTCACTTTTGACAGTTTCCATTTCTCCACCTCCTCCCAGTTTCTCCAGATGTCTGTTTTAGACAACTGCCTCCTTGTGACCGCCCTCCATGGCACAGCTGCTGCAACCTACTTGACTCACTCCACTGACCTCTGTAACCCATATGGACTGTGCAGGTATGCCCCGGTGGGCATCCCTGAGACACAGCGTGACCTCACAGAACTTGTGCCTGCTTGCTTTAAACCCACCAATTAGCACTCCCCTTAAGAAACCTGCTTGGGCCACACTCTGAACCCCAATATAGACTTTGGTCCACAGGCTTCTCTTATTCTGTCTCTCTGACTCTTCACTCACTGGTGGAGTGTACATGTCCCAGACAGCTTCCACTTCCTGCTGGCTCTTCTCTGTGGGATCTGTAAGTAATAAACTGCTCTGGCTATTTCGTGTGTTTTGTTGAGTTGCCTCCTCTGTGTCTGAGCTGACTGACACACCAAAGCCAACTTCCTTCCCTGTTGGGGCTCTCCTAGAGGATGGCTATCTTAGTAGAAGTAAACTAGACACAGATCAAATAAGAGCCTCAGGTTATCTGCCAGTATAATCAAGTTTCTATTAAGAGAAGCCTCAAGACTAAATTAGAGAAAATAAATACAGTACCTTTTTTATAAAAACTAAATTTGGTGATACAATTATTTGTACTTTGTACTATCTTCAAGGCTCAAAAAGATTTTTATTGTTTAAAAAGTATTTTATGTTTAAGATATACTTTATTAAGATAATATCTTAATAAGTAAAAAATTTAAAAAGATAATTTCTTTAATTCAAAGTCTTTTATATTTTTGTGTCTGTAGTTGAAAAATAAAGCTAATAGGTTTCTTTCTCACCCATAGAATCGCTCTCAGCATTGTATTAATCCAACCAGGTCTCTGTGCAAAGATGACACAAAAAAATCATTCCTATGATGTCCTCCTACTCTAACTTCTAAAAAGGGAATCCACCAATGAATTTTAACTTTTTTTAAAAAAATATTTCATCCTCTGTTCCCTAGGAAGAGAAATAAAGTGGCCAAGGTCATATTGCAGGTCATATTTCTAACCTTCTGCAATTCTGATGGTTCTTTGAAGAAAAGGTCAGAGTGCTACTGAACATATAGCAGGAAGTCCTAACCTTCAGAAGAAGCAAATTTTTAGGTGTGTCTTCAAAGACAAATAGGAGTTCTGTGGAAGACTGAAGAACAGAGATGTATAGATATGTAAAGAACACTCCAGGTAGGGATCAGTAAGTGTGAAGACACTTATAAATCATCATAGAAAACAGTCACACATTCTCTCTGGTGGAGAACCAACTCCCTGGTTCTCAACATAATTTCTTTCTTTGGCCTCTCCCTTTCTTGCTTCCTTTATCCCTCTCTCTTCCTACTCCCATTTCTTCTGCAGGTTCCCTTCCCTCTGCTCACTTCTTAATGGCTGCTTATTCTCAGGGCTTTGTCTTTGGACCTATTTGTTCCTCAATTTAACTTGTAGATTTTGCTATCCACTCCATGGATTTAATTACTATCTATTTGCTAACTGCATATAGAGAGGTGGTTTTTATGAGTATATAGATAATAATAATTAAATCCATAGTCTTCTAAGAATCGTAGCAAAGAAGTTTACTTTGTTGTCTGAAATCTTTTTTATTTTTTTGAGAGGGTATTATTGTAAATTTGTACACTGTGGTATTTTACCCATTTATTTACTTTTTCAACAAATATTTTTTGAGTGCTTATTAGATGTCCAACACTGTGGTAGGTGCCAAGGATATAACAGTACAAGGGGACGGGAGATTGAATAGCAAGGGGAATCTGACAGACTATTAGTCAAGATGAACTAAATTGTATTCTGGTAAAAAATATAAATCCCAAAGTTTCCGTGACTTAATGCAACAAGGGTTGATTTCTCATTCACGCTATAGTCTTACAACTCCACCATCCTAAAATCATTTGCTTTCAGCCACAAGAACAAGAGAGAGAACATGGAGAATTTAGTTGTCACTACTTCAGACATGGGTGATGTCATCGCTGCCAGCCAGCAGAGCAAACTAGTCACAAAGCCCTATCCTCCAGCAAGAAAGACTGGAAAAATGTGGAGGAGACGTGGGGTGGCACCACTGTCTGGTCCACATCCAGTGCAGTAATCAGGAGCTACTTCTCTGAGAAAGAGGCATTTATTTAAGCTAAGACATTAAATAAGAGAGAGGCTAGCTGGGTAAGGAACATGTGGAAAAGCATTTCAGGCAGAGGGAACTGCATGTGGAGACTGTGAAGGGAGAGAGCCGGACACATTTGAGGGATTACAAGATGACCATTGTGGCTATAATGGGTGCGGAAAACTCAGGTTAGAATATGGGCAGAAGCCAGATTGTTCAGGACCAGGTCAGTCAGGGAATGTTAAAGATTTTGGGTTGTCTATACTAAATGTATAGAAATTCATTTAGCAATGTTAAGCAAGGGCATGACATTGCGACCTTTGTGTTTTAAATGATTACTCTGACTATAAAGTGAAGAATTTATTGGAGAAGATATAAATAGGTCTGGGAGACCAGTTAGGAGGTTTTTGGAAATCCAGGAGAGAGGTGATGGTAGCTGGGATAAACAAAGGAACAATGAAAGTGGAGATAAATAGATGTGTTTAAGTGATTTAGGAAATAGAACTAACAGACAAGGGAGTGATTGGATATGGAGGGTGTAGGAAACAGGATATTGATAACACGATTTTTCCTATAAGAGCAACTCCTGAGCTAGGAAATAGGAAGCACAACAAGTAGGTTTGTTCAGTGTAGGGGTGAGCAGTGGGGGAGTGAGCAATCATGTATTTAGTCTTAGAGCAAGAACTGGGGTTGCTTGTTTGATATCTAAATGGAGATGTTGATGAGTGAGTCAGATATATTTTATGGAGCTTCAAATAAAAGCCTGGACTGGAATGATACATTGTAACTCCTTGATTTATAGGTACTAATTAAAACCATAGAAGGGACTGGGAGTGCCTCAAGTAGAAGAAAAGACAGATCCTGAGAAAAAGAGGGAGAGGTTAGGAAGAGTTGGAGAAGTGAGCAAAATAGTGGGAAAAATAACTAGGGAGGGGAAAGGAAAACCCAAAGAGTGTAAGGTCATGCAGGAGAAGGGTCTTCCCTTATGCTTCGAATATGGATTTCTTTGGTGAAGGTTGATGAGGCATCAAGTTAAGATGAGGGCAGAAAATGTCATTAGATCAGGCCTGTGGAGGTTCTCAATGACCTGAACGGAACAAGAGTAGCTTTGGTAGACAACTCTGTTATCAACTTTGAAGTTAACTTTCAGCTGTGTTTGACTTAATTTCTCTGAGCAACTTCTCTAACAACTGGATTTTGTTAAAACAAACAAACAAACAAACAAAACTAAATGTTTTAAAAAGTTTTCTGTAGAGCAGAACACTGATTAATAGAATAGAAATTTAACTATTTCAGCACACAGCAGATTGGTACCATTGATATAGGTTTCCAAAGTTGAATTTGGTGAACAACATTTTTTTTAAAGTTTAAAGATCAGTATGCCATTGGAACACTTGTGATATAAAAGTGAAACTGTGTATCTTCTTAGTATGCTTTTTATTGGTGCCGAACTATTATTTCCAGTTTGCTTTTTATTCAAAATTAGAAAGTACAGGAAACCAGAGAGGCTAGAGCTGTAGAAATTGTCAAAGGGATGAATTAGAGGAATGGTTCTATGAGGGAAAATTAATGATGCTGTCCAGCCTGTGAGAGAAAATGAGAAGGAGCACCCCATAATCTTTTAGTCAGGGCTATAAGGAGGTACAGAGATAATGTTGACTAGTGGCTCTTCATATCATGGAGGGCCAAAGGGAAAAGAATTGGGCTAGAATTTCTGTAAGAGATCATTGGTTTGATAATAAGAGCCTTTTGAATGTAAATGATTAAAAAGCTGTAGAAGGTTATGAAGCGAAGTGGGAGATTTCCTATCTTACAACATACGTAGCAAAAGAGTTGGCAGTCATTTGGGATTCTGTCATTCTTAATGGGGTTTTCTGGGAATGGGAAGCCATCACACGTTTCAGGGACCTCGCTGATAAGGGAAATAAGCCAGCCAGTCCCCTGAAAAGGGCTGCTGAGTGTTCCCCACCTTTTCCTGATAGTATTCCTCAGCCATGCCCTTATGATGTTTAAAGAACCAGAAGGACTTCCTGGTCGACTTTAAAACCTTTGGGAGGTCTGGGATTTGGGTGCTTTTGAGATTTTGCTTATGTCTTATTTAATGAAGTTAGTTTAAGATACACTGAATTGGCCGGGCGCGGTGGCTCATGCCTGTAGTCCCAGCACTTTGGGAGGCCAAGGCGGGTGAATCACAAGGTCAGGAGATAGAGACCATCCTGCCTAACACGGTGAAACCCCGTCTCTACTAAAAAATACAAAAAATTAGCTGAGCGTGGTGGCGGGCGCCTATAGTCCCTGCTACTCGGGAGGCTGAGGCAGGAGAATGGCATGAACCCGGGAGGTGGAGCTTGTAGTGAGCCGAGATCTCGCCACTGCACTCCAGCCTGGGCGGCAGAGCAAGACTCCATTAAAAAAAAAAAAAAAAAAAAAAAAAAAAAAAAAAAAAAAAGATACACTGAATTGTATTAGGACCTTATCTTACAAACCAACATATTTCCTTCTGTAAGAACCTCCCTAGCATACCCTGCTAATACACCTACCTTCCTTAATATCTTCAACTTTCCAAGCACTTTGAGTGACTACTTCCCTTTACTATACAAATAACAGTAATTTGAGCCTGCAGCTCATGTGAGCCTGGGAAATCTACTCCTGTTCCAATGACTTCTAAAGATCCCAGGGAATGCTCACATGTCTTAGTTCTCTGCTGATTGCACCTCCCTTTGAACCACTGTGCTGAACTGGGCTCCTCTTGCCATTTCTTTGGCTGCCTCCAGAAACCACCTCCGTATTGTTGAGCTGCTTCCCTGCTCCCCTTCACGCTGTGTATGGATACAGACCTTCCTTTAAATGTTACCCACTCAGTGGACACAAAGTATTTTAAGCAGACTTTACTAAGTTTTAGTGCAGCAAGAAGGAGTGGGAGAGGTGACTTACACTGAAGAAAAGGAAAACAAACATGGTTATACACGTTGCTTCTGGAGTCTATACATGCACAACAACATATGGCCCCCCTACTGACTCTTCCCTTCTTGACTCTGGCCTGCCACCTTATTGCTGGAGGTCATTGACCTTCCCAGAATCCCCTTTCTCATTTCCACTTTCCCGAGTCAGGGCCCCAACCCTTTTCCTCACCACTTTTATGAAGAACCAATAAACTTTTCACATTATTTTTGCAGAGTAATTTAAGTTTAGGTACTTGTTGACTCAATGCATAGCATTTGCTTTCTTTGCACAATGGCAAACGATTTTCTTTGCAGAGTTGAAGCACATTCAAATTCTTTGTTTTGTGTTTTTCATCAGTAGGGCCCTGGCCTTTAAAATGACCTTATAATTTTGAGATGATAAATCATTCTTACAGGCTTCTAAGGTCCCAAACCAAATTATTAAGCATATGTATGGTCAAAGTACTTGAACTTTCCATTTCCAGAGTCTGTTTCTGCCAATTTCAGATAGTGGAAAATTTGTTTCTAAGAAAATACATGTGTGTGTGAACTCCCAGAGTTTAAATAAAGTCTATCCCCCTTACATTGATATTCTCGATATTGCATAATCTACCTTATAGTGGTACTTAGCAGAAGAGAATATGCAGACAGAAGCAAATTCATAGAAAGAATTTCTAGAAGAACTTGGGGAGAGGTTAAAGGGAGTGAACTTCACTCCCAGTCTGCAACATCCATCAATCCTGAAGTCCTATTAATGTTGCCTCCTTAATGTCTATCTGTTCTGCAGTTACCGGCCTAAAGTCAGTATGTGCTAGTTTTGTATTTGTAGCTCCTAACAAAGACTGATAAATAAAAGATACTCCTCCAAAGGTTGTTGCATGACTGGACGGATGGAGGAATAAAAGAGAAGGAACTAGTGATGCTGGAAATGTGAAGGTAGAATCCTAAGCAGGCAGGACCAGAGCAGTTGCCTTTTCCTCAGTAGAAAGCTGGAAGGGAGAACAGAAGGTAAGTGTAGAGTCAAAAGAGCACAGTAAGATTGAAAGAGGTAAAGTACAAAGCCTGCAATGGATTTTTACAGATCAGTTAGGCAGAGAAGGGGAAGTGTGACTGAAGTTCCTGTGTAAGGATAGAAGGTTTTTATTTATTTTTACAAGCTAATTTGAGCCATTGGCAGGGTGAGGAAATAAACAATAATCAGCACCATTGTATTTTAGACACTCACTTGTACCTAATTTAATACCAAGTGTGTCATGACCATCTTATTTAGTTTTTATATCAACTCTACATGGGTAGATTTAATTATCCTCATTTTACAATTGGAGAAATTGAGTCTTGGAGAAATTAACTAACTTGCCCAGGATTGCATATAAAGGAACGAGTCAGGATTTGAACTCAGATCTATCTGACTCTAGATATTGACTGTTAGCCTCTGTACTACTGTTGCATATAAATACTGATAATACATTGTATCTCCATATTGGTGTGGCTTGGTTATCATGTTTGGAAGGAGGAAACAGCATGAAGGCAGGAGTGTAAGTTTAAAGAAAAATAAAAAAGGCAGGAAGAAGGGACTCTAGGCAACCTCCACTTACTTCACAACTTTACCTAGAGTTGCTTTAATTATTCTGGGGAATGAGCTAAGTTTTAAAATGCTAACTATACACTAGGTAAACATTTAATTTTCTCCCAAATCTATTTTATAGTTGAAGGAGCTCAGGCTTTGAGAACAAACTAGTACTTTGTATAGATTTACATAGCTAATACCTTAAAACTGGAGTCAACCCCAGACCTGTCAATCTCAAGGCCACACTCTTGCCATAACTCCATAGCAACCCTTTGTGCAATAGCAAGCATTCATCATAGGTAGATTAATAATATTTTATAGTAAAAGAATCACATAGAGCTCAAGTAACTCAAATCCTTCATTTGGTATTAAGAAAATGGGATTTTAAAGAAGCAAATTGATGTGGAAGTGATCATACCAGTGGTCAATGAAAACACTGCTTTTTGCTCAGCTTTCCTGGCTTTCATAATCTTCTTTTTGCCAATAGAATTAACTGTCTTTTTAAATTTCAGATGCATTCGTTGACCAAGGTTAGATCCATATCTGTATACCAACAGAGAATGAGGGTGTGTCTGCTGTTTTCTTTGGGCAACTCTTTCTTTTAGGGAAAGTACTTCACAAATTCTGTGCCTCGGGCACTGATCCATTTTCTTTGGTGGTGCCCAGGTATGTAGAATTAGATATTTTTACGTGCTTGCTGGCTCTCTGTTAAAGCTTTTGAAAGAAGTCTGCCTGTTAGTTGTTTAAAAATGAGGGCTAATTATTATTCTTTCTGCAGCCACAGACATCACAATGATGGTGTATTTGCATTCAAATATTGGACATGCACTATGTACTAAATATTTGAATTCACCGAAGCAAAGTGTGTATCCCTGAGATACCTAATATCTCCTGAATTGTAAAATTCAGGGGTTTTATAAAGCAAAAGGAACACTGATGAAATTAAACTAACTTGGGAATAATAGTCAGGCTGCTTTTCAAGGTTAGTCTTCTGTGTCTAAATTATATATGTATTATTGTTCCTCACTTGCATGAACAATTATAGGGAAGTTCCTTATTGTGAGATGCGATAATTTTATATAATTGCAGCAGCTTCAGCAGTTTTGAAGGAGGTTTCCCTGGCAAAACATAGTCTCAGGGAAAACAAATTATGTTGGTTTACTAGCAATTCTGCAAATGGGTTGTCTGGGGGAATCAGGCGGAGTCTTTTTATGAAGCATAAAGAAACTGCTCACTATTTGACATTTTAAATTGCTTGCTCGGAATATGCAAAACTGCAGACATCTAATTGCATGTTGTCTCCTCTGAGGAGCCACCATTTTTCTTTGGAGACTGTGTGATGATTAAGGGGGAGAAATGATACTCATTTTCCCAAGTCACGGAGGTTAGGACAGGGGCTATAATATCCAGGAAAAAGCAAAGCAGAGCGAATCGGTAGTGAATTCCTATTTAAAACTGCTCTAGTAGCTTCACATTTTACTGAAATTAGATTATTTGAATGTTGTCACCACGTGAGCAGCATGAGAAGGTAAAGCACTTGCCAACCTAAAAAATGACAATGGCATTTCTCAGATGGCCAGTTGTGATGAGTCCCTGAAGCAGACCAGGGAGCTGCTTTTTTGACAAGTCACCTACATCCTGTAGATGCCCACAGGAAGATGCAGAATGGCTAGGTCTTGTGGCTTCCAAGGGTAAAAATGCTGTTTGTGCTAAAAATAAAAACGGAAGTATAAGGATGCGGGGCCATTGCGCTCTCTCTCCCTCTCTCTCTCTAACTAAATCTTTAAGAAAACTTGACTTTCTTCTGGGAATTTCTGACCTGGGATCATGGAGTACTTGTCATAAACTTGTGCTTTCTTTATTTCTTTAAACATAAACATGGCTAGGCTTTTTTTTCTCTCTCTCTTTCCACTAAATATTTTAAACTCTATATATGTCACTCATGTGGAATTTATAATACTTGCTGTTTTATCATACTTTTGTTTTATGCCAGTTTGCCAGGTCAGAAAATTATAGAAAGTAGAGTCATCATTTGAAATATCTTTCATCTCCTGCCTTGCCTAGCAGAAAGTTCGCAATAAACGTTGCTAAATGGATAAACAGATAATCCCTGACAACCTCTGGACTTTTTCTCCCTGGACGTTTCCCAATGCTTATAGCGTGTGTCAAGGGCAAATGCTCACAATTTCGCTTCCTCCTAGATGTGTTGGGTGATGGGCATGGGGACCTCTGCTTTGTTCCTTCCATCTCCTTACTGGTTTCCTGTCCCAGGACTTACATAGTGAAGAGAAACCTCAAGGCTGTCTTCCAGACCTGGGGCTGTGTGCACATCATTTTCTTATTTTTAAGTTCAGAAACTCAGTGAGAAATTTTTTTTTTCACTGCTCAGACAGTACAAACTATGTGTATTATATCTTTGGTGAGTTTTCTTAATGGGAAATGTAACTGTCCTCAGTTTCAAAGAATTAGGCCCCTTTTTCATGACCCTTTATTTATTATTTTTTTTCACAAGAGTCTTGCTGGAACAATGAGCTGTCTTTAGTTTTTCTGGAGCTAATATTACTCTTTTACCCTTAAAATTTTAAATATAGTGCGGCTATCATAGTTTTGGCAATCTCTCCGTGAGATAGATTTAAGGCTAATATTCAGAATGCTAATTTTAATTCATTTTTATTCTTAAGAAAATATAGTCATATTTATAAATACATCTTATAATGAAATCACAACCCTCTCAAATTCTACCTGCAATCTGTGTGTACTCCTATTTGAGATCAGAGTCATTTGATCATATTTTTACTTTAAATTCTAAAACAGAATTTTACTAAGTTTATGATAGTGCAGAAAGATCTCAAACATTGCTAAATGAATAAATGGATGTATTTATTGACTTAGAAGTAGGAATAACTTGAATAATAGACTATAGAGATAGAGCTGAAGATCAGGCTGGGTAAACCTGCCACCAAAAAGAGGGAAATGAAAATATAAGCTTAAGAAAGAAGAGAAGGGAGGACTGAATAGAGAACAGGAGGTAGGATGATTATTTGTGGAAACTGATTCAGGCTGTGTGCTTAGGACAAATCAGGAATTTGCAGCAAGCGTAGGGTGTGTGATCTGAGAAAGGGGAGAAATTAGTTTGCCTACGTTAGATAACTCCTGAAGCATGCAGTTCGAATGGAACCTGGCATCCTGTCAGGTACTTGGGTGTTAAAAATGCTTCAGAATCATTGAAACTCTTCATTTTCCAAATGTAAGCAAGGGCTGAACACACTCTATTCAAATAATTCTATAAACTAAAGCACATAGAACTCCCAAAAAGTAAATATTCATCCTTGAAGATGAGCTCATGTTTAAAAATTACAAATTACATAAGTGAGATCTAGCAGATGCAACAAACGGAATAATTAGTATTTTAAGATCTAAACATTTTTCCAAATTTTTATTGTGTTAACATACACATAACATAAAATTTACATCTTAACTATATTTAAGTGTATAATTCAGTGGTATTAAATACATTTATAATGTTTGTTGTGTAACCATCCACACCATCCATCTCTGTAACTTTCCATCTCATAAAATGAAATACTATATATTACCCTTTAAACAGTACCTCCCCATTTCCTCCTCACCCCAACCTCTGGCAACCATCTTTCTACTGATTTTTCTATGATTTTGATTACTATAACTACCTCATGTAAGTGAAATCATAGAGTATTTGTTTTTTCACTTGGCACAATGTCCTTAAGGCTTATCCATGTTGTAGCATATGTAAGAATTTCCTTCCTTTTTAAGACTAAATAAAATTCCGTTGTGTGTAGATACCATACTTTGCTTATCCATACATCTGTTGATGGACACTTATGTTGTTTCCACACTTCAGTATTGTGAATAATGCTACTTAAACATGGTTGTACACATATTCCTTTGAGAGTCTGTTTTAAATATGGGGAGTATATACTCAGAAGTGGAACTACTAGATTATATGGTAACTCTGTTTTTAATTTTTTGAGGAATTACCATACTGTTTTCTACAGCAGGTGTACCATTTTACATTCCCACCAAGAATGCACATGGGATTCAATTTCTTCGCATCCTTGTCAACACTTGTTATATTCTGTTTTTTTGATAGCAGCCATCCTAATAGGTAACAGGTGGTATCTCATTGTAGTTTTGATTTGCCTTCTCCTGATGATTAGTGATGTTGAGCAACTTTTCTTGTGCTAATTGGCCATTAGTACACCTTCTTTAAAGAAATGTCTATTCAAGTCCTTTGCCCATTTTTGAATGGGGTTGCTATTGTTCTTTTTTTAATGTTTGATAGAATTCACCAGTGAAGCCATCTAATTCAGGGCTTTTTGTTGTTGTTGGGAGATTTCTGATTACTGAATCAATCACCTTACTAGTTACAGGTCTATTCAGATTTTCTATTTTCATGATTTAGTCTTGGTAGGTTTTGTGTTTCCAGAAATTTACCCATTTTATCTAGGTTATACAATTTGTTGGTGTATAATTATTTATAGTACTCTTTGTAAATCCTTTATATTTCTGTAGACTTAGTAGTAATATTCCCATTTCCCCATTTTCATTTTCTAATTTTAGCAATTTGAGTCTTTTCTCTTTTTTCTTGGTTAAACTAGCTAAACATTTGTCAATTTTGTTGATCTTTATACAAAACCAACTTTTGATTGATTTTTCTGTTTTTTTTTAAAATTCCCTGTTTCATTTATCTTTTATCTGAATCTTTATTATTATGATGATGATTTAAATTTGTTTTGCTCTTCTTTTTCTAGTTTCTTCAGTCTAAAGTAAGATTATTGATATGGTATGACTGTGTGCCCACACAAATCTCATCTTTTATTGTGTTTCCATAATCCTCATGTGTCACTGGAGCAACCCAGTAGGAGGTAATGTAACCATGGGGGTGGTTACTCTCATGCTGTTCTCATGATAGTGAGTTCTCATGAGATCTGATGGTTTTATTATATAAGGGGTTTTTCCCTTTTTGCTCAGCACTTCTCCTTCCTGCTGCCATGTGCAGAAGATGTTTGCTTCCCCTTCTGCCATGATCATAAGTTTCCTGAGGCTTCCCCAGCCCTGTGGAACTGTGAGCCAATTAAATCTCTTTCCTATGTTAATTACCCAATAAAATGGTACTATCACAGAGAGTGGGGCATTGTTGTAGAGGCCCAGAAATGTGGAAGTGACTTTGGAACTGGGTAACAGACAGAGGTTGGAGCCATTTGGAGGGGTCAGAAGAAGCATGAAAATGTGGGAAAGTTTGGAACTTCCTAAAGACTTATTAAATGGCTTTGACCAAAATGCTGATAGTGATATGGACAGCAAAGTCCAGGTTGAAGTGGTCTCAGATGGAGATGAGGAACTTGTTGGAAACTGGAGTAAAGGTCACTTTTGCTATACAAAGAGACTGGCAGCATTTTACCCCTGCCCTAGTGATCTGTGGCACTTTGAATTTGAGAGAGATGATTTAGGGTATCTGGTGGAAGAAATTTCTAAGCAGCAAAGTGTTCAAGAGTAAGCAGAGCATAAAAGTTTTGAAAATTTGCAGACCGACAATGTGATAGAAAAAAAAAAAAAACATTTTCTGGGGGACAAATTCAAGCCGGCTACAGAAATTTTCATAAGTAATGAGGAGCCAAATGTTAATCACCAACACAATGGGGAAAATGTCTCCAATGCATGTCAGAGACCTTCACAGCAGCCACTTCCATCACAGGGAGCCTAGCGGGGGAAAAGTGGTTTCCTGTGCCAGGTCAATAGCCCCCTTGCTCTATGCAGCCTCAGGACATACGGCCCTGCATTCTGGCTGCTTCAGCTCCAGCGTGGCTTAAAGGGGCCAACATACAGTTCAGGCTGTTGCTTTGGAGTGTGCAAGCCCCAAGCCTTGGCAGCTTGCACCTGATGTTGAACTTGTGGGTGTGCAGAAGTTAAGAATTGAGGTTTGGGAGCCTCCATCTAGATTTCAGAGGATGTATGAAAACACCTGAATATCTAGGCAGAAGTTTGCTGCAGGTGTAGAGCCCTCATGGAAAACCTCTTCTAGAACAGTGCAGAAGGAAAATATAGTCAGAGCCCCCACACAGAGTCCTCATTGAGACACTGCCTGGTAGAGCTGTGAGAAGAAGGCTACCATTCTTTGGACCCCAGAATGGTAGATCCACTGACAGCTTTCACTGTGCGTCTGGAAATCCACAGACACTCAATGCCGGTCCAAGAAATCAGCCAGGAGTGAGGCTGTACCCTGCGAAGCCACAGAGATGAAGCTGCGCAAGGCCATGTGATCCCACTTCTTGCATCAGCATGACCTGTATGTGAGGCATGGAGTCAAAAGATATTATTTCGGAGCTTTTAGATTTAAATACTACCTCACTGGATTTTGGACTTGCATGGGACCTGTAGGCCTTTGTTTTGGGTAATTTCTCCTATTTGGAATGGGTGTATTTACCAAATACCTGACCCCCATTGTATCTAGGAAATAACTAACTTGCTTTTGATTTTACAGGCTCATAGGTGGAAAGGACTTGCCTTGTCTCAGATGAGACTTTGGACTTGGACTTTTGAGTTAATGCTGGAATGAGTTAAGACCTTGGGGGACTGTTGGAAGGGCCTGATTGTGTTTTAAAATGTGAGGACATGAGATTTGTGAGGGGCCAGGGGCAGAATGATATGGTTTGGCTGTGTCCCCATGCAAATCTCATCTTGAATTGTGGTTCCCATAATCACCACATATTGTGTGAGTGCCCAAGTGGGAGGTAATTCAATCATTGCGGTGGTTACCCTCAGGCTGTTCTTGTGTTCGTGTGGGAGTTGTCATGACATCTGATGGTGTTATACAAGGGGCTTTGCCCCCTTCGTTCAGCACTTCTTCCTGCTGCCATATGAAGAAGGCAGAGGTTGGAATAGTTTGGAGGGCTCAGAAGAAGACAAGAAGATGTGGGAAAGTTTGGAGCTTCCTAGAGACTTGTTGAAATGGTTTTGTCCAAAATGCTTATAGTGACATGGACAATGAATGTTCTTCTTTGTGTCTTGTAATCTTTTTAAATTTAAAGTTTATTTTGTCTGATATTAGTACAGGTACCCTGCTTGCTTGCTTGCTTTTCTCTTTCTTTTCTTTTCTTTTCTTTTCTTTTCTTTTCTTTTCTTTTCTTTTCTTTCTTTCTTTCTCTCTTTCTTTCTTTGAGTCTTGCTCCGTCACCCAGGTTGAGGTGCAGTGGCATAATCTTGGCTCACTGCAACCTCTTTTTCTCGTGTTCAAGCAATTCTCATGTCTCAGCCTCTCAAGGAGCTGGAATTACAAGCAAGTGCCAACATACCTGGCTAATTTTTGTATTTTTGGTAGAGATGGGGTTTGGCCAGGCTGGTCTCAAACTCCTGGCTTCAAGTAGGCCAGTCACCTTGGTCTACCAAAGTGCTGGGATTACAGGTGTGAGCAACCATGCCCAACCTTGCTTTCTTTTAAATATTATTTGCATGGGAGTTTTTTTTAATCTTTCCATTTTTAACTTGTTTGTGTCTTTGGATCTAAAGTGAATCTTTTATAGAGAGCATGTAGTTGCATCCTCTATTTTTATCCATTCTGCTATTTGTCTTTTATCTGTCTTTTGATTGCAGAGGTTAAGCCATTTACACTTTAAATAATTACTGATAAAAGACTTACTTCTGTCATTCTGTTGTTTTTAATATGCTTTATAGTTTTTGTCCTTCATTTCCTGCATTGCTATCTTCTTTTGTGTTAAGTTGATTTTGTTTTTGTATTAAAATGTTTAAATTCTTTCTTATTTCCCTTTTTACATAATCTCTCATCATCTTTCTTTGCAGTTACCATGGATATTACATTTAACATCCTAAAGCTATAACACTCCAATTTAAATTTATATCAGTTTAACTTCAATAACATACAAAGACTCTGCTTCTTAATAGCTACATTTCTACCCCTTTTAGTTTTGATGTTATGAAATTAGATCCTTATACATATATATCCAAAGGCATAGACTAATAATTTTTTAAGAGCATTAGTCTCTTAAATTACATGGAAAACAAAATGTGCATTAAAATAACAGTGGCTTTTAGACTAATAACTATTTTTTAAAAATGTATTAGTCTCTTAAATTATGGAGAAAACAAAAAATTGAGTTACAAACCATTGTTACAATAATATTAGCCTTTATAGTTGCTGATGTATTTATATTTATTTCTTCATATGGCTTTGAATTGCTGTCTTATTTCTTCATATGGCTTTGAATTGCTGTCCTTTCATTTTGCCCTGCAAAATACCATTGAGCATTTACTGCAGAGCAGGTCTAGTGGTAATGAACTCCTTCAGCTTTTGTTTTTCTGGGGATGTCTTAATTTCTCCCTCGCTTTTGAAGGACAGTGTTGCTGGATATATGATTTTTGGTTGACAGGTTTTTTGTTTTTTTCCTTTTAGCACTGTGAATATATTGGCTCACTGCCTTCTGGTCTCCCAAGTTTCTGTTAAGAAATCTGCTAATTATCTTGTTAAGGATCCCTTGTATATGATGAGTCACTTCTCTCTAGCTGCTTTCAGGACTCTCTTTGTCTTTGTCTTTCAAAAGTTTGATTATAATGTATCTCAGTATGGCTCTCTTTGCATTCATTTTATTTAGAGTACGTTAAGCTTCTTAAATGTTTATATGCATGCCTTCCATCAAACTTGGAAAGTTTTCAGCCATTATTTCTTCAAATATTCTCTCTTCCCATTTCTCTTCTCCTTCTGGAATACCCAAAATGCATATGTTGGTTAGCTTGATGGTTTCTCACATGTTCTTTAGGCTTTGTTCACTTCCATGGTCCTATCTTCAGTTTTGCTGATTATTTCTTCTGACTGCTCAAATCTGCCTTTCACTCCCTCTAGTAAAATTTTTATTTGTTATTGCACTTTTCATCTTAAAATTTCTTTTTGGTTTCTTTTCAGATTTTTTAATCTCTTTGTTGATATTTCCATTTTGTTTATACATAATTTTCTTGGCTTTCCCTGCATCTGTCTTTAGTTATTGGAGCATCTTTAAGACAGTTATTTTAAAATCTTTGTCTAGTAGATCTACTATCATTTCTTTTTCAGGTACAATTTCTATCAATTTCTTTTCTCTCTTAAATGTGCCATACTTTCCTGTTTTTTTTCTGTGCTTTGTAATGTTTGTTGAAACTGAGCAGTTAAATCTAATAATATAGAATAATATTTTCCCCTCCTGTAAAGATTACTTTTCTCATTATAGTTTTTTTTTTTTTTACATTTTTTATACTTTAAGTTTTAGGGTACATGTGCACAATGTGCAGGTTTGTTACATATATATACGTGTGCCAGGTTGGTGTGCTGCACCCATGAACTAATCAGCACCCATGAACTCATCATTTACATCAGGTATTACTCCCAGTGCAATCCCTCCCACCTCCCCCCCCCATAATAGGCCCCAGTGTGTGATGTTCCCCTTCCCGAGTCCGAGTGTTCTCATTGTTCAATTCCCACCTATGAATGAGAACATGTGGTGTTTGGTTTTGTGTTCTTGCAATAGTTTGCTGAGAATTATGGTTTCCAGCTGCATCAATGTCCCTACAAAGGACACGAACTCATCCTTTTTTATGGCTGCATAGTATTCCATGGTGTATATGTGCCACATTTTCTTAATCCACTCTGTCACTGATGGACACTTGGGTTGATTCCAAGTCTTTGCTATTGTGAATAGTGCCGCAATGAATATACATGTGCATGTGTCTTTATAGCAGCATGATTTATAATCCTTTGGGTATATACCCAGTAATGGGATGGCTGGGTCATATGGTACTTCTACTTCTGGATCCTTGCAGAATCGCCACGCTGTTTTCCATAATGGTTGGACTAGTTCACAATCCCACCAACAGTGTAAAAGTGTTCCTATTTCTCCACATCCTCTCCAGCACCTGTTGTTTCCTGACTTTTTAATGATCGCCATTCTAACTGGTGTGAGATGGTAACTCATTGTGGTTTTGATTTGCATTTCTCTGATGGCCAGTGATGACGAGCATTTTTTCATGTGTCTGTTGGCTGTATGCATGTCTTCTTTTGATAAATGTCTGTTCATATCCTTTGCCCACTTTTTGATGGGGTTGTTTGTTTTTTTCTTGTAAATTTGTTTGAGTTCTTTGTAGGTTCTGGATATTAGCCCTTTGTCAGATGAGTAGATTGCAAAAATTTTCTCCCATTCTGTAGGTTACCTGTTCACTCTGATGGTAGTTTCTTTGGCTGTGCAGAAGCTCTTTAGTTTAATTAGATCTCATTTGTCAATTTTGGCTTTTGTTGCCATTGCTTTTGGTGTTTTAGACATGAAGTCCTTACCCATGCCTATGTCCTGAATGGTATTACCTAGGTTTTCTTCTAGGGTTTTTATGGTGTTAAGTCTAATATTTAAGTCTCTAATCCATCTTGAATTAATTTTTATATAAGGAGTAAGGAAAGGATCCAGTTTCAGCTTTCTACTTATGGCTAGCCAATTTTCCCAGCACCATTTATTAAATAGGGAATCCTTTCCCCATTTCTTGTTTTTCTCAGGTTTATCAAAGATCAGATGGCTGTAGATGTGTGGTATTATTTCTGAGGACTCTGTTCTGTTCCATTGGTCTATATCTCTGTTTTGGTATCAGTACTATGCTGTTTTGGTTATTGTAGCCTTGTAGTATAGTTTGAAGTCAGGTAGTGTGATGCCTCCAGCTTTGTTCTTTTGACTTAGGATTGTCTTGGCAATGTGGGCTCTTTTTTGGTTCCATATGAACTTGAAACCAGTTTTTTCCAATTCTGTGAAGAATGTCATTGGTAGCTTAATGGGGATGACATTGAATCTATAAATTACTTTGGGCAGTATGGCCATTTTCACAATATTGATTCTTCCTATCCATGAGCATGGTATGTTCTTCCATTTGTTTTTGTCCTCTTTTGTTTCACTGAGCAGTGGTTTGTAGTTCTCTGTGAAGAGGTCCTTTATATCCCTTGTAAGTTGGACTCCTAGGTATTTTATTCTCTTTGGAGCAATTGTGAATGGAAGTTCATTCATGATTTGGCTCTCTGTTTGTCTGTTACTGGTGTATAAGAATGCTTGTGATTTCTGCACATTAATTTTGTGTCCTGAGACTTTGCTGAAGTTGCTTATCAGCTTAAGGAGTTTTTGGGCTGAGATGATGGGGTTTTCTAAATATACAACCATGTCATCTGCAAACAGGGACAATTAGACTTTTTCTTTTCCTAACTGAATACACTTGATTTCTTTCTCTTGCCTGATTGCCCTAGCCAGAACTTCCAACACTATGTTGAATAGGAGTAGTGAAAGAGGGCATCCCTGTCTTGTGCCAGTTTTCAAAGGGAATACTTTCAGTTTTTGCCCATTCAGTATGATATCGGCTGTGGGTTTGTCATAAATAGCTCTTATTATTTTGAGGTACGTTCCATCAATACCTAGTTTATTGAGAGTTTTTAGCATGAAGAGCTGTTGAATTTTGTCAAAGGCCTTTTCTGCATCTATTGAGATAATCATGTGGTTTTTGTCTTTGGTTATGTTTATATGCTGGATTACGTTTATTGATTTGTGTACGTTGAACCAGCCTTGCATCCTAGGGATAAAGCCCACTTGATCATGGTGGATAAGCTTTTTGATGTGCTGCTGGATTCAGTTTGCCAGTATTTTATTGAGGATTTTTGCATCTATGTTCATGAGGGATATTGGTCTAAAATTCTCTTTTTTTGTTGTGTTTCTGCCAGGCTTTGGTATCAGGATGATGTTGGTCTCATAAAATGAGTTAGGGAGGATTCCCTCTTTTTCTATTGATTGGAATAGTTTCAGAAGGAATGGTACCAGCTCCTCCTTGTACCTCTGGTAGAATTCAGCTGTGAATCCATCTGGTCCTGGACTTTTTTTGGTTGGTGGGGTATGAATTATTGCCTCAATTTCAGAGCCTGCTATTGGTCTATTCAGGGATTCAACTTCTTCCTGGTTTAGTCTTGGGAGAGTGTATGTGTCCCGGAAATTATCCACTTCTTCTAGATTTTCTAGTTTATTTGCGTAGAGGTGTTTATAGTATTCTCTGATGGTAGTTTGTATTTCTGTGGGGTCGGTGGTGATATCCCCTTTATCATTTTTTATTGTGTCTATTTGATTCTTCTCTCTTTTCTTCTTTATTAGTCTTGCTAGCGGTCTATCAATTTTGTTGATCTTTTCAAAAAACCAACTCCTGGATTCATTGATTTTTTGGAGGGTTTTTTGTGTCTGTATCTCCTTCAGTTCTGCTTTGATCTTAGTTATTTCTTCCTTCTGCTAGCTTTTGAATGTGTTTGCTCTTGCTCCTCTAGTTCTTTTAATTGTGATGTTAGAGTGTCAATTATAGATCTTTCCTGCTTTCTCTTGTGGGCATTTAGTGCTATAAATTTTGCTCTACACACTGCTTTAATGTGTCCCAGAGATTCTGGTATGTTGTATCTTTGTTCTCATTGATTTCAAAGAACATCTTTATTTCTGCTTCCATTTCATTATGTACCCAGTAGTCATTCAGGAGCAGGTTGTTCAGTTCCCATGTAGTTGAGCAGTTTTGAATGAGTTTCTTAGTCCTGAGTTCCAGTTTGATTGCACTGAGGTCTGAGAGACAGTTTGTTATAATTTCTGTTCTTGTACATTTGCTGAGGAGTGCTTTCCTTCCAATTATGTGGTCAATTTTGCAATAAGTGTGATGTGGTGCTGAGAAGAATGTATATTCCGTTGATTTGGGGTGGTGAGTTCTGTAGATGTCTATTAGGTCCGCTTGGTGCAGAGTTGAGTTCAATTCCTGGATATCCTTGTTAACTTTGTCTTGTTGATCTGTCTAATGTTGACAGTGGGGTGTTGAAGTCTCCCATCATTATTGTATGGGAGTCTAAGTCTCTTTGTAAGTCTCTAAGGACTTGCTTTATGAATCTGGGTGCTCCTGTATTGGGTGCATATATATTTAGGATAGTTAGCTCTTCCTGTTGAATTGATCCCTTTACCATTATGTAATGGCCTTCTTTGTCTCTTTTGATCTTTGATGGTTTAAAGTCTGTTTTATCAGAGACTAAGATTGCAACCCCTGCTTTTTTTTCGTTCTCCATTTGTTTGGTAGATCTTCCTCCATCCCTTTATTTTGAACCTATGTGTATCTCTGCATGTGAGATGGATCTCCTGAATACAGCAAACTGATGGGTCTTGACTCTTTATCCAATTTGCCAGTCTGTGTCTTTTAATTGGAGCATTTAGTCCATTTACATTTAAGGTTAATAGTGTTATCTGTGAACTTGATCCTGTCATTATGATATTAACTGGTTATTTTGCTCGTTAGTTGATGCAGTTTCTTCCTAGCCTCGATGGTCTTTACATTTTGGCATGATTTTGCAATGGCTGGTACTGGTTGTTCCTTTCCATGTTTAGTGCTTCCTTCAGGGTCTCATGTAGGGCAGGCCTGGTGGTGACAAAATCTCTAAGCATTTGCTTGTCTGTAAATGATTTTATTTCTCCTTCACTTATGAAACTTAGTTTTTCTGGATATGAAATTCTGGGTGGAAAATTCTTTTCTTTAAGAATGTTGAATATTGGCCCCCACTCTCTTCTGGCTTGTAGAGTTTCTGCCGAGAGAGCTGCTGTTAGTCTGATGGGCTTCCCTTTGTGGGTAACCCGACCTTTCTCTCTGGCTGCCCTTAGCAGTTTTTCCTTCATTTCAACTTTGGTGAATCTGACAATTATGTGTCTTGGAGTTGCTCTTCTCGAGGAGTATCTTTGTGGGGTTCTCTGTATTTCCTGAATTTGAATGTTGTATTTCCTGAATTTGAATGTTGGCCTGCCTTACTAGATTAGGGAAGTTCTCCTGGATGATATCCTGAAGAGTGTTTTCCAACTTGGTTCCATTTTCTCCCTCACTTTCAGGCACCCCAATCAGACATAGATTTGGTCTTTTCACATAATCCCATACTTCTTGAAGGCTTTATTCATTTCTTTTTCCTCTTTTTTCTTTAGACTTCTCTTCTGACTTCATTTCATTCATTTGATCCTCAATCGCTGATACTCTTTCTTCCAGTTGATCGAGTCAGTTACTGAAGCTTGTGCATTTGTCACATATTTCTCGTGTCATGGTTTTTAACTCTGTCAGTTCATTTTTCACCTTCTCTGCTTTGATTATTCTAGTTATCCATTCTTCCATTCTTTTTTCAAGATTTTTAGTTTCTTTGTGCTGGGTATGTAATTCCTCCTTTAGCTCTGAGAAGTTTGATGGACTGAAGCCTTCTTCTCTCAACTCGTCAAAGTCATTCTCCGTCCAGCTTTGATCTGTTGCTGGCGATGAGCTGCGTTCCTTTGGAGGGGGAGATGCACTCTTATTTTTTGAATTTCCAGCTTTTCTGCCCTGCCTTTTCCCCATCTTTGTGGTTTTATCCGCCTTTGGTCTTTGATGATGGTGACGTACTGATGGGGTTTTGGTGTGGGTGTCCTTCCTGTTTGTTAGTTTTCCTTCTAACAGTCAGGACCCTTAGCTGTAGGTCTGTTGGAGATTGCTTGAGGTCCACTCCAGACCCTGTTTGCTTGGGTATCAGCAGCAGAGGCTGCAGAAGATAGAATATTGCTGAACAGCGAGTGTACCTGTCTGATTCTTGCTTTGGAAGCTTCGTCTCAGGGGTGTACCCCGCCATGTGACGTGTGGGGTGTTGGTCTGCACCTAGTGTGGAATGTCTCCCAGTTAGGCTACTCAAGGGTCAGGGACCCACTTGAGCAGGCAGTCTGTCCATTCTCAGATCTCAACCTCTGTGTTGGGACATCCACTGCTCTCTTCAAAGCTGTCAGACAGGGTCGTCTTCATCTGCAGAGGTTTCTGCTGCTTTTTGTTTAGCTGTGCCCTGTCCCCAGAGGTGGAGTCTACAGAGACAGGCAGGCCCCCTTGAGTTTTGGTGGGCTCTACCCAGTTTGAGCTTCCAGGTGGCTTTGTTTACCTACTTAAGCCTTAGCAATGGCGGGCACCCCTACCCCAGCTTCGCTGCTGCCTTGCTGTTAGATCGCAGACTGCTGTGCTAGCAATGAGGGAGGCTCTGTGGGCGTGGGACCCTCCCGTCCAGGTGTGGGATATAATCTCTTGGTCTGCTTTTTGCTAAGACTCTTGGTAAAGTGCAGTATTCGGGTGGGAGTTTCCCGATTTTCCAGGTGTTGTATGTCTCAGTTCCCCTGGCTAGGAAAAGGGATTCCCTTCCCCTTGCGCTACCCAGGTGAGGCGATGCCTCGCCCTGCTTCAGCTCTTGCTGGTCGGGCTGCAGCAGCTGACCAGCACCGATTGTCCGGCACTCCCTAGTGAGATGAACCGGGTACCTCGGTTGAAAATGCAGAAATCACCTGTCTTCTGTGTCGTTCCACTGGGAGCTGGAGACTGGAGCTGTTCCTATTTGGCCATCTTCTCCACCCAGCTCACTATAGTTTTCATTTACTTTTTGTTATTGTAGGGTATCCATATGCCAAAAATAGGCATTAGGTATAAATTAAGGTCTTCTTCGGTCTTTAATGAGTTTTCATCTTTTCTTGAGCATATACAGTTTTTTAATCTATAAATTCAAGTACTTTTGAATGTTCTAGTCTTTAATGTCTGGCGATGAGACGGGGGAAAAGAGAAAAATTAAAGAAGGAAGGAAAAGGGCACTGGCCCTTTGTACCCCTTGGAAGTCACTTCAGCCAGAGGGGGAGGGGCTTACAACAATGTGAAAGGGAAGAAGCAACAACAATGGCTACCTACTTCTTTCTTTTTTTCCTCTGGTCAGAAGCAGCAATCTGTGATGAGAACACAGATTCCTGATATTTATAGGACAGGATGATTTTTGCCTACCCTGGTTCTCGTAGGCTGTGTGCAAGCTGCTCCAAGAGCACATGCACAGCCGCCTGCTAAGGAACTAGGGGTGGATAATGGGTAGTTGCTACTGTGTAAAGACCTGTAATTGATTTTAAAAATTTACTTTGGCTGCACATGGTGATTCACGCCTGTAATCCCAGCATTTTGGGAGGCCAAGGTGAGCAGATCATTTGAGGTCAGGAATTCGAGACTAGCCTGGCCAACATGGTGAAACCCCATTTCTACTAAAAACAAGTTAGTTGGCATGGTGGCACACCCCTGTAATCCTAGCTACTCGGGAGGGTGAGGCAGGAGAATCACTTGAACGCGGGAGACAGAGGTTGCAGTGAGCTGAGATGGCACCATTGTACTCCAGCCTGGGCAACAAGGGTGAAACTCCTTCTCAAAGAAAAAAAAAATTACTTTACTGTCTAAGTCTTCCCCTGAAAGTTTCAAGCCTTCAACAGACTCCAGATTCCAAGATAGTTACACTAGACAGATTCTGACAGTGAAATTGTTGTTTTGTTGGGAAGACAGATCCCTGGTGCTTTCTATCCTACCATTTTCCTAGAATACTCTCCTGAAACCAAACATTTTAAATTAGAAAGAATCTGTAATATGAGAATATTTAAAATTATTAGAGAGATAAAAGAATAAGTAGAAAATAAAATGCAACAACAAAATAATGTGAAAAAGAGCAGGGCAGATTAGAAAAACGAACCAAATAGTGTTCCAGGAATGAAAAATGCAGTACTTCAAATTAACAGCATAAGAGATGGGTTAAATAGATGACTAGGTAGAGAAGAAGAGAGAATTTGTTGAACTAAATTATTGATTTAAGGAAAATTCCTAGGGTATCTGACAGATAAGATGGAAAGTTTAAAGATCAGTTAATAGATAAAAGTGTTAGAATAAGCAGTATAACATATGCCATAAGGAGAATGGAGAAGAGGTAATATTTGAAGAAGTAATACTTTGTTATAAATGAAGATAGATGTGGGTTTGCAGATTAGAGAAACATCCCAATGTATTCCACGTAGAATTTAAAAATCAAAAAAACCACTCCCTACTTGTTATCTAGTATTATCCTCTTCATCACAAACCTCATATTTCTAACATATCCCTGGTATTATAAGTAATGTACTATGAATAAAATATGAACTAAAACAGACCCATACTTGAGTAATTCAGATTTGTCATTATCATATTCACAATCTTCCTTAATGTTATCAGCAATAACCTGTATCAAGGACAAGAAACTGAGCTAAGCATTTTGAGTGCATTACTTCATTTTCTAGTAAACTCCTATTTTATAGTTTTGCTAGACCAAGTGGAAGACAGCATGCTATGTCTTCTTTTGAATAAAATAAGGGAACCAAAATTAATTTTTCCATAAAATTTTCTGTCTTTTCTGACATTCTTGGAGAATATCTTTTTAAAAAATATGTTTATTGCAAGTCAAATGGATGATCATTCCTAGATTAATTTGTTAATTCAGTAGACATTTATTGGTTGCCTACTCTATACTCTAAGGTATGTAAGCACTGTAATGTTTGAAGGGTGTGTCACTTGTAGTTTGTGTGTATCAATACAATCCGACATTTAGTGGCTCAAAATAATGTCTATCCACTCCTAATTCTGTAAGTTGGCAAGATATGTAATCTTGTAAATTGTCAATATATATAATATGTAAATTGTCCCAACTTGAGATAATTAATTCCTGCTCCACATTGTGATGGCTGGACTCACATATGAATTTGGACTTCAGCTGGGCTGAATGGAATGCCTGGAACAGCAGAGACCTCACACTACATGCTCTTGTATTCTTCATGAAGCCATCTGAACTTTTTCACACAGTGGTGGGAAAGTTCCTAGCAGCAAGAAAAGGTAAGCCCGAATGGGCAAGCACATTTCAAGCCTCTGTTGCATCACATTTGCTAATGTTACACTGGCCAAAGTGAGTCACATGGTCAAGCTCATAGTCTGTATGTATGTGGTTAGGGGCAGCAGCAGCTACCCAGTGGTCATGGATGCAGGAAAACATGATTCACTGGGATATTTACTATAATGATTTACCTCAAGGATGATTAGAATTTTAACTGAAGTTCATGTCTTAATCAAAAATTATATGAAGAAAATTTATATTATATAAAGAAAATTTATGTCTCACTATCCCTTTAAAATTACAAGCCTCAGTCAATTTTTAGATCATGATAGCCCATCTGATGTATTTACTAGGTAGATTTAGTTTCAATGGGTAGCCAACCTGAACTCTTCAGGCTTCCATGAATATGACTTCTAAGAATCTGCCCATTTTGCTGGGTGAATGGGTCTCCTACAGTCCCTCAGTGTGTTCCTTTGGAGAGCCTGCCTGAGAGGCAGTGAATTATTACTTCTGTGGAAGGATCAAGTGATGAACCTTCCATTCATATCTCACTGCCACGGGCAAAGAATTTCTTGACCTCTTTAGAAGCTGGAAGAAAGATGATGCCCCCTAGTACTTTGGACAGTTCAGCCTGCAAAAATAGAATTAATCATTACTTTTGGGTCCTCTCCTGAAACAGCTCCTTTATCATCATCTATCTTTTTCTAGAAGAGATTTTAAATTCCACTTTGTTAAAGTAAGAATACCATGGCTCCTTTTTGTAAGGAGAGGGATAAGAGTTTTGAGAGGGCATCTTTTTGTGGGGGAGGGTGAAGAGATTTTTAAACACCCACAGGTATACTTGTGAAGGTCTTAAGGTTGTGAGGATTCTCGTGTCTTCAGAAAATTATCACTTGTACAGACTGTAGTGGACATTTGTTACTAACAATTATTGTTCCTTTACTTCTTCCCTACAACTCCAGATTTCCATGTGGGAATTTATATATTTTCTGGAAAGCTGGTTCTATCACTGGCTTCAGAGCGAGAGCCTGAGACCGCAATCAGACAATCAGTGAAATTTTTTCTTCTCGTTTCAGTTCAGATGTGGGCAGGTAACCTAATCTAGTATAACTGAATTGAATTTGTAGGAATATAGGGAAAATTTTATTACCTTTCCTGCAAGATGAGGAGGAAAAAGCCATCTTTCTCAGGATGACAAAAGGGGCCAGCCCTAGGTGAAGAAACCCATACCGAAGGCAGAGCAGCAAGACGGGAAGAGATCAGGTCCAAGGTGACATTAGTGAGCTGCTGAATCAAACTTTACCTGAAGCAACTTTTCAGTTATATGAACCAATGAATTCCCTTTAAAAAAAAATCTAGTTAGACTATATTATATGTAATCTAAATCATCACTTTACATTTGCAAGGTCTGGAAAAGTTATAAACCGAACTAATAAACTGTTAAATAAATCTTGGGTTGGAAAATGTACTTTCATAGTGAAAAGTTAAAAGCTATGTGCAAAGCAGCAGTTCATAACAAGTAACTATGGATAGTGCAAATTCAGATTAATTTATCATTTGCCAAAGCCCATGATTTTTTCTAGGAAGGCTCATTGATCATGGCCACTGGACTTGGACAGGAGGAAAGGAAGGGAAGGAATTTCTCTTTGCTTGTAGGCTAGCCCATGCTCACTCCCAGACCCTCCTGGCTTTCTCTTCCTCTTTATGGGGGTAGAGACCCCTTTAACCCTCTCCAGGATTGACTGCATGCTCATCTATCCTCATTTGCTCTACCATCCGACTACCTTGTGAAGGTCCCTGTTGCAGCTTCAGGATTTTTTTATTCACCTTCCCAGTACTACTCAAGTTAGCTCTTATACTCCCACTGGTATTACCGTGTTAAGTTCCTCAAAGAAACCTGAAGCTGGAAGGCCAGGCTTTCACTTCCCCGCCAATCTCTTGTCCGTAGCCTGTCCTCCTTATCTTTCCACATTTTCTTTGTCCTAAAGCAGAGTCTCATGTGAAAGCATGCACACACTCCAGCATGTAGGTCCTGGCTTTATTCACACATGTTGCAACAGCTGCCCTTGCCTGTTCCTTAGGCCAAAGAGTATACAGAGTGGTGGTTTCACAGAAAGCTGGATCGAAGGAGAGGTCCAAGCAGGACCTGGAATTGGAATTAGGATCATTTGAGCAGGAGTTTCAGGGTCCCTGTACCTACAAGCATTATATAGAAGGGGAAGCACAGACTCCACTTGGTCCCTGTCTCTGTGGGAAGGCATGTGGTAGAGGAAGATGAGTGGCCCTCTAAAGCACAGGGCCAAGCACAGGGGAGCTTCTCTTCTCTCTTTTCCCTTCCCTTCCCTTCCCTTCCCTTCCCTTCCCTTCCCTTCCCCCTTCCCTTCCCTTCCCTTCCCTTCCCTTCCCTTCCCTCCCCTCCCCTCCCCTCCCCTCCCCTCCCCTTCTACTTTCTCTTCTCTTCTCTTCTCTTCTCTTCTCTTCTCTTCTCTTCTCTTCTCTTCTCTCTCTTCTCCCTTTTGTAAAGTTCCAGTATACATGTACAGGATGTGCAGGTTTGTTACACAGGTAAATGTGTGCCATGGTAGTTTGTTGCACCTATTAACCCATCACCTAGGTATTAAGCTCAGCATGCATTAGCTCTTTTCCCTAATGTTCTCCCTGCCCCCACCTCTGCCACCCTCCTGGACAGGCGCCAGTGAGTGCTGTTCCCCTCCCTGTGTCCATATGTTCTCATTGCTCAGCTCCCACTTGTGAGAACCTGCAGAGTTTTGTTCCCAAGTCTTAGAGGAATGCTAGTTTTAAGGTAAAATTTTGTGCACTACCCTTTTCCCTGTTACTCCAGTTTCCTTTTCATTGCCACCAGTTGTCTTTTTCCTCTGTTTTACCTTAGTAGTGTTTTTTCCTTTCTCCATGTCGCCTTGTCATTACTCTATTTTCCCTACTTTTTTATACATCACAGATGGCTGGCTACATATTCTCTTCCTTTTGGCCTTGCCATTGTGGAATTTCTAAAACAATTGATCATGTTTCATAGCATGTTCATAATAATCATTAAAATATCACTTTCCTTTACTCTCCATGTCTATCTGTAGTTGAGATAAATGCTATTTAACCTATGCCCCAGGAATTCGATCTTCATTGCAATGCAGAGGGAGACACGTAGCAGGTGCCTATTGCAGTGTTGTGTGCAATGGTGGGGAGGTGGAAGCAGTTTGAAAGTCTCTTACTGGCAGAGTAGCTAGCCAAATTGTGGTGGGTACACACCAGGGGATGCTGTGCATTACTTAAAAGTCATAGAATAGGCTGGATGTGGTGGCTCACACCTGTAATCCCAGCACTTTGGAAGGCCGAGGTGGGTGGATCACCTGAGGTCAGTGTTGGAGACCTGCCTAGCCAACACAAAGAAACCCCATCTCTACTAAAAAAATACAAAAATTAGCTGGGTGTGGTGCATGCCTATAATCCCAGTTACTTGGGAGGCTGAAGCAGGAGAATCACTTGAACCCAGGAGGCAGAGGTTGCAGTGAGTTGACATCGTGCCACTGCACTCCAGCCTGGGTGACAGAGTGAGACTCTGTCTCAAAAAACAAAAAAAAATTCATAGAATAGGTATTCATATACCAACATGTATGGTTGTATAAAAGCATGTTGATGCATGACAAAAATTGCAAATACATTAATACCACTTATGTAAATAAAATCTCATTCTAAAAACAATTTATATTTTATAAAAATAAGAATGATAGAGAAACCTCATAGGGACTTATGATAATATGCAATGGACTATAGGCATGATAAATTCAACTCTCAGTACTTGAAATACAAAAAAGAACATATTTTGTGGTTGAGAATCTTCATGAAGTCATTGAATTCTTATGGCCTCAGCCCACCAGCCAGGGATGATGACTACAGTTTCTTGCTATTACACACTCCTGAGGACTCCCGTGCCCTTGATCTTTCTCTACACCCTGGGTAAAGTCATGAGGGAAATGGGCAAGATTATACCCTGCTGACCAGTCAACTAGCTCTTTCTTGAGGTCTCTGGGATGACTTTGCCATCCTTGCATATATAATAATTTATTTATATCCTTGCGTATATAAATAAGGGATAGTTGGAGACCCCTAGTTTGAGATGACATTTGTTTTACTGAAACTTAGGATTTTGAAATCATCATCTAGCGCTGGTCTAGCATAGAGGAAAATCTCATAGTTCTCCATATGCCTTTTGGGGATGATTTATACTTTTTTGGGAGGTTTGTGGGAAAGAGTTACCTACTTGCTCAAAAACATTTAATGTTTTGCTATTGTCTGAAATGTCAACTGTTAGTCCCAGAACATTTCCCCTTGGTCCTGTAACATTTCTCAATAGGGGTAGGGGGTGCTGTTGGAGTTTTGGGATGGATAATTCTCCCTAACATGGGACTTCCTGGGTATGGTAGGAGGTTTCGCATCCCTGACCTTCACCCACAAAAAGTCAAGGGTGTTTACCCTTTCATAGCGATAACTCCAAATTCCCCTAAGCATTTCCTTAGGCCCCTGGAGAGGTCATTTCCTTCCCCTTTAAGAACAATTTATCCTGATGTTTTGCCTGCCTTTTCACAATCATCCATTCTTCCTGCACCTCTACTGTGATGCCTTCCCTGACTGTACCAACCCACAAAGAGCTCTCCCTCCTGTGAGTGTCCAATATAATTTACTTTGTACTGATATATTATCTTCTAGTATCTATATTATTATTATATAATAAAATATGCGTTATGATATAATATATATATTATATTCGTATGTTATGTTATATATTATCTGTTATGCTATTATTTAGTATACATACACTTTTGAAAGTTTTACGTTTCTATATATTTCTACTTTCCCAATTAATTTATAAGCCAGAATACCTGAGTGTTGGGGGAGGGGAAACAGAAGGCTTCCATGATGTTTCCTGATCAATGCCTCCCTCTTAATAGGCTTCTAAAAAAGCTTAGATTCTAGGAAAGCTTGGAATAATTGGCCCCAAGCAATTTAGGAAGGACAGTGAAAATTTCATTGTGGACTGAAAACTTTACATTTAGGAACTTGAGTTTAGCTTTGAACCATTTTGGTAGAGTGAACTTCAATAAATAATTGTTGAATAAATGAATTAAAAGTTGTAGCAACCATCTAGTTTGGAATTTGATAAAAACAGCTTCCCTTCCTTGCTATGGTAATGGGAAAATTTCCATTTCTCCATGACAAGAAAGTGAGAGTATTCTCTGCTATAATGTCTATGTTTTAACACCGAAAATCACCCAGGACTTTGGTAGCATATTTACTAATACCAAAAACTCTTTTTCCTAATTTGATAACTGAGGAGAAAGAAAGAGATAATTTAAATAAGTATAGTTTCTTTATTTTTTTCTTTCAGGAGCATCCTGGAGGAATTTGGCCTTACTTTAAATGACCTTTCTACCACTTTATCCTTGTTACTTTGATTCTAATAGCCAATTAAAGTTGCATGTGGAAAAAGTCTATAGAGAGCTTCTGGTTGAAAGAACAGAAATGCTAGGGAACATTTAATAAGTTGTCAGCGTATAAATCATCAGAGATCAGGCCTTGGCAGCTTGTTAAGCTTAGAGAAGAATCAGCAAGATATACCGAGTAAAGAGACCCTCATACCTGTATTTGAGTTGATAAAAGTACGGCGACGCAGGTAGGGTTCTTGTTCCAATTCCACCAGCCTTTGGGTTTGAACTGAGAGGCCAATGAGAGGGAGAAAGTGCCAGGTTGCTAGGAGGACCCAGTAATTTTCTGGGTTAGTTCCAAACAGTGAAAACACATCAAAAGTCACGTATTTTAAGAAGCTGGCCCTTGACACAGATAAAAAAAAGTCTTTTTGTAGTGAACTCACGATGCATTTAATTTGTTCTATTAAAATAGATGCATCACTAGTAGAAATCATGCTAACAGCCTGGGCCAACTGAGCTGAAACTGAACTGGCAGCAAAATTCTCTGCAGTGTGTGTATGGGTGCAAAACGGTTTGAATTCAGGAAGCAAGGTGGTGTCAGGTGTGCTCCATTCCCAGTTCTCTCCTTTTCTAATCTGTCCCAGCCACACTGACTGCTTTGCTGTTTCTCAGTGTCCCAGCTATGCCTTTGCACTTTATATTTTCTCTGCCTTGATGTCATTTCCCCGGGTAATCACATGGCTCACCCACTCGCTTCCTTCTGGTCTTTACTCAACACTTTTTCAAGAGGCCATCCTGGGACACCCCATCTAAAATTGCCATTCTCTCTCCCATTATTTCCTATCCTTCTTCCCTGCTTTACTTGTCTCCTAAGCTCTTATGATTATTTAACAGATTATGTAATGTACTCATTAATCTTTTTTCTCCACCCTAGGTTCTAAAACACAGAATATTAGTTCTGTAAAGGGAGGTTTTGTCTGCTTTGTTCATTGCCGTGTCCTCAACACCTGGAGTTGGGCGTGTAGTAAGTTCTTAACAAATATTAGTTGAAGGAGTTGAATGACTGGCCTCCTTAGGCCCAGGCAGCTTGCCCGTGGCCCAGTTTTTGCTCCACAGGCCTGGAGCTCAGCCCCCACTCCTCCAGTCACATGCTTTCACCAAGTCCATCTCCTGGGCTTTCTGCTCACCAGCCCTCTTTGAAGTAAGATGCATGTTCTTTGAGTCTTCAGCCTCTCTCACCTCTGTCTCAAGTCAGCACACAGCCTTTCAAAGAATTTTTGCTGCCGGTAACAATGTAGAAACAGACAGAGTTAGCTAAAATAACAAACAAGTGGGGAAGTTACCAGTTGCAATGAATCTCACAAAGTACAATATTTTGTTTTCAGCAACATTTAAAGGATCTAGGCTTGCATCTGGTCTTCTGTCTTCCTATATTTCCTAATTAAAAGAGTCGAAAAAGGATCTTTGTGTTTTTAGCTGTATTGTCTTTCTACTTTCTCTTTGCCTAAAGTCCTCCAAAGTCAGCTTCTCATTCTTCTCCATTCTACACAGTCCCTGGACAAATCCTCATGATCTTGTTAGGTGCGAACACTAGGGGGAATCACCTCTGGGAAAACTCCAGATTATGGTCTCCAGAGTGAAACCCACCTCCTCACCCCTGCCCTTCTACCCCATCTTCTCTGAGCCAGTGATTTGATTTCGAAGAATTTGGTTTACAAATGCACTCAAACTTAACAGATGTGGCTGATTTCACAAGGATATTTATGGCAGAGTTACTTGCAGTAGGAAAAATCTAGAAATAATCTAAATGTCCATCAGGAGGAACTTAATAAATTATGGTACATTATAGAATTCAGCAGGCCTGTTTAAAATCATCAGGTACATTTTCAAGAAATATATAAATATCTACTCTTGTATGGGTAGGGAATATCTCTGGAAAGACAGCTTGCTGGTTGGAGGGTGCTGAGGGACTGTTAGTTCACTGTATACTTCTTTTATTCAGGTTTTTTTTTGTGTGCTTCAAGATGCTTTTGTAAATTTCTTTTTTTCTTTTTTTTTCTTTTTTTTTTTGAGACGGAGTCTCGCTCTGTCGCCCAGGCTGGAGTGCAGTGGCCGGATCTCAGATCACTGCAAGCTGTGCCTCCCGGGTTTACGCCATTCTCCTGCCTCAGCCTCCCGAGTAGCTGGGACTACAGGCGCCCGCCACCTCGCCCGGCTAGTTTTTTGTATTTTTTAGTAGAGACGGGGTTTCACTGTGTTAGCCAGGATGGTCTTGATCTCCTGACCTCATGATCCGCCCGTCTCGGCCTCCCAAAGTGCTGGGATTACAGGCTTGAGCCACCGCGCCCGGCCCTGTAAATTTCTTAATAGTGGTTTGTACATGCTTTGTTAGGTTTGCTTTTAAGTGCCTAAGACTTTTTTCTTCTATTGTGATTATTATTTTTTTCCTTTATCTTTTTGTATTGACATGCTAGTATATAAGAATGCATTGCATAAATTTGGTTGATCTTGAATTCAAAACCTTTGCTAAGCCCTACTCTTAATTCCAATAGATTAATTCTAATGGAATACATGATTTTCTTATATCCAGATTCTCTTGAATTTTCTACATAGCCAATCATATTGTTTGTAAATGACAATTTAGTCTCTTTTTGTTCAATCCTTCTTTTTCTTTGCTACATATTTCTTTTCCATTTTTTGGTTAAATTAATGAAGTGTTCTGTATCCCCATACCCATTCTCCTTTTTTTCCTTTGCTAGTTATCTCTAAGTTACTGACATGCATGCTTCATTATATAATTTCTAATATAATCGAAAGTTATTCTGCCACAAACAGTAGGAATTCAGAGACAGTAGCAGAAGGAAGGGAACTTCCATCAAAGAGATGGACTTTATAGAATAAAAATAATTTGGCTTTTCCACATAGGTTCTTAAGCAGCATTTAGGAGAATCAAAGTCTCTATTTTGGAGGGAAGATATTGCAAAAAGAGAACTGGTCAGTGAAAAAGTGCCTCTGGACATACAGAAGGAAGCCAGAAAACCAAATAAAGCGACTAAGAGTTCAAATTCTATTTCCTCCAACTCTTCCAGCCACACTGGAATCCCCTTATTTCAATTCCTATTTTACTCAGGGTTACAGTTAAGCGCTTAATTGACTTCTCATTGTCTTTAATATATAAATTTTTCTCTGGAGCTTCTTGAAATTAGGAAACCTGTTCTGAACTTCTGTAATGTTCAGGACACAAAATCAGAATCTGTGGAATCAGGTAACGTATATCTTTCCTTTGAGAAGAGAACTGTGAAATGAAATGGTGTGAGTCTTTTCTTATTTAGCCCTGAGTAGAAGCCAATTACGGATATTGAGGTTTGCAAGAAAAGCAATCACCTTGAGCTAAAATCACTGTGTATTCAGGTACTGTGCTTTAAATTACCTTCATGTACTCTGAGAAGAATGGTGAAGGTTAAAGGGTGTTTTTGACTTGGTGAGCTCAACCTGAATTGTATTAATTGATTAATTAGGCCAAAGAGGTCCTAGATAAGATTAAATTAGTCGCTTATCAGAAATCGGAGACTTTCTCCGTGGTGTTTTCCTGACATTCAACGCAAAGAACACTCTTAAGGTCAAACTGTTTTATTACAGCAACAGGGCTGTCTTAACTGGAGAATTGTAGTCCCTTAACCACAACGCTTGTCTTAAACCCAAAAATTTGTAGAACATATTATAGAGATTTACTTGAAATAATAAAATATGTTTATTAGAAGGACTAGTATCATTTCACAAAACATAGATGTCATATTACACTTCAGCTGCAAATGAGCTACCTCACTAGTTTTTTTCTCTTTCCTTTCTTTATTCTCCTAATATGTAAATATGTTCCATGAAAATCTGGGAGGAGAGAAATTAGTTCTGTTTGTTCTTCTCTCCTGCAGCTGCTAGTATTGAAATAAAGATGCCCCTGTCTGTTTCTGATTCTAATCCAACTCCAAGCTTTGTTTCTTCCAAATCCTCATGGTAGGCACATGGCAAGTGTTCAATTCATACCTGTTGATTGACTGAATGGAAATTGATTAACTCTCTTTAATACGGAACCTGGATACCGGCAGGCATTTTCTTCTGGTGTTTTACATGAAAATGTGCCTGCCCCCTGCCTTTGGAGTAATCATTGCTGCTGGACACAAATTCTGAGGCATGTGGTGAGGATACAGTTTCTTTCTCCTGAATGTACACTGAGTAAGGTTCCATGGTTCTAATTAAACTCCCTTTCTTAAGTTTAAATTAAAGTGAATTAAGGTAGTGACAAGCATTGAGGAGTTAATAACTTATGGGCTTTTTTTTGTTGTTTTTAACATGAAATTTTAGCCAATAATCTTATGGAAAATAATGTCACTGAAGCAGAGGTGGCTGCCACCTCTGCTCTTCAGATTCTTGTTTGTTTCCTTCAGGGTGACATTTGGTGTGGCTCAGAGTCATTGCTGTCAGCAGAATCTTCCAGGCAGCAGGGTATTGTCTGACTTGTTTTGTCCACAAGCTATTCTATGCCCCCTCCGAAGGCTGACAGCAAATATACTTCTAGCTGAATAACAAGTGGGGGGCAGGTGACAGGCTGACATTCTTCAGAATTTCTACAGTAACCAGTCAAGCTGCTGTGCCTTGGGCCTGTTCAACTTGGAGCAAAACATTTAAGAAGACGACAGAAGCCCAAATCCTGGCCCAAATGTATCAGAAAAGCTTGATTTCAGGACAGGCAGGCAGTGTAAAGATTCTCCCCCAAAGAAGTTGCTTTTGTGAATTGTGTATACAACAGCAGCCAGTGTCCGCTACTGAAATGGAAATGTGAAGAAATCAATTTGTTTCTGTTTAGAAAATCTCTTGTCTTTAGATTTTAAAAATTAGCTGGGAAATAAAAGGTATACTTATTTTTTCAAGCAGTAGATTGAATTAGAGGGTTGAGTTGTAAACCCAAGGAAAGATAATTCATTGATTTGGAGAGAATTAAATAGAATTTATCAATGAGATACAAATTACTTAAAATCATCTATGACATCATTATATGAATCATAGATATGAATAATCATATATATGGTTTTGATGGAGGAGGGATGGATAAGGAAGGCACCAGGTGAAGAGAGTATGCCACTTGTTAAGGGAGGAGCAGCTGGTGATTAATGTCACCTGCCTTACACTGCCGACTGAGAATTCATTTGACCCTCAAGCAACATGGGTTTGAATGGCATGGGTCCACTTATACCTGGATCTTTTTCAATAAATACAGTTGGCTGATGTGGAATACTGGCAGATTTTACATCTGCAAACAAATGTGTGTTGAAAATACAGTATTTCCGGTATGCAAATCCTGTGTATATGGAGGGCCAACTTTTTGTATTCACGGTTTCTTTAGGGCCGACTGCCAGGACTTGAATATGCATGGGTTGTGGTGTCTTCAGAGGGGAGAGTGTGTCCTGGAACCAACCCCTGGCAGATACTGAGGGATGACTGTGCTATCCATCACATGGGAGGTGACTAGCCTGTGCCTCTTCCATTTCTTGGTGTTCTTTGTAAATTTTGGGTGGAGACTATGCAGCAAGAAGGCTCTGAGAGGTTCTTGGCGGGCTGATGGAGGATCAGAGGGGCCCCAGTACAGGCACCGCAAGAGAAAGAAAGGGGAAATCATTGGCAACATCATGTATCGGCAGAACTTCTTTGAAGTGAACAATATTTTTTTGTTGTTGTTGTTTTTTGTTTTTCAGTTTTCTTTTTGTAAAATGGGTTGATTTAAACAATACAGCCAGGCACACTGGCTCGCACCTGTAATCCCAGCTACTCAGGAGGCTGAGGTGAGAAGATAGCTTGAACCTAGGAATTTGAGACCTGCCTGGGTGACATAGTGAGAGTCTACCTCTAAAAATAATAATAATAAAGAAAGAAAACAAATTTTAAACAATCCAGAGGAGTTTATCATTTTAAAAGATGGGAGATATTAAACATGTTTATATGCTGGGACTGATCCAGTAGAGGAGAAGAAATTGATGATTCAGGAGAGGGGCAATCTTTAGAACTTTGCTCTTGAGTAGGGTAGGATCTAGTGTACCACTGGACGAACTTGCTTGAGATAGGAGTATGGCCAGTTCATCCTGCGGTAGAGGCAGGAAGTGTACTAGTCAGGGTCATGCTTATTAGATGCTGTAAAATAATAGTTTATGTTTTGCCCATTTCGTAGTCCAGTGCTCTTCAGGCAGCTCTTCTGGGCAGCACCCCTGCAAGAGGTGATTCTAGAACTAGGGCTCCTTCTGTGGTGTGCAGCTTCCATACTGGAATCTTTCACTTCCAACCAAGTGATGGGATAGAGAGACCCAAGAATTTCAAGGGAGATTTTAGGGGCCAGTTGTAAAAACACCTTATATTACTTTCCCTCACCTTCCTTTGGTTAATTTTAATGCCCTAATCCAATGACAAGAAAGGCTAACAAATGCAGTTTTCCTGGGTGCTCAGAGAGGAAAGAGATAATTAAAGGGCTTTAGCCGGTTTCTGTCACAGGAAGGAAGGCAGAACACATGGATGCAAATAATCTTTCGTTAGTAGATATAGTTGTGAGAACATGTGGAAGTTCTCTTTATTTCTTAAATAAATGGGAAGCAAGGAATAGAGAGGCGGGAGAGGTAAAAGTCTGAGAAAAGAGGGAATAGTGTAAAATGGTTATCTAAGAGGATGGAGAATAAACAGCTCAGGGAAATGTAGTAGAATATCTTTGAGGGAACGGTAGTCAGGCACTGGGGGGTTGGCTTGCGGTTGCTGTTGGTCAGTGGAGCCAATGGTGGAGAGATGGATGGAAACTGAAGCCCCCCCAGGTACATATACACCTGTCTGTCACTCTGTCTGACAGATATGACCTTCAGAAAGTACTGCTCACTGCTGAATTTCTGCTTCCTAATGATCACACAAGTCCCTTTTTTGACTCTGACCCAAAGCCCATGGGAAAGGAATTCTGGGAAATGTAGTTCCTGGCCTCAGTCACAGTGACAACGAAGCACAATCCAATATACTTGACTCTGTTTTTCACCAAAGCACCTATCACTACCTGAAATATACATTTACTTTGTTTTTAAAAAAATTTTTATTATAGAATTTAACTTTATGAAGATAGTGATTTGCCTTATCCTCTGCTATTATCCCAAGCACAAAGTATTTGTTGAATGAATGAATGAGGTTTTTGGATATCCTTCTAGATGCTGATATATATATATATATATGCATGCACATAGCACACACATAGATACAGGCATAAAATTTTACAAAAATAGAATTATACTCTATGCTTGCACCTCTGTAATATTTTTGGTTTTTCACTTATTGTAAAGTCATAGACATCTTAGTAGTAACAATAACTACTGATCACTGTCACATTTAAAAATTGTTACAAAGAATTCCTTCATGTCTATAGCAACCTAATTAGTTAATTACTAATGCAACTGTTAATAATTACATTACTGCAATGAATTGTTCCTTGACTGGTAGACATTGTGCTAGTCTGGCTGTAGATTAATAAGGCAGGCATGATGAAAATGATAGAATGGTCTTGATTGAATTGTTTAAAATAAAATCAATACAGTATGACTTTTCCAATATGATCTCAGATTCATTAATCTACACAGCTTGGGCTTTTCCCTAGCCCTGTAGGGAGAGTGCTCTTCTAGGGGTAACTTTGGGTTAGGGGTGAGGGTGGATAGAACATGGGATATACTCCCCAGAAGGTCTTTATTAAATGCTAGACTAGACAGAGAAGATGGGATGACTTGCACTTACTGAGTGATACGGTCTAAGACTCATGAGACTGAAAACTTGATGTGCTCAAACCCATAAAACTTCAGATTCCTATGTGCTTTATTCCTATAAGTTTTCTTCATTCCCCCACTAAAAGGATATGAGAGGAATGAAACAATAAGAGATGAAGCTTATGTTTGGCCCAAGTGTTTCAGAGTAATCACTTGGAGCCCAATTATACACAGGCTTAAATTGAGGAATTGATTATACAAGTGAGCCTAAGGAGGAAATAGGCACAGTGCTCTGAATTTGAGAAGAGAAAGGGCAGAATCTCTATATTTATTATCGATATCTCGTGGACATCCCTCAAAATCAAGAATTTACAACCTTTACAGTGCATCCAAACCACCTATACCTCACCATAGACCAATTAAATCCAATGTCTGGGAAGGGAGCCCAGACTTTGGCCTTTGCAAAATCTAAATAGAGAGAGCATGAAATTCACAAATGGATGCATTTCTTCAATCTCAATCTGTGCTTTGAGTCAGAGAGTCTAGGGGCTGTGACTACATGAGGCAGGGGAGAGTTGGTTTTGAAATACGCAGTCAGATGGTGTCACTGGCAGCTATAGCAGAAACCTGGCCAGAGCCTCATCATCAGTCACTAGTCAGGAGCAGGGAGTTGTTCTCACCTGGCAAAGCTGAAGCCTGGAGGCTGAATCATGGAGAACAGGTTCCCACAGTGTGGTGTGCCTCTGGGCTTATTGTGGCCACCACTCACCTTGCCTTCGGTGATTCAGTCTCAGTTTATGTGCTCTGCTTTCTGCACAGATGGCGTCTGAGGCTTCAATTTGCAAACATTTCTGGCATATAATACATTATGTGGAGAGTACTTATTCCCTAGATGGAAGCCACTGACAGATCTTGTAATGAATTTACAGAAATATTAGTATTTGCATGTTCCTCATGCAAATATTGCTCTAAGGCTTTGTTTCATTTTGTTTTCCCTATGTGGGAAAAATATGGTGCTACAGAGTTTGAACCCATTTTAATAAAAAACTGAGATTATGAAAATTAAAAACAATACTTGATATGTTCATGAAAAAGACATGGAATGAAACATGCCAATTGTTAACATTTGGCATATTTGGGTGGGAAGCAAGGATGAGATGGGAGAGGGGTAATTAGTTAAATTTTTTTGAATTGTGTTAATAGTCATGAAGAACACATTAATTCTGTAATTTTACATTGTGAAAAAGGTTTTAAAAATATAAAATTATAGAGGTTTAAATCTCTTGTGTTCAATGCAAAACGTAAGTGACAGGAGGGCTTCTTAAAGAAATTATGGACTCTTGCCACTGAAGTCACTCCAAAACCATTGTTCGTTCACTCATTCCTTCAGCATCTATTAACTGAGTCACTCTCACGTCCAGGTACTGTCCTGGCCTTGTTCTTGGTGCTGGTACAGCAGCACAAAGTGCAAAGTCTCTGTTTTCTTTTGTGGATTAGACAGATATTGAATAAATAATACTGGCTGGTAGTAAGTAGTAGCAATGAGGAAAGCTAAAGCAGAGTATAGGGACAGGGAATGGGAATGTTGGTCAGTGCCGACGTCACTGAGAAGGCAAAATTTCATTAGATACTTTAATCAAGCAAAAGACCCAACCATGAAAGACTAGGGAAATAAAGTTCCAAGCAAAGGGAACAACATGTTCAAAGACTAGCAAGAAGGCAGGGCGGCTCAAAAGGAGAGGAAAGAGAGAAGGTCAGGAACTAGTCATGGTCCAGTTGATAGAGGTCTCATTGTGTGGTGGTGAAGACTTGGGGTTTTATTCTGAGTGTAATGAGGGTCAGTTGTTGAGGCTTATGAGCAGAGAAGCAACATCATACGATTTACATTTTAAAAGGATTACTCCATATATCCTGTGAATAGACTATTTTGGGGAAAAAAGTAGAAGTCAGGGGTCAAATACTAGTCTATTTTATTAGTCCAGACAAAGACTCTAGGAGAACATTGACCTCTTTAACTTTTTCTCCAATACCTGCTGTTGTTTTGGTACTATTCTTTGTTGTCCTTGGACACAGGGAAGACAAATCGAAAGGGAAGGCCCTCTGAGGCCACAGGGGTGGACTGAGTGAAGGTACTGCAACTGAAATAGGTTGCCTAAAAGTCTGAGCCACTTGATCATGTAATTTATTCTTGCCTTCTGGACCTGCTCATGCTGGCTCACAAGTAATTGTGTTACTTGTACCATTGAATGCTGCTGACCTTATGACTCAGTACCTCAGATAACATGAAGCTGACAATGGGCAGCTCAAGTTGTACAGTTAGTGGTGTCCAGTGCTTGGGCACAGAGTCTCTGTTGGGGTCTATTAGCTTTTCAGATGCTCTTTTTTGAATGGTGAATAGATCTCTGCTATAAGGGCATGACTGTGCTCTACAGTCCTGAGGGTTTATACTGCAAATATCCTACTGGGGCTTGCCAGAGAGCATATAGTAACTCCATCAACCATAGGTATCTCTAAGACATTCGTTTCTGTTGGATTATACAGCCCAAGAGAATACAGCTGCTGTGTCACAGCTTAGATCTGTTGCAGAATGTTCCTTCGATTTGGACTCTATAAGAAACTGATAGCCTATAGTCACCTGATCAATAAGTGGGAGCAGTTTTTCCAAGTTCAGCATATATTACCTCCCAAACCCTGAGCCTCAGTGCCATGCCTTTTTTTTTTTTTTTAATAGTAGGAGGCATAAGGTATGATAATTTGTATTTTACTTTGTAGAGAATTCTCCAGGCCACGGAACCCTGAAAACTTTGCTGACGTGACAGTTCTCTGATGTAAGGTTTGTTGCCACTTCCCTGGCATGCATCTGTCTTAGAAGAGCATCTTGAGTACTTGTTACTTTCTGCTGTCAAGTCCAATTAGCATGATGTTGTCCATATAGTAAGCCAGCATGATGTATTGCCATGGATGGCTGTCAGGATGATTGAATTCCTTAAGGACTATACTTTGGAGGAGAATGGGAGAGTAAGTATAGCTTTGAGCTAAGAAAGGGATTGTGGAATGCTTTTCTGGCAACATAGAGTTGATCTTCATACTTTTGGGGGATTAGATATGGACATCTCGGGGGGTAACATTATTCTGCCTTTCACAACCTTAATCCAGAGGCTTCCTGCTAAAAGCATTCCATAGATAAGGACTCACTTACTCCTAGCAAATATTATTAGTCTGTCTACCAGGGAGATGGTCATCAACGTGATTCTAAGCAGATTAGTCTGAGCCACTTGTCCTCTTTTCCTTTGGTGACTGGGAGAGAAATAGAGACTAGGCCAGGTACCCTAACTCCTTCTTCCCTAGATCAATTGGCTTTACCTCATAGGAACCAGAAACTGTGTGGCTTAGTCATCATTTGTGGCATCTAACATCTTTTTATTACTTTCATTACTTCCATTCTATATGTATCTATTATATTTATTAACCTATCTGTCAACTCTCCATTTATCCAGCCATCCCTTCATCCATTCTTACATCTACATAAATTTACTCCTGTAAATTGTTTAGGACAAAAACCTTAGCTCAAATACTAAGCACAAATTATTCATAAACCTGAGGAAATACCAAAGACAGTGAGGAGGACATTGTGCAGAGAAGATAGACAGGGAGGAGAGAGGTCAAGAACTCCTCCTGGGAGGAACTATGAAAGCTGGGACTGGCAGCTTCTTGGCCATTACTTTGTAAATCAAAATGTGCCTCAGGGAGGGGATAAAAGCAAGCCAGCCAAGAAGAAGAGGTGCTCACCTCAGAATTCTCTGAGGAGCACACCCACTCCTCTACCACATTCCTATGGGCATGGAGAATCACCATTTGTAAGTCTCTAACTGATCATTTAAGAACCACCGAAACTGGGCTTTGCATTCTTTTTCTTTCTTTGTCTTTCTTTTATTGTTGCTGTTTTTTTTGAGGTAAATACAGTTGTCAGTGAGATGAAATAATCAACCTTTCTAGAAGGTTTTTCTCTACATTTTATTTTTGTTCTTTTGCCAATTTTCTTTGAGAAAAAATTGTTTATTACTAAAGAAATAATTTAAAAATTCTGTAAGAAATTTTGAAACAAAAACATTATATATTGGTTCCAGTCTCCTTTAAAAGTTAATTTTAATTATGGAATATTTCAGACATACCGAAAAGTCAAAAAAAAGTATATACCATATATCCATCACTAAGATTAAAGAGATGTCAAACTGTTTCTGTATTTACTTCAAGTTTCTCTCTTTTATTTTTACTTTTTTGGAAATAAAGCATTACAGGTGGATTGAAAACCTAATCTTACTTCCCTTTCTTCTCTTACTCTAGAGGTTTGTTTTTTCTTTCTCAGGCATGTGTTAATAATTGTATCATACATGTATGTATTCATGAATACTATCCTTTGGTTGCTTGCTTTCTATATCTCATATCACGTTTTTGAAGTCTATTCACATTAACTCCGCATCTGGTTTTCAAATTTTTATAGCTATATATTACAGAGTTTCAGTGTATACCTGAATTAGTTCCTTTGTTCTCTGGTTGATAGATGTTTAGATTTTTTCAGTTTTTTCTCTTATATACAGTAGTGTGATGAACATAAAGAGACTCTTTCTTTGTGAATATTTGTGAAAATATTCCTAGTATAGACAATAGAAATAGAATTTCTGGTTATTGTGGATCATTATACATACATTCGACTTTGCTAGATATTCTCCAATTCCTCTTCAAGGGGTTTCACCAATTTACACTCCATCCACAGAATAAAGGCATTCTTGTTATGAATCTGGTTATGATGTAGTTTGTACTAATCCAGGTACGATGGTGAAATTGGCCAGATTTGTTACCAGTCGCCACTTTTTGGGGAATTCTCATTTTCTAGGCATGTCTAGTTTTAAAGTGCCCAAAACACTCTAGGGATGATCTTAAAAATTTTCCTACTATTTTACATATCAATCAGTGGGTTTGCTAGGCATTTCAATATTTTGCTACTCTGATGGATGTAAATTATATTTCATTTTGCTATTTTCATTCATTTTAATAGTTGCATAGAACTTTTAATGCATATAATTTCTCTATTAGTGAGGTTATTCTCTTTTAATACATTCATTAGCCTTTTGGATTTTGTCTTCTGTGATTTCTCAGTTCTTATCCATTATACATTTTTCTCTTGGATTGTTTTCTCTTGGATCATATTTATTATTAATGCCTTCTTGCAGTCTGTGACTTGCCTTTTTGCTTTGTTTATTGTATTAAAGTTTTAAATTTTAATGTTGTCAACTTAATAATTTTCTTATGGTTTTTGACTTGTCTTTTATTTACGAAATTAATTTTTACCCTGAAGTCATAAATATATTCTCCAGAATCTTAAAGATTAGCTTTTTATGTTTAGAACATTATGTGGAGTTAATTTTTATGCACAAGCTGGAGATCTACTCTTGTCTTTTGCTGTATGGGTTGCCAAAATCTTCAGCAACATTTATTGAGTAGTGTATTTTTTTGCCATTTGATTTATAAATACCTACTGTCTCATGTACCATCTCCCATATGTATGTGGGCTCTCTGAGCCAATATCACATTGCTTAAATTAGTATATAGTCTCATAGTAAGTTGATATCTATAAAAAAAATCCTCCTTTATTCTTTTTCTTAAAAATAGTCTTGGGCATTCTTGGCCTACTGAGTGAGTTTGAGGATCTATTTGTCAAGTCTCCTTAAAAACTTTATTGCAATTTTGATTGAAATAATATTTAATATGTTAATAGATTTCCTAATTTTAGGTGACCCTTAAATTCTTGGGACAATCTTTGTCTCATCACATTGTATTATTGTTTTTGGGTATTGCTGTATTCAATTCGCTAATGTTTTATGTAGTTTACTTGTGTCTTCACAAATAACGTTGCCTTTCTTTTTCTCTATTGTTCTTCCCTGATTTCTGTATTAAGGTAATAGTAGTCTCATTAAATGAGTTACAGAGATCATCCTCTTATTTTATTGTCTAGAACAGGGGTTGGCAAACTATGGCCAGCTCACCAAATCTGGTGTATTGACTGTTTTTGTAAATAAAATTTTGTTGGAGGACAGTAATACCCATTTGTCTATATATTGTCTATGGCTGCTTTTGTGCTACAACACAGAATTGCATGAGCAATTGTATGTCCTATGCGTGAAAACAAAGAAAATGGAGTAAACCCCAAATAAGTAGAAGGAACACAATAATAAAGTTGGCTTCAACTTTCAACAACTTTCAACTGTTTCTGAAACTTGGTAGATCTTGCTTATGAAATTATCTGGTCCTAGTATATGTATGTGTGTTGAGTAGATTTTTAACTGCAGTTTCAATTTGTATGGTTTTATATCTGTTAGATATTCTATTTATCCTTGAAAGTTTGGCTTTCAAAGTTGAAAGCCAAATAAAACTAAATAATGTTGAAAGCCAACGTCGATAAAATGCAAAAAAAAAAAAAATAAATAAAAAAAAAAGGAGAACAGTAACAGAGTCAAATGCTACTGCTTGGAAAATATTAATTAAAAAAATTAACTACTAGCAAGGCCAAACACAAAAATTAGGGAAAAAGTAACATCACTGAAAATGGAAAATGGAACATAATTAATCCTACAGTCCAGGGATACAAAAATCACAATAGTATATAAACAATTGTATCTCAATCAAATTTTAAAACTTGGATAAAATAGACATTTTACTAAGAAAGTGAAGGTTACTGAAAGTATTAGTTTTGACTAAAGAATAAATAGAATATCTAATAGGTATAAAATCATAACAAAATTGAAACTGTAGTTAAAAATATACTCAACACTACATACATACACTAGGACCAGGTAATCTTATAAGCAAGATCTCCCAAGTTTCAGAACAATCTTGCCTAAGCCTTTGGGTGGTGATGGCTTTGCCTCCTCTACTCCACCACTATCTGTTTTTGCAAGTATTTGGTTCTTAGGGCAATAGGGAGCATTTAGCTCTTGCCAATTGAATTGAAATTGTGGCAATACCAACAGCCTGCTGTTATAACTGAACCTCTCTCCTATTTTTAAGGGTCACAAAAGGATATACTGGGATTGGAAGGTAGACTGATGTCTCGATTTCTGCTGCTTTTTGTTTGCTACAGTCTCTTCTCCTTCTAAAATATTTGTGGTTAAATCACTGGACTTGATGCATCCTTCCAAGGTCTCCTTACTCTGACAGTGCCTCACCTAACTACCCTGAATATTGACTTCTTTTGGCTGCTCATCCTCACCTTGGAACTGTTTTCTCACCCTTCCCTCATGCTTACCTCTCTGGTCTGTACTTTTTGTGGCTGTTGACTTCCCATTGGCTGCCTTTGGAATAACCTTTGGATTGGAGTGGTAGCTATGTTTTTCTTTGGATTGCGTGCACGTCTACACTGTTCCACCACCCTATCATGCTCAGAGAATGATACTGGATATCACCCTGCAGTCCCCCCACTCCCACCCATGTCAGTCCTGGAAACCCCTACCCAGGTCCACTTTTCTAATTATCCTTTAGCTTAGTTCAGTCTTCTTATTAGAGCATAAAATATGGATTTACAGATACAGACACATATGCACATAGAAAAGACATTAGGAGTCTTCTCCAAGACTATGTAAGCATTCTTTGGCCCAAATCTTATATTTGATAGAAGAGGATGTGATCCCCATTGAGACTATGGTCACACAGTCCATGGTGACATGACTGGGACTGGTACCCAGGCCTTCTGAACCTTACTTCATGGGCCTTCCCATTCTGCCACAGTGACTCCCATCGTCCTGTACCAGATTTTTCCTCCACTGCCACCTGTCATTACTGGAGCTAACAAGGTATAAGAGCCCCTTTCAAGCACATTATTTCTCTTGTTATTTTGTATTAGCTCAGATTTCTCCTGTTCTATGTTTATCCTCATAGTAACTTCTAGTCTATGCATACTAAAACAGATCTGTGACTTGCTCCGTATTTGATTCTCTTTCTTCTTAACTCCAGCCGTCTGAGAACAAAAATATATAACTTAAAAATTTTAAATTTCAGAAGCTAGTCTGTGAGTCTAACATGGACAACTTAGAGGGAAACCTAAGGTTAAGGTTTTCACTTCTCATTGACCTCAAAAAGTGGAAACATGGTGAAAAAGGTGAATGGATGTTTATTCCTCTAGGTCATTCACTAACAATGCTAAGATCATCTAAGGCTAAGGATATTTTTTGTGTACCTTTAATCAACATTGCAACACATACCAACACATATGTCTACATGCACACACATGAACTAATAGAAATGACTTATAATATTTTATTGAACAATCAAATCTTCTTTGCAAAGTAACATGTGTTCCAGGACTAGGAGCAATTCATAACACATAGATAATAGTTTCTAATGAAATTCAATTCCTCTATGTGTGTGTCTACATGTTACAATATTGGAAAGAGCACATGAAAACGTCCTTAGTATTCAATGATTTTAATATGTAACTTCTTCAGATCAATCAATCAGAAAATGTTATCTTTGCTTCCTACATGGCTCAGTATCAGTGGTCGTTGTTCACATTCCATGGACTTTATGAGATCTTTTTTTCTGTCCTTATGGGACTTACAGCCTGGTTCACTCATATCTCTATGTCTTTTTCAGATACGTAATAGGTATTGAACAAATAAAACCAGTAAACAAACACATGATAAATTCAACTAATAAACCTAGTCAATGAATCAGATGAACTATTTACAGCCAACATTGTACATCAGTTGTTAAACTCATTAGTGAAGCAGTCAATGTAAAGAGAATTAATGTAATTTCCAAATTTAGATAGAGTACGAATGGAAGAATTAAGACAGGCTAATTTTTTCTTTTATATTGTATAATTCCGAGAAAGTTGGTTGAAAAACTGATGAACCTTATTTCAAAGCTTCTTGGTTACATTTGTGTAACCACGACATAATTTGTTTCTTGGTAGAATTTCATTAAATATCAGAAACATGAATGGATATGCAATCAATCCTTGATATAGCATCTGTTTACTAGCAAATCTTTATGTTCTGCTGCTCTTACCAAAAGGAATCCTGCTATTTACTGTGCACCTGTGTTTTACATATATTTTTAAATTTAATCATCACAATGGCCCTACTGGGGGTCAGGGTAATTATTATTTTCATCTTTGATACGTGGAAACTTCAATTAGGGTGGTTCAGTTAGGCTGTGTTGGGTCACAGAACTAAAAGGTGCTAAAGATCAGACTTGCAACTTGATCTGTCTTACTGCCAAGTACATGGCTTCATGCCAGTGCTACCTCTCTAAAAGGATGAAGTGAGTGATACTTTCAGGCAATAGTCTTATAACACTTCATTTATTTAACTTCCCTGTCAATAATTCAACTTCACTATAGAATCCTCTGTTGAGCCTTCCTTTGAAAAGAGAAAAAAACCCTGGGTATAAATTAGGTGTAATGTTTCCTCTTCATATAGTGCTCAAGTACCTGGAAATGTTCTTTAAACCAAAAAGTTTTCAGTAAAGCCCACCTTCTGGAATGCTGAAGCTTTCTGAAAGGTTCACAGTAAAAAAGAGCTAAACCTTTAATCAAGGGTCTGTCCTGAATTATTGGTAAAACAGTGACCCTTACATGCCTAACAATAAATATGGCTAATAATATTAATGATAATTATACCAGGCATCATACTTGGCATTTTATATGATAATAGCCATAGCAGCATTGTTTGAATACTTATTAGGTGAAGGATGCTATATTTTGCATAAATTATCTCCCATTCTGTTTTTTTAAATAACTTTCTATGAGGTAGAAATGTTGTGTTCGTTTTACATATGAGAAAACTGATCTTCAGAGAGGTTAAGTTACCTAAGATCACATAGCTAGTTAGTAGCAGAGCCTAGTATTGATTTTCTGACTAACTAGGTGATTTTTCTGAACTTGAACATAACAACTAGTAGACTGTGATTGTCTCCCAAAAGGGAATAGTCTTGTTGAACGTTCTTTACTAGAGTGAAAGCTCATGAAATTAGTTCCCTCCCATATAATTTCTTTGTTTGTTTGTTTGTTTGTTTTGAGATGGAGTCTCACTCTGTCACCCAGGCTGGAGTGCAGTGGCTCAATGTCAGCTCACTGCAACCTCTGCCTCCTGGGTTCAAGTGATTCTTCTGCCTTAGCCCCCTGCATTGCTGGGATTACAGGCTCACACCACCATACCAAGCTAATTTTTGTATTTTTTTCAGAAGATACGGGGTTTCACCATGTTGCCAAGGCTGGTCTTGAACTCCTGACCTCAAGTGATCCGTTCATCTCTGCCTCCCAAAGTGCAGGGATTACAGGTGTGAGCCACTGTGTCCGGCCCCTCCAAAATAATTTCTGAGCATGCTTCCTATGCAAAAAGCTCTATTCCTGCAAAGGACTTTGGAGGATATAGTCAGACATTGACTTTACTTTGGAAGAGATTGCAACCTGCACAGCAGAGATTGGACAAGCACACAAGAACCATTTTACAATGTAGACAGGACTGTGTAGGGGACTGAGACAGATGCAATGGGAGTCCAAAGAAAGGTCTTACTCAACTTGGTATCTCTGTGTTAGTCTGTTTTCATACTGCTATACGGAACTACCTGAGAGTAGGTAATTTATGAAGAAAAGAGGTTTAATTGAGTCACAATTCCACTGGTTGTACCGGAAGCCTAGCTGGGAGGCCTCAGGAAACTTACAATCATGGCAGAAGGTGAAGGGGAGGTGAGCACGTTCTTCACATGGCAGTAGGAGAAAGAGAAGCGTGAGCAGGGAAGTGTCATACACTTTTTTTTTTTTTTTTTTTTTTTTTTTTTTTTTTTTGATGGAGTATCGCTCTGTCACCCCGGCTGGAGTGTGGTGGCACGATCTTGGCTCACTGCAACCTCCACCTCCCAAGTTCAAGCAGTTCTCTGCCTCAGCCTCCCGAGTAACTGGGATTACAGGTGGCCACCACCACCACTGGCAAATTTTTTGTATTTTCGGTAGAGACAGAGTTTTACCATCTTGGCGAGGCTGGTCTTGAACGCCTGACCTTGTGATCCATCCTCCTCGGCCTCCCAAAGTGCTGCGATTACAGGCATGAGCCACCGCACCCAGCCAGAAGTGTCATGCACTTTCATACCATCAGATCTCATGAGAGCTCACTAACATGAAAACAGCATGGGGGAAATCCACCCTCATGATACAATCACCTCCCGCTAGGTCCCTCCCCCAACATTGAGAATTATAATTGAGCATGAGATTTGGTGGGGACACAAAGCCAAACTCTATCAATCTCTCACCAGTATTTAGCAAAAAGAGAATTTTAAATATTTTTTGATGAGTAAAATGAAGTGGCAAAAGCTGTAAAAACTAGTATGAGATTCTTATTTTTCTGGGTAAATGAAAGAATGCCAAAAGCTATACAAACCAGTTTTCTTAAAACTAAAAAAAAAATGAGAGATTCTAAAAAGAGAAAGGAAAAAGAATTTTAAAAAAGGAGAAAAGGAGATGGAATGGTGGGGAAGGGCAATGGAGATAATAGCAATTTACTGCAGTTTTAGAAGCAACAAAGATAACAGAAACATAGTTAATGCTTGTTTGCTTTCTGAAGAAAATACCTCAATTGCTCTCTGAATGGCCTAATTTTCTGTGAACAGTACGTGGAAGCCTTAGTGTTTCCTTAAGTTACTCTAAAGCTTGACTGTAGCCTTTGAGAAAAGGCCAGGCTGTTTGGGAACTGGAAACTGTAGATCTTCACAAACTGCCCCACAATAGCCATTACTACTTTCTTTTTCCTTTCAACTAACAAATATCCACTTAATTATGCATAATTTCATTCTCAATCCCCTATATTTCAAAGGATTTTAAGAATGGCGACAAAGAGAGAATGAAGTTGAGTCTGTAGCTGTCTGCCATAAGTTCTGGGAGAGGTAGGTAAAGACCATGTTGTAGCAGGTAGAGTCATCTTTCTACTTGGAATTTGGATTGACACAGTTAAACCCATATATATGTGCCTACATGTGTGCAAATATATATCTAAAATCTCTGTATATTTAACTCTGTATACCTACTTTATATACTAAGACTTCCCAAGGTTTATTGATTTCTAGTTCCATAACACCCAAGTTACTGCTATATATTGTTTTGTCTCATTTTTCATAAAAATTTTCCATTTCTAAAAGCTAGAATTTTACACACTTCTCTGTACAAAAACTGCTTGCTAGTGATGTTCAGAGCCTTTGGACGATAGTCAGTCCCTATAATAGCTTCAGTGATGGATGATTGCTCTTTGACTATTTATTTAATTGTATTCTGCCTTGACTTCACATTGAAAATAATTATTTTGTTGTTTAACTCTTTGCTGATATTAGCAGCATTTTCATGATGTGGCCTTATTATCTGTGTTGCAAGATATCTATATTGTGGTTATTTTGGATGAGGGTGAGTGAATTTTCAAGTCCTTACCAGTTAAAATCCATTTTACCCTTTAAATACAACTAGGGAAGCATGAAGGCAAATCTATAATAGTGTGGGCCCTGGAGCTTATAAAGGTTGGGTGCCATTTTTAAGCAAACGTGTGCAGAAATACCTTAATTTTGTGATTTACAAGAGCATATAATCATAAGAACATATTACAAAGGGCCTTCTCTCTCAAAAGGACTGGTGAAGTGAGAACATAAGCTTTCTTAGCTTCATGGTGAAATTTGCCTCTGGTTAGCACTTATCACACTGTCTTCAAAATGCTTCTTTATATTTCTGTTGTTCTCACTTAGCTCCACATCCTAAGGGCCAGAGGTCATGTCTTTTTAATCTGTGTATATCTAAGATGCTTTAAAAAATGCTCATTAAACCTTTCAGATTGGTTTAATTGGCATTTTTTAAAGCATCTTAGATATACACCAGGAACAGGCAGTCTTGAGATTCTCACACCTTGTCCTGCAGAAATAGGTCAAAGATCTTCAGTAATGTGCAGGAATCCTCACTCGTCAATCTCATGGCATTTCTTTCCTGACAACTTAAGTCATGATCTTTCACTGTGAGGCATCGGGGGTAAGCTTAACAGTGATTATTGTCATAGCAATAGTTAACAATAATGCAGAAGTCAATTATAAGTACGCTTTCAAAGTAATTGTTATACATATAAGGAATAACTATGTCACTGGGCTTTTAGTTGATCTATGCTGATGAATTTATTAGGAGGAGTGCAAAAGAAAGCAAAGAAGGACATTGTGAAGCAGGATCACTAAGCACTGGTTACCAACTTGTCTAAACCCAGTGAGACAGAAAATACCCATGCACACAACAAATTACATGAAATAGGTTTATTGCTTACAGATAGGCAGCAAGGGATAATGGAATCCTAGGATTTATTGCAAGCAGGTCTCCCAAGGCTCAGGAAAGCTGCCTGGAGTGGATGGAGTCCCGACTGTGCATGTCTCACCTGCACCACAGATGAGGGACCCAGAAAGCAGCTCCCCCTGTATTTCATAGCCCAGGGTGATGTGACACATTATGCTAAGATGTCAAAGGATAGCCTGTTTGTTCTAGGAGGGACTGGAACAGAGCACAGGCTGTTCCAGCCAGTCCCCACCATCTCAGGATGCTACATTCCCAGCACATTCTATAGTTCTTCTTGAGAACTGCAAACGCAAAGTCCAGTGGGAGAGCTGGATTTGACCAAGGCCGTTTGGAGAATTTTCCTGCAGAAGTGATTTACAAAGAGTGAGGTTTGCTCACATATAGTCACTTTTAGCTAACGTGAAAAACCCAATAGATTGCTGAAGACAAGAGCAACCATGTAGGTCAAAGCAGGTGTGCCGCCACAGCTGCATATAAAGGGCTTCACTTTCCATCATCTTTGATAAGTTCATCTCACTTTCTGGGTGTAGGGGGCAGTAAACCTAGGTCAAAAATCTGCAAAGTAAAAGAAATTTTTCACTTCAGAAAAATCATACTGGCTATGTCCTGAGATTATAAGTGCCCTAACCTTACCAGGTATACATATTTCTGCTGATTAATTGATCAGTAAGTTATTGAGGGAAGCAGATGTGAGGCAAATCAAGAGCACTTGTCAACATTACTGAGCTATTTAAAAGGACTCTGAGAATGAAACTTCCTGAGAACATCTGGCAACACCATAGTAGGTGATGGGGGTTCACAAAGCTTCTGGATTCGTGAATAAAAACCTACCTACATTCTAGAAAAACGGTCTATCTCAAATCCATAGGGACAGAAGCTCCTGCATCCAGAACCCTTCCCACTCTTGCCCTAACTATCTCTCCATCTCGCTGTTAGTTTGTATCCTCGGTTCTGTGAGCCACTCTAGCAAATTAATGAATATGAGAAGGGGCTCCTGGGAGCCTCCAGTTTGTAGGCAAGTCACACAGAAGTTGTGGGTAGCAGGGGAACTTACTGTGATTGGTGTCTGAAGTTTTTTCAGTTTTGTGGGATTAAACCCTTAATCTGTGGAGTCTGTGTGAACTCCTGTTAGTGTCAGAATTGAACTGAATTGTAGGATCCCAACTGGTGTTGGAGAAAACTTGGTGGGAGAAAACACCCTCACACATTTGGTGTCAGAAGTGAAGTACTGAGGTTGTGTGAGAGATGAGGAAGGGAAAGTGCTTTTATTGCACAGTTTGTTAATTTCTTCCTATATAACAGTCAGGATCTATAACAGACTTTACAATCAATTAAACTCCAAAACATATCAGACTATATTTTGTTTCAAAGTGTAACTAAAACTCAATTTTGCTGAGGAGCTTTCACAACATTTCAATATAAATACTTAAAGGGAATCGCTCTCTTTATCCTTTATGGCAGAGTTAAGAATTCTTCCCTGAAATAAGGCGTTTCTGTTTAAGATGATCATGGGTCTTTAGTATACACAGTAATGTTTTTCAGTGTTAACCATAGAATACTAGAAAGTCATAATGCCTTCTTCAGTAATGGACTGAATAGGCTGAAAGAACATAAGATTGATTGATTCTTTTTTTTTTTTTTTTTTTTTTTTTTTTGAGACAGAGTCTTGCTCTTTCACCCAGGCTGGAGTGTAATGATGTGATCTCAGCTAACTGCAACCTCTACCTTCCGGGTTCAAGCAGTTCTCCCACCTCAGCCTCCAGAGTAGCTGGGATTATAGGCAAGCACCATCACCACGCCTGGCTAATTTTTGTAGAGACGAGATTTTACCATGTTGGCCAGGCTGGACTTGATGTGCCTGCCAAAGATTGATTGGTTGTTAGTAACTCTACTGATTCTGTTTTAAATTGTCACCAACTAGCCCCTACAATGCACAACTGTCTTTTTTGGCTTTTTTTTTTTTTTTTTTTTTTTGATACAGAGTCTTATTCTTGTCACCCAGGCTAGAATGCAGTGGTGCAATCTCAGCTCAGTGCAACCTCCGCCTCCTGGGTGCAAGGGATTCTCCTGCCTCAGCTTCCTTAGTAGCTGGGATTGCAGGCATCTGCCACCATACCCAGCTTGTTTTTGTACTTTTAGTAGAGACCGGATTTTACCATGTTGGCCAGGCTGGTCTCGAACTCCTGACCTTAGGTGATCCACCCGCCTTGGACTCCCAAAGTGCTGGGATTACAGGCGTGAGCCACCACGCCCGGCCATATTTGGCTTTTAAAGCCCTGCTTGATTTTCCTATATAACATTTATGAGAGAAATGGAAAATATACTAGATGAAGTGATCTTAAACTGTAAATATTCCTAAAGGCACTGGGTTAATAACTCTGTTTACTCAGGTATTTCTAATAAAGAAGACACATGCTCTCCTTCCAAATATAATTGTTATCTAATTGTGAGAGGTAAAATGCTGGGAAGAGCTCTCTGCAGGAAAGGCCTAACTCAGCAAGTCTGGGTTGCCCCAAGTCTGCACAATCCACAGGAATGCATGTCATTAGGACTGATCCTTGACCAGCATCTGGGATATGACCTTTAAGCCCTTGGAATATTCTGCCTGATAAGCATGTTTCTGTGTGCTGAGTCCTGGATCATGTGATACCAGTTTGATCAGGTAATTTATGCTCACAACATGATTAATGGTGAACACATATTTTCGCTCTGAGAGGCTTGAGTCAGAATAGCTGAGGTCAATCATGCAGGTGCTGCATGTCTGTATAACTGACTCTCAGTAAAAACCATGGTCATCACAGCTTTAGTAAGATTCTGTGGCTGACAACACTTCACAAAAGTTGCCATAGATAAGGGAGGAAAGACTTTCATTATACCCTATTAGGGTCTGTGTCTGGGTCTGAGAATTAAACTTATTAAAGACACATTAACAAGAGAAGCATACAATTTTTTGTTGTTAATATTTTTATGCATACATAGAGGCCTTCATATAAAAGAAATGAAAATTCAAAGAAGCAGATAGGCCTTTTTATCAAAGAGCAATAAATTGTGGAGATGTGTAAATGAGGTTGAGCAAGAGGCGATAAATTGTAGGAAGGTGGCTGGGAAAACTAATAGAAGTTAAGGGTTGTTTTAGTAGGTTTGCTTGTATACATTCATATTGGTATTGGTTCCCCATCTCTGGTGATAGGGAGGACACATTTCTCATGGAAAATTTATGCACTGCTTTCAGGTATAAAGGGTGAGGTCATAGAGTCCTTTCTGAAGCAAATTGTTTAGCTTCTTCCAAATAATCAATATGGCTAAATGGCATATTTTGAGGTGGCATATTCTGATCCCCTTTATACACGTTGCTCATAGAATTGTGTTCATGTTGGTGCTTGGGAGGTGGCTGGCAAGATGGCTGAATAGGAAGAGTTCTGGTCTGCAGCTCCCGGCAAGATCAATGCAGAAGGGGGGTGATTTCTGCATTCCAACTGGTATTTCTGCATACCCAGCTCATCTCATTGGGACTGATTAGACAGTGGGTGCAGCCCATGGAGGGCGAGCTGAAGCTGGGTAGGACATCACCTTACCCAGGAAGTGCAAGGGATCAGGGAACTCCCTCCCCTAGCCAAGGGAAGCCGTGAGGGACCGTGCCTTGAGAAATGGTGCATTCCAGCCCAGATACTATGCTCTTCCCAAAGTCTTCACAATCCGCAGACCAGGAGATTCCCTTGGGCACCTACACCACCAGGGCCCTGGGTGTCAAGCACAAAACTGGGCAGCCATTTGGACAGACACTGAGCTAGCTGCATGAGTTTTTTCTCATACCCCGGTGGTGCCTGGAATGCCACCAAGACAGAACCATTCACTCCTCTGAAAAGAGGGCTGAAGCCAGGGGGGCAAATGGTCTAGCTCAGTGGATCCCACCCCCATGGAGCCCAGCAAGCTAAGATCAATTGGCTAGAAATTCTCGCTGCCAGCACAGCAGTCTGAAGTCGACCTGGGATGCTCAAGCTTGGTTGGGGGAGAGGTGTCTGCCATTACTGGGGCTTGAGTAGATGGTTTTACTTTCACAGTGTAAACAAAGCCCCCAGGAAGTGCCAACTGGGTGGAGCCCACCACAGCTCTGCAAAGCCCCTGTAGCCAGACTGCCTCTCTGGATTCCTCCTCTCTGTGCAGAGCATCTCTGAAAGAAAGGCAGCAGCCCCAGTCAGGGGCTTATAGATAAAATTCCCATCTCCCTGGGACAGAGCACCTGGGGGAAGGGGTGGCTGTGAGTACAGCTTCAGCAGAGTTAAACTTTCTTGCCTGCCAGCTCTGCAGAGAGCAGATCTCCCAGCACAGTACTTGAACTCTGCTAAGGGACAGACTGCCTCCTCAAGTGGGTCCCTGACTCCCATGCCTCCTGACTGGGAGACAACTCGAAGCAGGGGTTGACAGACACCTCATACAGGAGAGCTCTGGCTGGCATCTGGTGGGTGCCCCTCTGGGATGAAGCTTCCAGAGGAAGGAAGAGGCAGCAGTCTTTGCTGTTCTGCAGCCTCTGCTGGTGATACTCACGCAAACAGGGTCTGGAGCGGACTTCCAGCAAACTCCAGCAGACCTTCAGCAGAGGGGCCTGACTGTTAGAAGGAAAACTAATGAACAGAAAGGAATAGTGTAAACATTAACAAAAAATAAACATCCACACAAACATCCCATCCGAAGGTCACCAACATCAAAGACTAAAGGTAGCTAAATCAACAAAGATGAGGAAAAACCAGCACAAAAAGGCTGAAAATTCTAAAAACCAGAATGCCTCTTCTCCTCCAAATGATTACAACTCCTCACCAGCAAGGGAACAAAACTGGAAGGAGAGTGAGTTTGATGAATTGACAGGAGCAGGCTTCAGAAGGTGGGTAATGACAAACTCCTCCGAGCTAAAGGAACATGTTCTAACCCAATGCAAGGAAGCTAAGAACGTGGAAAAAAGATTAGATGAATTGCTCACTAGAATAACCAGTTTAGAGAAGAACATAAATGACCTGATGGAGCTGAGAAACACAGCATAACTTCATGAAGCATACACAAGTATCAATAGCCAAATCAACCAAGTAGAAGAAAGGATATCAGAGATTGAAGATCAACTTAATGAAGTAAAGCATGAAGAAACAATTAGAGAAAAAAGAATGAAAAGGAATGAACAAAGTCTCCAAGAAATATGGGACTATGTGAAAAGACCAAATCTACAGTTTCCCTACGATTCCCTATTTAATGAATGGTGTTGGGAAAACTGGTAGCCATATGCAGAAAGCTGCACCCTTTCCTTACACCTTATACAAAAATTAACTCCAGATGGATTAAAGACTTAAATGTAAGACCTAAAACCATAAAAACCCTAGAAGAAAACCTAGGCAATACCATTCAGGACATAGGCATGGGAAAGAATTCATGACTAAAACACCAAAAGCAATGGCAACAAAAGCCAAAATTGACAAATGGGATCTAATTAAACTATAGAGCTTCTGCACAGCAAAGGAAACTACCATCAGAGTGAACAGACAACCTACAGAATGGGAGAAAATTTTTGCTATCTATCTATCTATCTATCTATCTATCTATCTATCTATCTATCTATCTGACAAAGGGCTAATACACAGAATCTACAAGGAACTTAAACAAATTTACAAGAAAAAATCAATCCCATCAGAAAGCGGGCAAAGGATATGAACAGACACTTCTGAAAAGAAGACATTTATGCAGCCTATATATATATATATGTGTGTGTGTGTGTGTGTGTGTGTGTGTGTGTGTATATGTGTGTGTGTATATATATAAATATGTATATATATACACACACACACACATGTTGCCTGTGTGTGTGTGTGTATATATATATATGTAAAGCTCATAATCACTGGCCATTAGAGAAGTGCAAATCAAAACCACAATGAGATACCATCTCACGCCAGTTAGAATGGTAAACATTAAAAAGTCAGGAAACAACAGATGCTGGAGAGGATGTGGAGAAACAGGAATGCTTTTATACTGTTGGTGGGAATGTAAATTAGTTCAACCATTGTGGAAGACAGTGTGGCTATTCCTCAAGGATCTAGAACTAGAAATACCATTTGACCCAGCAATCCCATTACTGGGATTATATAGTAGAATGATTATAAATCATTCTATTATAAAGACACATGCACGTGTATGTTTATTGTGTCACTATTCACAATAGCAAAGACTTGGAACCAATTCAAATGTCCATCATAAACTGGATAAAGAAAATGTGGCACATACACACCATGGAATACTATGCAGCCATAAAAAAGGATGAGTTTGGGCTGGGTGCAGTGGTTCATGGCTGTAATCCCAGCACTTTGAGATGCCAAGGCAGGCTGATCACGAGGTCAGGAGTTGGAGACCAGCCTGACCAACATGGTGAAACCCTGTCTCTACTAAAAATACATAAACAACTAGCCAACCAACCAACCAACCAAACAAACAAACAAACAAACAAAAAAGAATGTCTTTACGTCCTTTGCAGGGACATAGATGAAGCTGGAAACCGTTATTTTCAGCAAACTAACACAGGAACAGAAAACCAAACACCGCATATTCTCACTCATAAGTGGGAGTTGAACAATGAGAACACATGGACACAGGGAGGGGAACATCACACACAGGGGCCTGTCGGGGGGTATAGGGCTAGAGGGGAGCTAGCATGAAATACCTAATGTAGATGACAGGTTGATGGGTGCAGCGAAGCACCATGGCATGTGTAAACCTATGTAACAAACCTGCATGTTCTGCACATGTATCCCGTAACTTAAAGTACAATAAAAAAAAAAAAAGAGGAGCTCAAAATAAATGACATTTTGATTAGTTTTTCAATAAAGAAACATTAAAAAATGAATTATGTTCATGTAAGTCTCTAGGAGTGTAGGAGAATGTGTCACACATTGCTGTATGGAGAATTGAGGGTGTCCTTCTGGAAGAGGACATATGGAAAATCGTGCCTGGTTTCTTCTGGGCATTGCTCCTTGTTCCTTTCCCTTGGCTAATTTTCAGTCTGTATCTGTTTGTTGTAATAACCCAAAACCATGAGTATAACAGCATTTCTGAGTCCTATTGTCTTTATAGCTAATCACTGAGTCGAGGGTAGTCTTGTGGATCCCTGATAAATGTTCTAAAATTTAAAACAACACTAGAGTTTTGATCAGATGTTGGTTGTCAGAAAAAAAAAGTCAAATTTTTATTTACCAGCGCTTTTTGAAATACTTAGATTTTCCATTTCTCAATGAAACTTATTTGATCATGACTATTCCAGCTAATGGAGCAATGTGGTATAGAGGAAGGAGCCACTGAGGGTATGAGGGGTGTTAGACTGGATGATCATTCTTCAAAGTGTGTTCCTTGGAATGCCTGGGAGGAGAGCAATTTTCTATTAAAATTTAATTTGCCTCCTTCCAAATATGGTTCCCTGGACAATTTAGCAAATAGCATTCCTTTTTTGGAGATTCACAAAGCACATTAGCATTGAGGATTGCTACAGTAAAGAAATCTGCCTAACATTGTTTTATCTAGTATTGCCTAAAATTATTGGACCACTGAAAACTCTCCATTTTGCTATTATTAAAAGAAAAGCAAACCCCTAACAACTTTTAACTACTCCTGGAAATAGTGTTCCATAAAAAAATACTTTGGAAAAACTTGATTTCTAAGATAGCCTTGTTGCTCTTACCCTTTATGTTTGAATTAAATTAACTTTAGGAAATAATCTATTCGTGCATAGTAGTGTATTGGACACTGTACAGAAGAGGTCAAATAAAAGTGCATTTACTTTTTTTAAGACTTAAAGATATTAACAGAAAAATAAATATGTGACAGCATTTACAACTAATAGTTGGTAATTATAGGCAAAAAAATAAATTCAGGTAATAAGCAAGATATTTGCAACATGTGCACAATTAGTATGCAATGGGTTATTCTAGATAAGAAAGAATGAGAGGGTTCCAGTTGGATGTGTAGGGTGTCAGTGGAAATACTGAGTCAAGTGGCAGAAGCCAACGTAAGTGAGGAAACTGTGAGGGGTGATTAGGAAGTATCTTAAAGCAAAAATTCAACAATTATATTTTGTACCTTAAGAAGATGGTATGATAGCCTTTGAAGTGAGATGTGAGGGCATTGCATTGGGCAAGAAGTATTTGAATCCAAGTAATAATGTGTAGTTCTTAAACAGGTAGCTCAAAGAAGAAAATGTAATGTATCAGTTAGGACCATCCTGTCCTGAGCTGGAAAATTAATTGTGGTTATAGAGGAAGAGATGGATGCACACAACATGATGGGACAGATTGTATGTGAAAAATCATTGAGGAGAAGGAGTCAGAGATGGCCAGGAGAGATCCACTGGGAAAAGACCCCACATTTCCTGATGTCAGCCAAGAGCCACCCTTTGAAGCAGGCCCTTCTGAAGGAGTGCCCTGGGTGCTACTAGCCTAACTTTTCCTGCAGAGGGAGAGTAGGAGGTTATTTTCAATACAACTATCTGAGAGGAAAACGTACGATGGAGTAAAACTAAAATGATTCAAAGGGATGGGAGAGAAAGAGAGAGAGAGGAGACAAACAAGGCAATTTTCTATTAAAATTTAATGGGGTGGCTGATGCTATTTGGCTGATTTTGAAAATTAGCAGCCCTTGATAGTTGTGGAAGTTTTTTCTTATACATTTTATGGTACAAGCCATGCACAAAGAGAGAATAAAAATATAATTAGGCACTCTGAACATAGGAAACTTTGATTTCCTAGGAGTTCTCTGCTTTTAGAAGTATTTTTTTAGGGAGTCATTTGCCTAGTACTGAGTAATTTTGGACTTGTTATCTGCCAAAATCAATTTTGTAGCTACTGTACTTCCATAGTTACCTTTGCTAGACAGAAATAATTACCAGTTGCTTTACAGTTCCCAGCTTTTTCCCCTTTCTACTGAACACATATGCCCTGTTATTTTTTCATGTCTATTGCCTGCTAGATTTAAGTTCTCTTGGGGCAAGGATTATGTCTGTCATTTTCATATTTTTGTAGCACAGTGCCCAACAATCAAAGGTATATTTAAATAGCGAGTTGAATGAAATTGACACAGTTATATTGTATATATTTTATAAAAATCAAAAATTCAATTCTTTATTTTTATAACAACCCAAAAGCTATTCAGTTTTCAATTTTTCCTTATAAGCCATTAATATGTTTAATATCTGACAGAATTTTATGCATGGACAAGAATAGTTGCTATCACTAAGTTGATTAAAAACATTTTTCTTAATATTTTAACAATATTTAAACTCTAATCCATTTACACTCACTAACTTTATAAATCCTTTTTCCTTAAACCTTGAATACTGATCACAAAATTAGTCAAAAATTGCCTAAACTCTTCAATAAAATTACAATTCCCAGAGGTCAATTTCTCTTAAATGTTTTATTCACTTTAGAATACATATAATCATGGAAATAATTTTAGAGGGTACAACCAAACCTACTCTTACAACTATTTTAAAATATCAAGACTATGGCACTCTGGGTGACTGACTTCTTTATTATTTGTATATCTATTCTCATAGCTACCATTACTTACAGTTAACTTATATCCGACCTTGAGGAAAGCAGTATACTCTATGAGAGCTGAAGTTGCACTTTCTAGGTTGATGCTTGGTGGGACACAGAATCTGGTCATTATAGTCATTATTTAATCAAAATTCATAGAGTGGAACCCAGGTGCTAGATGTAGCACTAATAAAGGAACAAACTGTAATTGGATTTAAAACAAACTTATCTTACAAAGATTTCTTCTATCAGCAGAATAAATGTAATATATAAAATATATGCTAAATATATATTTTATATGACTTATAAGTAAAAAACTTAAATTTTAAATTATTGGCATACATATTATAATTTACCTTCTTGTGCAATGCAGTTTTAAATAGCCTTTAACTTGTATGTAGAATATTAAAATTACACAGTTTGTATTTTGCAGCTCAAACATGCATCTGTATACAAATAATTATGACATTTGGATGAGGTTTTACAGTTTATGGAGAACTTTCATGTATATTCCGTTGTATAAAAGTAAGATATTAGCTACTATCACCATTATATAGATGATCCAACAGGGACTCTGATAATATATCACATACTTACTGAGTCCATCAAGATTATCTTATTTAAGGTAATCTTTTTTCATTTGTTCTGTATTTCTACCTATTGAATTATATTGCTATTACAAATACTTTGAAATCTATAAGACTGCAGTCAGTTTTCACATCATTCATCACTTAATCGAATGATCTTTTCCTATGTGGTATCAGAAGGCTTTGGGCTTTCCCCAATAAGGAGCAGTAGTGTAGTTTGTAAGGGTGCTGTGCACCCCAGTTTACAGCTCTTCCCCCTCACTGACTATAAAACCTTAAGTCACTTAAGTTGGGGATAACAATAGCATAGAACTTAGAGAGTTTTCATGAAGATTAAATGAGGCACTACAAGTCAAGTACCTAAATCAATGCTGGCTGTAGCATACAACCAGTGCAGGAAACAAGCTATTGTAATTTTCTTCTTTGGGAGGCTTATTTTGTTGCTCATTAGCACTTGTATGGCAGAAGAAAGACTAGGAAAAAGAAATAGATTCAGTATTTGTTAATTTTCATACTTTTCAAAAGTCTGGAGAAAGATTTCATTTGAAGACTGATTAAAATAATATGATAATTTTTCAATAGTTTAAAACTGAATTTTCTTGGTCGAAACTCCACAGGTCAGTCAGTTTCATACATCCCAAAGTCCCCCATTGTACCTCTAGTTCGTCTGGTAGCTAATTTACCTCTCAGAAATAGAAGTATTACCTCCTTTGAAGACCCTCAGTGGTAGAAAGATTACAAAGAACGTGTTAGTGAAAATCTCTCATCCCTGGGAAAGAAGTCAGCCTTTGGGTTCCAGCTTTAAAGTGAATGGTTAAGTTGTCTCTTTGCGACTTTGGGGAATTTAGAAAGAAACACAGGCCAAAAAAAAAAAACCAAAATATTCCTGAACCTAGAGCCATAAATCCTAAAATCTGCCCTTAGAGATAGATTATTACCTCAAAGCCTTGACTTTTATAATGCAGTTACCCTGGGGAGCTGTGCCACTTTTAAATGGCTAATTTACCCTATAGTGCAATTAGTTTCTGAGCTTGTTTGAAGTTTACAGTGGGGAATGAGTTTATAGTAGGCAAGGATCCAAAATAGGAAATGGACAGTAGAAGGGGAGCAGAAGACAGATTTTTACCCTGAGGGAAGAGAGTCAATGTGGGGGAAAGCTCACAAGGCCAGGACTCAGCAGACCTGGGTTCTGCTCTTACGCTGCCACCAAATAGGTGAACAGCCTTGGAAGGCTGAAGGGCCAAGTCTTTGAGGAGCTGCCCTGCTCTGATATTCTCTGATTCCCTGTCATCACTGTGTCATTATATTTAGGCTGGTCACTGCTATCACTCAGTCCTTAAATGAAGAAGAAGAGATAGGTCTGTATAGAGCACCCCTGACATAAGTGACTCCATCTTAGGAAAAGACTCCATCTTACATTTCAAAGGCATCGAGCCACCAGAGTCCAGATGTTCACCTAATCAATAGAGAAAATACATAACCAGGTAAGAGTGTAGCCTCTTACTATCACTCCTTATCAGAGGATTCAAGGGCCAAAAAGTGAATACGTCTTCACCAGGTAGATGTGGCCATCTCCATAGAGACCATCTTGCTGTCCCTCATGATTAGCACCTGACATCTGCTGCCAAAGGCTCTGCCCAAATCAAGGACTCTTCCTTGCAAGAGGTTGACAACCTGCCAGCTTAGCCTAAGACTCTGCTTGTCCACCTCACTCTCCTTGGACTGGTTTATTAGCCCCTTTTCCTATCCCCTTTCCTCTTGATGTTAAATGTTACTTTGATATGGAATGTTTAAGCTAAATATTTATATGTTGCTTAGGTACACTACTATATATGGTTTGCAGTATTGACTGACCTGTGGAGTGGCGTGAGCCTGTGTACCCACAGCTGTGACTGCAAATTGAATAGACAGTATCAAGGAGAATTGCCATCTTGGGAACTCCATGTAGCTCTTGGCTATTATGATTGAAATAGCATAAGCAAAAGTCTGATCTTGTGGAAAGATACAAACATGCATAGACTTAGTTTATGTCTGACCTTGTGAAGCTCACAACAAGATCTCAAGAGAACATAGTTTCAAATTTTCCTAAATATTTAGGTAAGTTACTTTGACATACCTAGTTTCTATTGATCTTAAAGTATAATCCTAAAGTATGGCTTTATATTTACAGGGTGATCTATTACTCCCCATCTCTGGGCTGATGTTGGCTAACCCACAATTTCTAGTTTTACAGTACTTCAGATGATCTCCAGGTTTTCAGAGTATGTGTCTCTCAAAAATTCTGAAAACAAGCATGATAATATTCAGTTTGGTGTTTTAAAATTATTGTTGTGTTAGTGATAATGAACTCCAGTTTCAGATGGGTCTTCGACTTGTTTTCTTCAGTCTCTCCTGAGCAGATATGGGTTGTTCTTGGATGTTCTCTTTGGTCCTATAGCTGTTCAGGGGCATTTTAGGGATGTGCCATGATATTTAACAGATGAACAGACGTAGGACTTGTGGGTGGGTGAGACATTGCTCCCTCTGAATGGTAACTTTCTGATGCAAGGGAGGATTACATATATGTATGAATGAGAGAGGATTTATTAGAAGAATTGGTTTACATGATAATGGAGTCTGAATTCTAAGTGCCACGACAGGCTATCTGCAAGCTTAAGAACCAGAGAAACCAATACTGTAGCTCGGCCCAAGTCAGAAATCTGGAGAATCAAGGAACTCCATGAACTCCACAGTGTAACTCTCAGTTTGAGGCCGAAGGCCAAGAGCCCTGGGAGGCTACTGGTACAAATCCTAAAGTCCAAAGGCTGATGAAGAACATGGAAGTTTTATGGCCAAAGACAAGAGAAGGGCATCTCACTCCAGAAGAAAGAAGAGAGAGATAGAGACAGAGAAAGAGAGAGAGAGAGAGAGGGAATTTACTCTTCTTCTGCCTTTTTGTTCTATTGGGGCCCCCAGCTGATTGAATGGTGTTCACCCACATTGGAGGTGGATCTTCCTCACTCAGTTCACTGACTCACACACCAGTCTCCTCTAAAAACACCCTCACAGACACACAAAGAAACAATACTTCACCAGCCATCTAAGCATGCCTCTATGCAGTCAAGTTGACACCTAAAATTAACCATCACAGGTCTGACAACACCTTTGCTTGGCCTTATTTCCCTGTCTTCCCAGGATTCTCCCTTTCTTCTGCTCACACTAATATCCTCCCCCCAAATCCTCTTTATTTTGTCTCTGTAAACCTTTCATCTTTTCTTTAGAGTAGACCTTCATGCTCCATTAAAACTAGAGCTGAGCTCATTAGTAACGGAAAACCTATTCCCTTTCCCCCCTTCTTGGAGGCAGAAAGGACAGAGCACTTATGTTTTAGCCCCTCTTTCCCTGGGTTCAGTGCTCCTAATAAAGAAGGAAAAAGTAAGCACTCTTATTAAAGTGGTTGAAATTCAAAATTTTGTTACTCACTACCTTAAGAAGTCATAAAAGGCGGGGAGAACTAATGGGTTGTTAAAATATTTTAAATGTTGAGAAGTATTGCTCAACGATCTACTTTATTCTTTTTGTAGTTCTGATATTTCTCTATACAAGCTAGGAGTGATTTCTATCTCCGAAGAACTATCAGAAGAAAAGATAGGCTGCATTCCTCAACTATCCAAAACATATTACCTGTATTTAGTTCAATAAACATTTATTAAGCCACACTAAAGCTAGACCGTGCTGGAGAAATGAAAAATTCAGAGGTAAATAGGACGTAGTGTTTGTCCTGAAGAAGCTTAGTCTAGAAGATAAAATAGATTCTAAAGATATGTGCAGCATGAAGAATATGGAACACAGGTGGGAAACATTATCTCTTACTTTGTGAGTGAGAAAGCACTCCATGAAAGGAGGTGGCATCTGAAAGATTGAAGGACGCATAAGATTTTGATAACTGGAGATATCTGTTTCTACTTAGGAGATGCTGTGCTTGTCTCCTCTATATTCATCCCACACACCTTCTATTTGGGTGATAACAATGGAGTTTGAAGGGGATTGATCCTATCCTTGATCTCTCAATATGCTCTTATTGGGCCAAGTTAGTGTAACCCTGTTCTCTTTTTAATTAATTCTGGTAACCCAGACTTAAATCATTTTGCTGGACCACAGATACCAGTTGAATTTGCATAAATCTCAGACATTTTTTGGAATTTCAGGACATTTATCCTGCATTACCTTTAGATGGTAGTTCCTCTAATGTACTGCTGTAAACCAGGAAGATATAGATGTTACACCTAACTGGGAAACAAGCCTAAGGACAAAGCTGATAGACAGTGGAAAGAAAGGCAGAAAAATGAACCTTAGTACTCATGTAACCCATACATGAAACTTGAAATACTTTAACGTCTTTTGATTAAATAAGTAGATAAATTTACTTAACTATTTAGGCCCATTCAAACTGAGATTTCTGTACTTGGAACTAAAAGTACTGTAAATGATATAAAACAGGGAAGAGGTTGGTATTTCATAGTTTAGGTTCAAGAAACATTATAATAAACAAAGGCTAGGAGATGAGTTGTGTCACAATTTGGGGGTACCAGGGTCAGGAATGGCAGACTAAATTTGAGGATTAGAATTATACAACTGAATAGAAATGTAAAGATCATTTATTTAGCACCTTCGTTTGTCATATGAGGAAAGGGAGGGTCAGAGATCCTGAATGACTTTTCTTGCGTAGGACGAAGTAGTGGCAAGGTTGGTCATAGAAGTCACCAATCTGTTTCCTGGACCCCATCTGCCTCCTCACATGTTTATCATCAGGGTGACCACATCCAGACCAGTCTATCTGGTAGACTGGTATCTCCTCCTCAATGTCCCGCATTTTTTTTCATATTCAATTAAGACAGAGCTCGTCACTTTTATCCAAACATTTGCTCTCCTTTCTATGTTCTTCTTCAGTTGCTTAAGATAGAAATGTGCTTTTTTTTTCTTCTCAGCGAAAGATTCTTCTTGTGTGATCCATGCACATATCTTCCCCTGACACCTGTATCCTCATAACTCCCAAATATGGAGTCTTAAACCCATGATTTTAGAAGCTTGTGTACCACTTCCATTTTTCACTGGAAGACCCCAGAAATGTATAAAACTGAACATATTCTAAATGCAATCACTACCTTCCCATTTGTAAAGAGCAATTATAGCAGACAAGTGGATCCACTTGACAGATATCTGGGATTCATTCTTAGTACCTTTTCTCTCTTAACCTAACCTCTCCATTCCCATTATCCTGTTGATCAATGCAATCTCCTTTAAATTTTTAGAATCCGTTCCTTTTTCCCCACCCATAGACTTTGCCTTTATTTGGATCATAAACATTTTTTGCCTAAATTAGAAATAGAAGCAGTTGGTCACCTTGCCTCCAGTCTTGCATTGTGTACAGTCTGTCCCTTCCACAACCATCAGATATCCTCCTAAAGGGATATTTTAGGTATCACTGTAGTGGCTCTGGATACTGATTTTCTCTTCCCATAAGGGTGTTGTTTGCTTGGTGATTTGTTTATTGGTTTATGACTTGGCTGAAGTCTATTTCCCCTACAGTGCTTGCCCTCTAATGTTTCTGATCAGATTTTTGTCCCCTTGTTTTTATATTTTATCTTGGCTATCCAGGGCCCAGAATGAGCCTTTTATTGGTCAAAGTTTATGTGTAAGCCCCTGTAACTAGCTGAGTTTTTAACCTTTCCTGATGTGTGTGTCTTGCTGCTATACAATTCAGGGGATTTATGTTGGTTTTGTTTGTTTTGCACCCATGGTTAGCCTGGAGATAGTAGCTTGGAGATTCCCCTTCTGATTGCCTTGAGAGGTCACAACTTGGACATGCACACAGTCTTCCAGACTGCCAAGAATGACTGTGCTGTTATTTTTAAGCCTGGCTTTCTAAGAGTTGCCCTAGGTAAGGTAACTTATTGTTTGATCACTATTTAGTCAGAAGTTGTGACTAAGCTCCTTGTACCAAGGAGAGTTCCTCCCAGTGTTGGTGGGTCTATGTGTGACTTAGGGTGTCTTTCCAGTCTGTCCCACCTGCCGTGACTCCTCTTGAGTAGGAGCAGCCAAGCACATATGCACAGCCTTTTCCGACACCAAGAGTTAGCACCCAGCAGGGCTCTCCTGGCTTTCTCTTCATCCAGCTCTCTCCACTAAACTGGCCACTCTGCCATTTTGTTTGTATCCTGGAGCTACCATAATTGCTCTTCACCAAGTTCTCCATTGCTTCTGACAGTGCCCTTAGGCATGGAGCTCTGCACTTTCTGTTCTGGATAAGTCAGTCAGCCAAGTCAGGCACAGCTGCAGAAGTTTTATTCTTAGGGCCTTCCTTTCCCCCTGGGAACAAAGTTCTGCTTTTCTGGAGTGACGTTCTGCTCTTTGACTGGGTACTGGGAAGGAGGGCAGCCCCTGCTCTTCGCAGCTTGCTGCTCCCTACATGGGAGCTCTGTTTTACAAATGAATGGGAGTGTGGGTGATGGGGGCCCAGCATTCTCTGTCTGTCGTGACTGGATTAGAGCATCTGCCCTACAAGTCCAGGCTGGATGAGGGAGGAGATTCCCCATCCCCTTGGACTGGAATAGAACTACGACATGCGATCAGGGTGAAGAAAACCACCAGCAGCCTTCTTCCAGGCTAAAATCATAGCCACAGACTACTGGGAGCTGAGGGAAAGAACTCTCTCCCCCTCCCTGTTTCTCCCATCTTCTTGGCTACATAAACATGGGGTAGCTCTTTTGGAACACGGAACTGGGTGTGAGTGGAAATGAAGTGAGTCTTGGCTCAAATGTCACAGACTCACTGTTCTTGCTGAGATAAAGTAGATTTTCTTGAATGAGTATTTCTCCATTTGCTGTATGCCCTTAGGACATTTTCTAGAACCTCTAAAAGATTGAATTTTGTATATATTTCAATAGTTAAACTGTCTTGCTGGGAATGAGCCCCTTAATTTTCATACTATATCATTCTGGATGCCCCATTCTTCATTTTTAAATATCCCCGAGTCCTCGAAAAATGAGAGTAATCCAACTTCTGAGAGACCCTGGTTGGCATTCCATAGGCACTCAATCCTTCCTCAAATGAATGAACAAGTAAATGGATGGGAACTGATGAATTCTGTAAGAAGGATTGAAGGACAGTGAACAACTTTAGGAGGATGTTGCCACGGCTGAGCATATTGTGGTCTCTCCTTCTGCTCATTTCTCTTCCTCCCTATTTTTACAGAGGATTTAGAAATTCAGGCAATTTAGGAATATTGAGTTTTCATAATCGTATAATCTTTGATCACTAGAAACAGAGGCTCCTCTTCCCAAGGGGCAAGGGTTAGAAGGATGGATTCCTTGTAAGTATACCGCTGCCTTCCAACTCTTACCTCAATTCATTGTCCACATGTCTGTCTCCCTAAGCTTTTTGTGTACATTATCCATGTATTCACAGCATTCCACCCTGTGTTCCCCAGAAAGCAACAGAGTTGGAACCATGAATGTAATGAAAGCAAGCCAAAACACCCTCCTAAATCTGAAAATTACAATTCTTTGGGGGAACTTCGTGCCTTTGTGGTGATATATTAACTCTGTCCCGGCAGAGATGAAGGGAAGGGTAGATGTCAAAATGGGCCCATTGAAGTTTATAAAAATTCCCTTTCAGAAAAACATACGACTGGTCTGTACCTCTATTTAATATGTCTTGTCCCATTTCATGAGTGTCCTTGATTGATGCAGTGGGGAAAATGTGTGATTTATGAATCATTTTCACTAACAAGAACTGCCAAATTATCCTATGGCAGTCTGTTATAAGGCATAGCGAATCATTCATTTCCTCGTGATACCAGTCTTAGATGTCAAGGGACATCCATATAGGATAAAATTAGACTGAAGTTACTGCTGAAAAACATTCAATGCTTTTATCACTCCCACCCCATCCCCTGCTAATTGCTTGTCATTGTTGCTTATGAATATTGGAGATTAAGAGTAAGTGGACAAGAGCCACGTGTGTAAGTTATCTTTTATTTTTAGAATCAAAATGTTCCTTTTTCAGGACTGGAATATTTCACACTCTATTATTTATTTCAGTTGTTTACCTGGAAACCCGAGCCTGCTAATTGCCCCTTTGTATCTGTTCTCCCTCTTTTTCTTAGTACTGGCATTTCAGCTGGCTATATGGCCATCTAGAGTTCAGACAACATTTCTTAGCCTCCTTGCAGTAGGTAAGGCCATATGACTCAGTTTGGGCAAATGAGATGTAGGTAAGTGTCACGTGTGACTTCTGGGAAACGTCCTGAAAGAGAGAAGCAGGCTCATCTATGTTCTTTTCTCTTTCCTGCTGCTGGAATGACTTTTTTTTTTTTTTTTTTGAGACGAAGTCTCGCTCTGTCACCCAGGCTGGAGTTCAGTGGTGCGATCTCGGCACACTGCAAGCTTTGCCTCCCAGGTTCACGCCATTCTCCTGCCTCAGCCTCCTGAGTAGCTGGGAGAACAGGCACCCGCCACCATGCCCGGCTAATTTTTGTGTTTTTAATAGAGACAGAGTTTCACCGCGTTAGCCAAGATGGTCTCGATCTCCTGACCTCTTGATTCGCCCACCTTAGCCTCCTAAAGTGCTGGGATTACAGGCATGAGCCACCGTGCCCGGCCGGAATGACTTTATGATGGCTGGTTCTTAAAGAGCTACCTTAACACATGGTGGAATAAAAGTTATAGAATCCTTGGTCGGTGACAACTTTGTGGAACTGCTATGCAGCCCTGGCTGCCCACCTCTGGGCATTTTAAATTTTGAAATAAAATTATGTTTTTAAGCCAATATTGAATTCCCTTTACTTGTATGCAGCAATGGGTCTAATACTAAGTGAATCTAATTTATACATCAGAAAATCAATTTTTAGTTAGAAAGTAATTAGCTTAGTGTTAAGCTATGTTTGAAAAAGTACTATGCCTTTCTCTGATGAGTGTGGGTAATCAAAACTCACAATGACATACTTCCTTTTTTAAAAATAATTGAGGTACAATTGAGATACAATTTATAACTGTACATACTTAAATTGTAAAATTTGTTAAAGTTTGACTTACATAAATTCCTGTGAAACTATAATTTCAATTAAGATAATAAATATATCCACCACACCCAAAATTTCCTCCTGTTTCTTTGTAATATCTTCCTTCTGCCTCTTTCTGCTTCCTTGTTTCCATTCACACTCCACAACTCCAGGCAGGCAGTGATCTGCTTTCTGTCACTATAGATTATTGCTGAATTATTTTTATTGCTGAGTAGTATCACACTGTAATAATATATCACAATTTGTTCATTCAGTTGTTGATATAGATTGTTTTCAGTTTGGGGATATTACAAATAAAGCTGATATGAACACTTAAGTACAAGTGTTTGTGAAAGCATCTGACTTTACTGCTCTTCGGTAAATAACCAGGAGTGGAATTATCTGGCCTGTTAACATTTTAACAGGAAGGGTGACACAAACAAAATGGCAGAATAAGACTATTCAACCCTCATCTTCTTACAGAAACATGATTGTAAAAACCACTCACAGATGAGAGTAACTTTTTGTGAGTCTGAGAGTCCAGTGAAGAAAATCCAGCCCCTCTTTGAAGAAAAAACCCAAGAATAAGTGCATTGAAGAAGGTTAGAAGAACAGTTTCACATTACCTGTATCACTCTTCCCCCAACCTGGCACAGCTCAGTGCCAAGAGAGACCCCTCAAGCCTGCAGTTTCTTCTATGGAGGAGAGTGAAAGCATAGTGAATGCTGGATTTCTACAGCCATGAGGGACACTGCCCAAGAGGCCCATTTCTTTCTCACCTCATCCTGAACATGGAGGAATTTGGTATGGCTGAATAGTCTGGAGGCAGCTAGGAGCAGAGAAAATGGGGGTTTTCATAGCAACTTGGGTGAGAAACTCAACAAAGAGCCACGGTTTCTAGTAACTACCTCATGAACACTACCAAGAGGCAAGCTCTCTAACTAACTTCACAGGATACATCATCTGTAGACACTTTCAACTAGCCCATATGTTCCCTCAGCACTCCATGTGCCCCCCGCCCCACTCTCACTGTGACTGGTGCCCTACATCCACTCCTACAGACGATATGTGCAGACTTCTGCAGATCATGCACAGGCACATGCTGACAGCTGGCTCAACTCTGCTGGTTTGAGAGAAAGCCCTTAACCTTAATTACTTCAAGGGACTGCCCTAGGGAAGATAAATGGGGGACCATCAGTGCCCAGCCTGGCATTGCAGGATCAAGAGAAGGCATACAATACTAAGACTCCCCTGTCCCCAACTAAGAAGCAATAAAAGAAATGTAGCCCCTCAATCTTGGACTTCCCAGCCTCCAGTAGTGTGAGCCAAATAAACTTCTGTTCATTATAAATTATCCAGTTTCAGGAATGATGATGTTATAGCAACACAAAATGAACAAAGATAAAATCCTATGAGATTCATAGGAAATCATCAAGCAAAATTATATGTGTATATGAGAATCCTAGAAGAAGAAGGAAGGAAGGGACACAAAGCTTATTTTTAAAAAATGGCTGAAAATTTCCCAAATCATGGGAAAGATATGGACATCTAGGTTCATGAAGTTCAAAGGTCCTGAAACAGAATCTACCCAAAAGATTACACAGAGACATATATCAAACTACCAAAAGTCAAAGAAAAATAATTTTGAAAGCAACAAGCAAAAAGCAACTTATCCCATAAGAAATGCCTACAAGGCTGTCAGTAGATTTTTCAGCAGAAAGCAGGCCAGAAGAGAGTGGGATGATATATAGGAAGTGCAAAAAGGAAAAAGACATCCAACCAACAATACTGTACTTGGAAAAGCTGTCCATCAGAAATGAAGGAGAGGTAAATGCATGTCCATACAAACAGAAACTGAGGGAATTCATCACCACTAGACCTGCCTTACAAAATATTGTTATTTAAGTTCAAATAAAATAATACTAGTTAGCAACATAAAAACAAATGAAAGTATAAAATGTACTGTTAAAGTAAATATGTATCAGGTTGAGGAAATTCCCTGCTCTGCTAGTTGGTTGAAAATTTTTAATCAGAAATGCATATTGGATTTTGTCACATTTTTCTCTTTTGTTTTGAGACAGAGTCTTGCTCTGTTGCCCAGGCTGGAGGCAATCTCGGCTCACTGCAAGCTCCACCTCCCAGGTTCAGGCCATTCTCCCGCCTCAGCCTCCGGAGTAGCTGGGACTACAGGCACCCGCCACCACACTCGGCTAATTGTTTGTATTTTTTAGTAGAGGCGGGGTTTCACCATGTTAGTCAGGATGGTCTCGATCTCCTGACCTTGTGATCCGCCTGCCTCGGCCTCCCAACGTGCTGGGATTACAGATGTGAGCCACTGCGCCCGGCCAGATTTTGTCACATTCTATATCTGCCTCTATGAGATGATCATTTGGCCTTTCTCCTTTGGTTTCTCAATTTGGTGAAATGTGTTATTTCTAAATGTTAAACCAACTTTGCATTGCTAGGACAAAATTCACCTTGCCATGTTATATTATCCTTCTTATTAGTGAATTCAATTTGCTAAAACTTAGTAAGAAATGTTTTTTCTTTCATGAGCAATATTGGTTTATAATTTTCTTATTTTGTAATGCCTTTAAGTATCAGTACAATTTTTGCTTTATAGCATGAGTAGGAATATATTCCCTTTTCTTTAGTATTCTGGAATCATTTGTGTAGAATCATTGCTCTTTCTTTGTTAAGTATTTAGTAGAATTTGCCAGTGATGCCATCTAGATATGAAGATTTTTGTGTGTGTGGAAAATATTTTAAGTAAAAATTCAACTTCTTTAATAAGATATAGAGCTAGTGAAATTATCTATTTCTTTTTGGGTGAGCTTGAATATTTTGGGTCTTTCAAGAAATGTATCCATTTCATTTAAATAATCAAATTCATTGGCATAAAATAATTAACATATTTTTATTATTTTCACATCAGTAAAATCATAATGATGTCGCATGTCTTATTTCTGATATTGATAATTTCCATTTTCTTCTATTTGTTTCATTTATTTTCTCAGTTGTTTTCTGTTTTCTATTCATTGATTTCTACTCTAATCTTTATTATTTCTTCTGTTTATTTTGTGTTTAATTTGCTCCTCTTTTTCTAATTTCTTAAGGTAGAAGCTGTGGTAATTGATTTGGTAATTCTCTTTTTTCTAATGTAGATGTTTAGTGATATAAATTTTAGTACTGCTATTGTGACATTCATTATTTTATTTTATTTTTTTTCCCCAATTCAAATTTTTAACATAAGATTTGTGACACTGACAATTTTTGTCAGAATATATCAAAAGCTCCAAAATATATCATCCCTTTGACCCTTGGACATTCATTATTTTTGAAATGTGTTATTTTCATTTTGTTCAAAGCAACTACTAACTTCTTTTTTGATTTTGTCTTTAACTCATAGATTATTTAGAAATGCGTTAGTTAATTTCTAATTATTTAGGGATTTCCCAAATACCTTTCTGTTGTTGATTTGTAACTTAATTCCATTGTGGTTCAAAAACTTCCTATGTATAATTTTAATCCTTTTAACTATATTGAGGATTATTTTATTGTCCAGAATATAGTCTGTTTTCTGAAACTGTTCCATGTGTACTTGAAAAGACTGTATTTTTGATATTTTGGGTATTGTGTTCCATAAATGTCCATTAGATCTCGTTGGCTAATAGTGTTGCTCAAACTTTCTATATCTTCACTAATTTTCT